>NC_134485.1:308184219-308490885 GCF_040206685.1 Ascaphus truei
CTCTCCCCCCCCTACACACACTCTCTCCTCCCCCCCCCTTACTCACCGTGGATCGCTGTTGTCTCCGGTCTCTGTGACAGCCGAGGAAGCGGCATGCCGGGTGTCGCCCTCGGCCTCGGCGGCTGTCGCTGCGGGTCACCGGGTGGCAGTGAGGGATCTGAACACAGGGGAGAGAGGAGTGGGGGGGGGCTAGTGATGAGGCTGGTCACAGGAGGCCGGGGACACAGAGTTGGAGGTGAGATCAGGAGTGAGTTGGGAGATTTGGGGTGTCGGGGGTGTCACGGGTGTCGGGGGGGGTCACGGGGGGAGATTGGGGTGTCGGGGGGGGGGTCACGGAGGCCGGGAGAGATTGGGGTGAGGGGGTGTCACGGAGGCCACGAGAGATTGGGGTGAGGGGGGGTCACGGAGGCTGGGAGAGATTAGGGTGAGGGGGGTCACTGAGGCCAGGAGAGATTGTGGTGAGGGGGGGGGTCACGCAGACCGGGAGAGATTGGGGTGAGGGGAGTCACTGAGGCCAGAAGAGATTGGGGTGGGGGGGGCAGATGGCCCGATGGGAGGGGGGGGGTGACAGATGGCCCTGCAGGGGCCTGAGGCAGACAGGCGTGGAAGGGGCTGGCTGCCGGAAGGGGGAGGAGTGGAAGCGCTGAGGAGGGAAAGTTTCTCAGTGAGCCGGAGGCGGGGTAATCTCCCCCAACAACATGAACCCGCCTCCGGCTTTTTTTTTTTTTTTCTCCAGCGTGCGTGGGAAAAACAGCAGCGTGAGCACGGGAAATTTAAAAATCACACGTGTGCTGCTTGGGCCATAATTTACTTGCCCGGGCGTTAAATCCACATGCCCCGGGCGTGTAAATGTATATAATTGTTGAACACTGTATATATATATATAAAGCTAAGTGTGCAATCTAACACAATTAAACAAGAAAATGTACCATTTAATGCTGCCACAGTGTTGGAACTATACACAATAGTACTATATATGAAACAAAAAGAAAAACACAGGCGCAAAATAATGGTATACAACTAATACACAAATTAAATAGACTAGGGACAATGTAAATGACCATGAAATGAAGTCTCTGAAAAAAATAAGCAAGAAACAAAATATGGTGAAAGTACGTTTGTATTCTTTAAACTGCGCAACAGTAGAGAGCTACTTACACAGTAGCAGATAAATCAGGCATGTAGGATACATAATATTCTCTCCTTGGCTAACCAATGCCCACATACCTTCTAGATACACAAGAACATTATCTCAATAACAGATATACATAGCGAACCCATAAATTTCATAGTTAAAATAATATAGCTAAGCAGACATTTTTTAATAACAAATATTAATAAAAATATTAATATTAAAGCAAATCAAATACAATGACATATATTAAATAATGATGCAAGGGTAATGAATATAAAATATGACATCCTAACCAGAATTCATATGTGTATAAATTTGGTGTGGTTGAGATAAGGACATATATAAATTTATAATAACAAATACAATTTATATAATTATTAATTTTATTCAAAATTCCTTATAAGGTGAATAAAATAAATACAATAAAATGAAATAAAATAAAGCAGAGAATTGTGTATAGCGATTAGTAGGCATTCCAATTACTGAGATCTAGGCAGATTGTAATTCCTGTATCTAAGATGGAATCTTTAACATATATAATTACTGCATAAATGCACCAAAATTTATATCTATATTGAGACCAAGTGGAACCAACATCTTCATGGTATGGATCCACTTGGTCTCAAGCTTGGAGATGGCATTGACGTTATCACCACCCCTCCAATTTATAGTTTGTTTATCGATCCCAATAAACTGAATGCCTACATGATCGACATTGTGTTCTTCACAAAAAGTGTCTAGACAGTGTGTGTTGTAGGAATCCTTTCTGTATGTTTGTGATATGTTCTGCAAAGCGTAGCTTCAGCTTTCTTGTAGTTCACCCTATATATTGTTTTTTACAGGGCCACTGTACAAGATAAATGATATTGGATGAATCACAATTAATGAAGTGTTTGATGTTGTTGCAGGAACTCAATAAGATACAACTTAAGTTTGAATGATTGCTTTATTAGGACACCTCCACGTCCCAGAATGAAAGGAAGTTGCTGTCGCTGCACCCATCTTGGGCAGGTATGTTCAATTGTGGCACTTCCAAAGGAGAAAGATATTGACCAGGACCAATAGATTGAATAATCGAACTTTCCGAGCCGGTCCCTCCATTGTGCAACAATCCGCTTATCAGCTCCAGCATGAGTACCTGCCTCAATACTATTACCATTACCAGTACGGGCCAACGAACACTTTAAACCAGATGAACCTACTGTACATCCCAGTTAATTGCCAAAACCTGAGTTCTTGCCTCAACCTGATTATATGTCTTGTTATGGATTCCTGTCCCAATAGCATTATCAGCACGGACCAAACAACTCGGACAACGAGATGAACATGCATCCCACCTATGTGATCAACTTGAGCATCTATTCGCAGCACACTCTGACATATTTACATGAATATATTTCACCCAAGGAAACGTTGTGCGTTTGCAAGCTGCAAATAAAACCGCTTATTATGCTATAATGTTTGAAGTAAGACTTTATCACAATAGTGCGGCAAGAAGATATCCAGCTACAGTATAAGCAACAAGATAACAATTAAAAGCATGGAGGTGCATTCTGTAGGCATACAGTAGAGGCAACTCTTATTCGAACAAAAACCAGTGGCAATTCCCCAAAAAACCCAGGAAACACCCAGGTACATTCTGAATACATGCCTTAAACTTTCCTTAAACTAGCCCCAGCATTTCTGCATTGATTAATGGCCTATCAGATTAACAGCGGGGGTCCCTGGCAGTCCCATTCAAACTGCATTGGACTGCCAGGGATCCCTGCTGTGTTAATCCTATGGGTCGTTAGTCAATGCAGAAATGCCTTAAACGTGCCTCAAACTAGCCCAGAACATACCCAGCACATACCCAGAATGTAACCCGGCTAGTTTACGGCAAATGTTAGAATAAACGTTGCCTCTACTGTACAGTACAGTACTGTTGCTGTGTGCGGAAAATATTAGAAGCATAAATGTATACAGCACAGTACTTACTCAGTTGTGACCTAGCGGTTTCTTTTAATAATCTTATTAATTCCATGGGCATGATACTGAACGTAGTGGTCTGTCACCTTGATGCCCGATTCCACAACCCACCATTGGATGTGCATTATTCTATGTCCATCCTTGTACAATCCTTGGAATTTTACTTAGCATTGCTGCTTTAGAAAAGGAATGAAGCAATAATGAATGTATATTCAATGTGTATTCAATTTGTAATGCCTCTACAGTACATAAGTTATGCTGTATTTAACAGGTAAATTGACAGGTAAAGTATATGCCACTTATGACACCTTTCTAACGTGGCCTTATCCTACATTGAATGATGTCAGTGATGCTGTGCATTAAAGCTCACACAAATTTCATAGCCTCACACACTCTATCTGAGATAACTCTTGTCCTCTTGTGCTTTGAGATACTTTATATTGTGCTATGGATTGTACCCGCTTATATGAACGCAAGACCCAGCTTGCTTCCACTGTTCCAGCTCAGAGAAAGCGAAAGTTGGCAGTTGTATCCGAGACCCCCAATCAAAAGGCCAAAGTGACGAATGAAACAGCAGAGAAAGCTCCTAAGGCAAAGAATCCTGGACAGGGGTGGAGAAAGAGGATCATGGCCACAGTCATCTCTTTGAATTTTACTTGGAGGAGCAGCTCCAACTCACCCGCACCAAGCACAGTCCAACCAGCCCCACCTGATCACCTCGCCCTGCACCCATCACTGCCCAACTATCACCCCCTTGCTCATCTCGCCCTGCACCCATTGCTGCCCAACCAGCCCCCCCTTCTCACCTCGCCCTGCACCCATCAAAGCCCAACCCGACTTCCCCTGCTCACCTCAAGCCAATCTGATCAATCCGAGCCCACCTTGCACTGGACCCAGCTTGGTCACACACATGGTGGAACTATTTTGTGGTTGCAGAATTCCTGACCCAACACAGCAATACAGGGACAGAGTGTAGGCAAAGTTGGATCTGATTTTGGAGAGAATTGAGAGGATGGAGAGGGAAATTGGGGATCTCTAGTCCTCACTACTTCTGCCTGCAGGCCACCACAGCAACAGGAGGGAGATCTGGAGGTGCCCTTACCAGCCCCCAAGGCACCATGCACACCCTGTTCATCCTCTCCAACACAGAATTACCCTGCACACTCCCTGCACCATTTTTAACACACTGCCAGCCCCGTATCTCCTCATTATACCCTTGTTTTGGAGAATATCCCAGATGAGGAGGCAAGATCTGCAATGAGAACTCTGGACAGAGCTCTACAGGAGGACAGCATTCTCCCACATTTAGCCATGCTGTTTCACCAAAGCACACCTGCTGCACCTGCAGGCTACGACAACCATTTAGGCATATGACATCCCGATTATGCCTTATTCCAATGGACACCGTTACCAAATATCTGAACAACTGCAAAGGACAGCCTTGTCAACCAGCCCTGCTACTTTTCAAGCACCATGTCAGTTTTGAACAGTATAATGAGTGGTGCCAAAATGTAAATTTTGAAGAAGGCACTTCAATTTAATTTTAGGAAAAGTCTGATGGATGAACTTCGGCATCATTGAGCTCATGGCTGGAGCTGTCAGGGCATTAACGATGGCTACCTCTATTATTAATTAAAAAGTAAAGATGTGCCTGAAATGTTTTTAATCTAATCAAAAAATGTTTTTAAATTTACCATAGCACTATTGTATTCAGTGTTTAATTCTTCTGTTCTTTTTTTTTTTTGCTGGGTTTGGGCCAGCAAAGCCAACACTGTATTCATTCAGGAAACCTATCCGTCAATACTGCCAGGTAATGCACTGTACTGTAATTCATGCATACAATGTATTTTCTTCTCTAAAAAAAATATCTCTTAATTGTAGTATGTACCATTTTCACATGTAACAGATATTGCAATAAGATATTAGTTGGCAGTTGAAAAAGAATTTGTTATAGTCTTTTTTGACTGTAGTACTGTATTTAAAAAAAGCAAAAATTCATAATGTAGTCGTTGTTTAATGCCTATGTTCATTTATGTTTTGCAGGTTTATCATTGTGACGAAGCCAACACCATGATATCGGATCATGCAAAAGTGAACGGGAATAAGTGACAGGTTACATTGTATTTCGATTTTTAAGACACAATAGCATGCTATCGCCTACTAGCGTTTCTGGCCGGTATTGCAAACAACGCTGTTTAACCCTCTGTTACATTGTGTACAAATGTGCACAAACATTGAATGCGCATGGTTTGATGGAGTCACAGTGAGGGCGCCTGTGAGTAACCGACCATAGGGCTACATCGCTAATACTCAGCCAGCACTGTTAATTCAAATAAATACTGATGAATATTGCTTTGGCCACCAATGTATTTATAAAAATAAACTGATTATGATGCTTAAGATGAATCCACATTAATGTTTCAGTACCTAGCCACACAATTCAATTCAAACAACAATAAGTACATTTACTTGTGGAAAAGTTGTAACGATATTACAGCAATTAATCTTATATAAGAAATCAATTTAGGAAATACAGTAGATTATACTGTACTTGTTAATTTAATCAGTGTTCATGGGTAGCTGAAATAAGATACCTTATTTATAAATCCAATGCAAATTCCATTTTTGTTGAACTTCCGACCAGTAAATAGAATATGAAGGAACATTTTGCTTAGAGATACTGATCTGCATTGCACAGTAAATGGAATATCCCTGAATACTGTATCTCTTCACTGATATTTGTAATGAGGTCTTTTTTTCCCTTTTCAAATTGGTTGAAAAGTTTTTCTCTTAGATTTTGCCAAAATGTGTTTGTATGTGTGTGTATGCATTCCTACAGTATTTACTAGGTATATACAGTATTTGAAATGGCAGGCAGCATTTTTTTAATTATACACCACACTATTATACATTTACTATACTTTGATGTCTTTATTGGGGCTCACAATCAGCAAAAATACTATAGTACAAGAGTTTATTTTGTGTTAATAAAATATAAATGTTAATACCTTTTTTAAATCAATTGAAAATATTAAATTGCATTCAATTTTATTGCAAAGACTGCTAGTGTCTTTGAATATTTGAATGTATGCATGTTTGAATTTAAAAGCCAAAAACTATTGGTTGCTTTTACTTGCTTAATATAATTCATTCATCAAGAGTCAGAGTATGAAATTGAAAACCCAGAGTTCAAAATTCATAAGATTTGTTTCTGGCAAAGTACAGCATCTTCTTAGATTCATCTTCTCTCTCATTTAAATTGCAAAAGTTAAAATGTTTGTGTTTAAATCCACTATGAATAAAATAAGGGTGTACATATTTTCATTTTTAGATAAATATTAGGTTTGTACATAAACTATAACTTAAAGAGATTTCTGACAGTGTTTAATTAATATTCTTAAAATAACCTGACAGTTTAAATTTAAATAATAACATACAACGTTGTTGTTAACAGGATCAGAATCTAAAGTATGCTGTTACAGTATCTGAGATAGTTCAATTCTACAGCTGCTGCCCTGAAAAGCAGAGGTTGTGGGTTCTGATTCTGTTGGGACTAACACAAGGGACCTTAGGCTTTTCAGTATACAGATGTAGCTGCCTGTTATCTACCACTTCACGGGACCAAAGCACGATCATCAATTGTGTTTCACTGGTAATATAATCAATTTACATTCTGTCTAAATCACGGCAACTGGTGAGTTGTCATTCACACATGTACAAACAATTTCTAGGATGCGCTAAGCAAAATATATGGAAGAGATCTAAACAAATACAATGTTGAATCTAATGTGCTCCATGAAAATAGAAATTGGTCCCAGTTCCAACGATGAGTTATTAAGGGAAGGTATTTCAGCTTAATAAAAAAAGAGAAGAAACAGAAAAAAGAAGAAAAAAAAAGAATGTTCAGGAAAACTTACAGAGATTTGCCATGAGTGAGATATGCACTTACATTCAAGTGCCTGCGTTCAGGCACTTAAGTTCCTTTGCTCAGTCTAACTCTTTCTCCACAGCAAAGCACACCAAAATGACAGGCAAAATAGCAGTTAAAAGAGACCCAGTTTGTTTGTGATACACACCCCAAACCCCCCTGGTGACCACGACTTCTCTATGCCGTTCCAGCCAGCGTCCCACATCACTTCCAGTTGTGGATGCCATTCACTATCCGGTCCTCTGTCACCCCACACATTTTGAAAGAGGGTTATTTCTTCGGCAGGGGTATGTGTAAAATGTCCATGGTTCCCTCCTAATATACCCGCTCTGTGTCTGCACTAAAAAACTTTATTAACAAATGCATTGCTCACAGTATTGGGATAATTCTTGATGAAATACTAATACATGGACACATCTAATCTAAAAATATCTAACTCATAAAAAATACAATTATACAATGCTAATAATAGGTCAGATATAATAACACATATTAAATGTACATAGGTCCAATATTTTTTAGAAAATTATTCATTTTGAATTTAGAAATATATTACTTCAAATCCTCTAGGATGAAATTTAGAAAACATGGTTATGTTCATATTTCTATTTTATAGACAAAACTCCAGAGAAGGATTTATTTGATAGGACATTTTAACAAAGACGGAGGCTTTTTGGACAAATGAGGCATTTCCTACAATTAGGTTAGAAAGCAACCCATATCTATGTTCATATTCAGACCTAGGGGAATTAATGTTTTTAGCTTGAATATCCACATAGTTTATCTCTGGGAGATTTTTTTTAACTAAGTCCCCCCCTTTTATTCCAAACTCTAATTTATCAATCCCCATAAAAGCTAAACCCTCCAATTTTCTTACATGATATCTTTTGAAATGGCTGGATACATTATGGGTATCCGGACCTTTCATGATATTTCTGCAGTGATCTCCTATTCTCTGTTTCAAACTTCTTTTTGTCCGTCCAACACATTTTTTTACATGGACATGATAGCAAGTAGATGACCCCTTCTCTATCACAGTTAATGAATTTGATTATTTAAAAAAAAAATTGGAATGTTCTGATTTGAATTCTTTATCACTGATTCCAAAATTACAATATTTACACTTTCCACATTCTATGAATCCTGGATTGCATTTTCTTTGTAACCAGCACCTGGTTACAAACCAGAACCTGTTTTTTTTCACCTGGTTCTCCTACATTTGGAATACTGGGAGATATTAGTTTCTTAATATTTTAAGCCCTAGTGTATAATATGTGTGGCCTTTCAGTAATATGCCCTTTCAAAAGGGGATCCTGTTGTAAGATATGGTGATGCTTTTTCAATTGCTGTTCCATTTTCTTTTAGTCAAAATTGTATTTTGTAATGATGCTATCCTCATTTTCTCTGTAGTTAGCATTTTTTTCTTCATATTCTAATAAACTATTTCTTTCAACATTGTGCTTCTTTTATCGTTTTTTATCAGTACAGTTGTGTCTAATACGCTTGTATTCGCCGATAGAAAAGCGATATAAACACGAGTCAATTGCTATATAGTTTGAAAACATAGCTCGTCATGACACGGTATTCAGAGCGGTACGATGGGTGAGGTTTTAGCGTTTCAACAAGGTACCATGAGACATACACGCATTCGCCTAGCTGTCCACCAATTGTTCTGTATCTACTGTAGTAAATGCTCAGCCAATCATACTGTATTGCTGGAATACATTTTCTAGAATTGTGAATAAAATAATAGAACTAAATAACCTTGAGCAAAGTGATTGATTACAGGAGAACAGACCGATCTGCAGTAACTAATCACTTGAACTGCAGGTAGGGTAATACAGGTAGTGTAATTGTAACGGTTATGCTCACCACAGACCTGGACCGGAACACGGGGCTGAAGTGGGGATAGATATACACCGACCTTAGACCACGAAGCCGGATCCGGATTGCGAATTCCGTGGTCAAACATAGCCGGGTCAGGACTGGAGAAGGCAGGATAATCTGTGGACAAGCCGGGGTCAGGATTAAAGATATCCATGCTGGGGTTCGGTAACAGGACACTTGAGCGAAGGTGCTTCAACGTAGAAAGGAACAGGAACAGGGGATCCAGTGCTTCATCACAAAACAGCACTCCCTAGCCGGGTACAGCTGTGAGTAGTGGAGGCCACTGGAAGCAGGAGATTGCAGCACATAACAGGAACACCGATGCAGGCCTCAGCATGAGGGATATGCAGATAGGTAACAGGAACACCGATGCAGGCCTCTGCACAAGAGATATGCAGATAGGTAACCGGAACACCGATGCAGGCCTCTGCAGGAGGGATATGCAGATAGGTAACAGGAACACTGATGCAGGCCTCTGCAGGAGGGATATGCAGGAGTAACCGTGGCGGCGTGGCAGAATCTGCCAGTAACTAGGAGCAATGGCAAGAAGGCCAAGGCATGCCAAACAGAGCTGCTGTGGCAAGCACAGTTACAAGAAAGTCTATGTTCAGCAGCTTCCAGGTGGGCGGGCAGGAGTTAAATAGAACAGGCAGCCAGTGAGGCAGAGCTGTATAGGAGGCAGCTAGAAGCAGGCTGCAGTCTAATTGCAGAAGCAGGTGATGCTGATTGTAGAAACAAGGGGGGGTTGTCTAGAAACTGCACGGCTCTGTAAGGAAAAGCTTTCAGCAAAACCCAGGAGCGGATTCCGTACAGTTCTCCCCTCTTCAGGATCGAACTCCGATCAATCCATAATAGACTTGGGGAACTTAGAATTGTTTCTGAACTGTCTTAGGCGGGAAGATGGCCGGTAATCCAGCAGTTCATTGGCGAGTACAATCTTTACACATGAGAACAGTGGTACTGCAATTCTTGACATGCAGAAAGAATCACAAAGATATTTGGAAGTCCAGAGCTGTGAAAAAACAGGAGAGTCCAGAACAGTTAGAAGGGCACAAGCCATGTGCCAGGTCCCCAGTAATAGTCCCAGAGTACAAGACAAGACACACCGATTGTTGGTCGGATGTAGCAGAGAGACATTCTGGAAGAGCAATAGTTTTGCTCAAATAAGCAAGTAGGAGTTTTTGAGAATCTTGTTCTCCAAAAGAAATCCAGTCACTGAGTAGCGAGGGCAGAGGGAGGGAGAGGGTTCACTAAAAGATATTGATGCAGTTCCTTTGTTAATGTCCAGTCCCGTTATCCCTAGCAAGTAGAATGTGCCGGTAGAAGTGTTTAAGTAGTTCTCTGCTATGGTGCTGGCAATCAATAGGAGGCCAGCTTCCCTGGGCATATGGGGTTTGGAGAGGATCAGGTTCGAAGTCTTGGGAACAAGCAGAGAAAAGCATGCTCTTACCCACATTGGGGGCACAAGAAGCAGGAACGGGCACCCCGGGCAAGGCAAGAAAGTTCAATGGGGGTATTTCAATCGTTGACAATGCCAATAAGGAGTCCAGAGTGAACACATCAGGAACCACACAGGAACCCGCAGATATAGATTCTGCTTGAAAAGTAAGAGAATATAAAGAACGCTAGATGGCGTTCTACTACACCCAAAAAGTGATGTGACAAATTATATTTATATCAAATATTAAACATACAATGTGTATAAGTAATAGTGAACAGTGAATATAACAAATAAATAAGTGAAATAAAGGCAAAACCACTTATCACTCGACCCTGTAGAAAAGACTGTTTCAAAAGTCTAGGAGATGCACTGTTGATGGAGATCCAGGGAAGCGTCGCCGAGTGCCCAAAAAAGAAGAAATGTGGATAGTGTAATACAGTAATGTGATATTCAATAAAGAATGTGCTTCCAAATTCCTACTCACAAGCAAAGTAGAAAAAGGAGCATTTGTGCCAATCTGGAACTAAATTTCATCCCAGTCTGGAGGTGTGGTATATGTGTCAGCAATCTCAAGGAAAAGAGAGAACAGCCATGGTGCGGATCAAAAATAACAAGATTTATCAATAAAAGCTCACAAATGGAGGCTTACGGCAGTATGAGAAGTAAAAGCATTGAACAGCTGGGTCTTTAGTTCGTCACAGCTCTCACTGCCCAGTACACACTGTTGCAGCTCTCTCGCGCGTCACTTCCAGATCGTGACATCACAGTTCACCGTAACGGAGGACACCGCCAGGGATCCCACTGCTTCTCTCCTCTTCTAAGATGGCTAACGAGCCGAACTCTACGCATTTCGACGTAATGACATCTTCATCAGGAGTGGCTTTTGGTACTGATAGGATCAAAGTAGAAAAAGGAGCATTTGTGCCAATCTGGAACTAAATTTCATCCCAGTCTGTAGGTGTGGTATATGGGTCAGCAATATATTTCTTTTGAATTATATTCCTCTTGGGTCTTTCCTTGTTTATTCTGATATCCAGATTGTGTCAGCAAAAGGGGGATAGATGCCTCATGAATTAAAGCAGTCCCACAAAGATCCTGATTCTGCTGGTTTAGTGAGAGCTGGTAATCCGACTATATTTATTTATTTATTATTTTCCTCCTCTTCCTCGGTCGGCAATTTCACCTTGAAACAAATCCTTTAATCGGAGGAAAAGAAAGAAAAGGGGATCAATGCATACATTTTTTTTTCCAGTATGATTGTTTTATTAAAGTGATTTTTTTTAATGCATTGATCGCCTTTTCTTGCTTTTCAAAAGAAATATATTGCTGACCCATATACCACACCTCCAGACTGGGATGACATTTACTTCCAGATTGGCACAAATGCTCCTTTTTCTACTTTGCTTCTATCAGTACCAAAAGCCACTCCTGATAAAGACCTCATTACGTCGAAACGCGTAGAGTTCGGCTCGTTAGCCAATTTAGAGGAGGAGAGAAGCAGTGGGATCCCTGTGTAAGGAATCCACTACTGGCTTTGACTATAGCCTTGCAGACCTATGCAGTTGCAAGCTTCCTCTGGCAATCAATTGCACATGTGCTGCCTCTCATTGCAGCTTCTGCCCTGTGCTCCATCATTGGAGGAATACTCACACACCCTCCTCCTGTGATTGGATCTCCGCCCTTAATATCCTGGGCGTTGGCACTGAACCAGTGCCGAGCATAACTCCTACCTTGGACGTTACCGTCTCTGCCACAAACCGCCCAGGCCTCTCTCCTAGTGTTCTAACCTTCCTAGTTCCTGAGTATCCAGAGGCCTGTTCCTGTCTCCTGTGCTGAAGCGTGGTTAGCCAGCACTGGTACCTGCTGCATTTTCTCCTAGCAGTGGTTACCCTTAATTTCTTGCGGCCTGCTGCTATCTCCATGCAGTGGCCTGCCTTGGACTTCTGTGCTGAAGCGTTGGTTTCCCCGACGCTGCCCTGTGGTGTACTTTGGCCAGCCTGCTGTCTCCCCCTGCTGAGACCGATGTCATGAGGCGAGGCCGCTCCTCGCGCAGAGGCCACTCCCGCGCTCACGCTCCTAAGCTGAAGCGGGGAACTCCTGTCTGCCTGTTGCCGATTCCTTGCTACGACTATGACCAGGTGATCCTCCAACAAATCAGGGGAGCTCGTCTCGTAGTTATGAAATAAAGAAACACTACATAGTGTAATACTGTTGTGAATAAATTTGTGCAAACAAAGCTCAAAAATGACTACTCACAATAAAGCAGTCAAATTCAGGCAGTCATCCAACTTAAGGGGTGGATGTTCCCTGTGTATACAGCAGCCACCAGCCCCCAACCTCCAAGGAGAAAAAAAGAAGAAAAGAGACCATATAGTGCAGATGGTATTTAGTATTAAAAGGGATTAAAAAAATGCAGGCTTACACTTCATATGATCGAGGTAGGCAGTATGATATTATAGGTAGTGGGTGCTCATCTGGTCGCGATCCTTTTGAGTTCCTCACTATCCTCTGCTCCACCGCAATACTCTCGCGTCCACGCCAGGCACTCCCTTTGAATTGATGCAAAGGGAGTGCCTGGCGTGGACGCGAGAGTATTGCGGTGGAGCAGAGGATAGTGAGGAACTCAAAAGGATCGCGACCAGATGAGCACCCACTACCTATAATATCATTCTGCCTACCTCGATCATATGAAGTGTAAGCCTGCATTTTTTTAATCCCTTTTAATACTAAATACCATCTGCACTATATGGTCTCTTTTCTTCTTTTTTTCTCCTTGGAGGTTGGGGACTGGTGGCTGCTGTATACACAGGGAACATCCACCCCTTAAGTTGGATGACTGCCTGAATTTGACTGCTTTATTGTGAGTAGTCATTTTTGAGCTTTGTTTCCACAAATTTATTCACAACAGTATTACACTATGTAGTGTTTCTTTATTTCATAACTACGAGACGAGCTCCAATGATTTGTTGGAGGATCCCCTTGTGTAAGACGAGTGGAAAAGTCTTTATCAAGGGTTGCAGTTTTTTTCTAAGTTTCTTAATTTTTTCTTTAGATCACTTGATTGTTATTATTATCACATTGCTTTATTATTTACACATATGTGGTTGAATTGTATATTGTCACATTTAGGGTGTGTTAGAACGCTATTGTTAGTTTTTTTCACTACGACTACGACCACCCAGATGTCTTCTATCCTGACCCTGCTTCGGCCATCGATTGTCCTGTCTTCTCCTACCCCGACTTTGGCTTCAATAACGACGATGCTGCCTTCTCCAATCCTGACCCTGTGATGTACGACTACAAACTGCGCACTCCGGATCAGTCTGCGCGTACTAAGGTCGGTGATTATATAACCCCACCTCAGCCCCGCGGTCCGGTCCCGGTTTGTGGCGAGCATCGGCGTAACACCCTGGCGGTGTCCTCCGTTATGGTGAACTGTGACGTCACGATTCGGAAGTGATGCACAAGAGAGCTGCAACAGTGTGTACCGGACGGTGAGAGCTGTGAAGAACTAAAGACCCAGCTGTTCAATGCTTTTACTTCTCATACTGCCATAAGCCTCCATTTGTGAGCTTTTATTGATAAATCTTGTTATTTTTGATCTGCACCATGGCTGTTCTCTCTTTTCCTTGAGATTTCTGACACATATACCACACCTCCAGACTGGGATGAAATTTAGTTCCAGATTAGCACAAATGCTCCTTTTTCTACTTTGCTTGTGAGTAGGAATTTAGAATCACATTCTTTATTTAATATCACATTACTGTATTACACTATCCACATTTCTTCTTTTTTGGGCACTCGGCTACGCTCCCATGGATCTCCATCAACAGTGAAAAGTAAGAGAGCTTGGATCAATACAGATTTTATCCGGTACAGCGGGAAGTTGGGTGAACAGTAAGCCTGACATAGGAACAGAAGTCTTGGAGTTGGAGTTAGAACTGGGCACTTCAAGTACGGAGGAAGAATCAGGACAACACGAACTTGACTTATGAGTGGAAGTCCCAGACTCAATGACTTCACGTGATGCTGTAGAGGAAACAGTACAGAATAACTCAGTTTTGAACACAGGGTCCTTTAAATCAGTAGATACATTCGGTACTGTAGAAACCTCCCTGGGAGGTAACCCTGATTTTTCAGTTCCAGTCATGCAGACGTAGCAGATACCTCAAATACTGTAGATGAGTCAGAGAGATAAAGAGAATAGTCCAAGCACACAGTCTTTATCACAAAGTAGAAACTTTAATCCAGCATAAATCCAACGTTTCGACTTCACACAGGCAGTTTTTGTCAAGGTGAGAGCTGATACTAAACAATGCTAAAAACCCTTAAATACCCCTTACACTTACCTATCTAAGTGCTACCAGGTGAGGAATGGTGCGAGGGCTGAGAAAAACATGACGTCATAGACGTGACTCATAACTGCGCATGTGCGGCATCAACCACAGGGACTGTGTCGCCATCATCATGAAAAGAGGGCAGCTTCAATGAGGGCAGCTCGTCACATGATCACAAGCTCCCAAGCCACTCCCCTAACATCCCGCTCACTTGTCTAAGAGTTGCATATCCCGGAACTGTGAACAACTACTGGCAAATGAAGTCATGCCTAAAAGTGACTGCCAGTACTTGAAACGGAGGTCTGCACATGCGCAGACCAAACCCCTAATACTGGGGAGTCCCACAATTCAAATAGACAATCCACCACAGCAGTTAAAGGAGACAGCTCCAGCATGACTGTATAGATCTGCCAGAGTGCACACAATGTCACGGAGACAACAAAAACCAGAGTAAGTGTGCAGAATATCTGATAGCTACTCAGAACATTAGACCGTTAGTGAAGTACCCCGCTACAGCTGAATAAGATAAGTGTGTATGGGATAAGGTGCTAATGGGTAACGTAGTAGGTAAATATAGAAAGGACAAGAACCCACTGAAAGCACTCAATATCCCCTAAAAGTGTAGTGATTAATATATTAAAAATAATCTTTAATGCTTTGCTGATTAAAATAATGGGTGTTAAAATACATCAAATGACACACATATATTTAAACCCTACTGATGAGTATATAAGATACTCCGGGTTGATAAAGTTAGGGAGACGTATGAGGTTTATTGGATCAAAACGTTCCCAGGGAACTGATATGCAGTATTCCCTTATGGTGGTAATTTGGTATATACTGGTGTAGGGGGAAAGCTAACTGATATTGAGTGCTTTCAGTGGGTTCTTGCCCTTTCTATATTTACCTAGCTACTCAGAACAGGCAGACCAAACCCAACTTGACAAAAATAAATGAATAAAGAACCAATTCTAAATGCCCCAGTATCATCTATAAAGTATATAGTAAAGAACCAGTGAACACCACATATAAGATAATAGTGTGTATAGTGATAAAACGTACTGTGTGACTTACACAAAGTGATACATAATAAAGAACTCCTGAACAAAAATACACATATAATAAACATATATAAAACATACAAAAGACAAGAAAAAACAATACCACTAAAACCATATGGTACACAAATAATGCTCTCCTAAGACCAGTATAGAGAAGTAACTACAGGGAAAAGGAGACCAAAAGCGCACCAGCACAAACGGAGCAGGAAGGACCCAAAACGAAAAATAATTAAAAGGGCACTTTAATGTGACAAAAGACCCATCCAACGCGTTTCGAACGTCACAGCGTTCTTTTTCCTTGAAAAAGAAAAAGAACGCTGTGACGCAGCCTGCCTACCTACCCTACCAGGATGTGAGTATTTGCATATTTTCCAGGGGAACCTGCCAATGAGACTGATGGTAAGTGGGCTTGTACCATCTACCACCTGTCTTCAGGAGGATAGTACCCATACTATTACACATTAGGTACTATGTCATTTGTTAGTACCCTGGTTTAGTGGTTTGGCTTATTTTGGGTTATTATACCTGCATTTGAGCGCTTCAGCTATTTTCTATAGAGAAGTAACTAAACACGACAGGAGATGCCAAAGACGCAGGTCCATCAAAATATGCACGATCACCGCCTGTCAAGGGAACATTTCAGGTTAAGTTGTTCATTGAGGCCAACTTCCGTATTTGTCCTAAAAGGAAAAATCCAGAAGGCCTCCCTTCTGAGGAGTACAGTATCCCTATCCACAGCCCCCTTGCATGGGGGAACGACCTCAACACCCATGATCCCTAGTGACGCAATGTGATGCCTATATTGCACACAATGTTGTACCAGTGCTGTGTGGTCAGTACCCTTTCGAATAACGCTTTGATGTTCGATGAATCTCTGCTTTAGCATTCTGGTCGTCTTGCCCACATAGAGCAAACCACACGGACATTTCAGAATATACACTACATATGTAGTACGACACATAATGTGATGCTTAATTTTAATTGCTTTACCTAAAAACGGATGATGGAAAGTATCCCCTAGACAAAGGCTATGGCAAATGGAACAATTACAGCATCTAAAGTTGCCAGGTTTTCCCATACTTAAAAAGTTGGTATTTTGGTAAAACTTGTTGTCATCAGATTTAATTAGTGTCCGAAATATTCCTCCCCCGTCTATATGCGAGCATGGGGGGTTCGCGACACACCTCTGATAAAATTTGATCGTGCTGTAATAAATGCCAGTGCTTCATAATTGTTGACCGTAGGAAATTACTCCCTGTGTTGTAAGTCGTGGGGAATATGATCCTATCCTGTTTGATCCCATTATGATTGGAAACAGAAACATCCCGCTTAAATGCTTCCTCCACAATAGTGGGTGCTTAGCCTCCAGCCACAAAACGTTCCTTAAGATCTGAGATGGCTGGGCCCAATTTTTCTGGTCTGTCTGTTATCCTGGTATCACGTACCTTCTGAGAATAAGGGAGTGCTTTGATAAGGGCCGGTGAGTGATGGCTATCTGCCCTAAGCATCGCATTATGGTCAGTGGGTTTTCTGTAAACGTCAGTGTAGATTACCCCATTATCCAAGCTGGCCAGTGCTTCGAGATATGCAATAGAAGTACTACTCCATGCATTGGTAAATCGTACCGGTGAGTTGAGCTGACTCAAATACTCAATGAAGGATACCAGTTGACCCTCAGTACCCTTCCATAGAATGAAAATATAATCTATGTACCGGAAATAGCAGTGCATGTGTTCATAAAATACTGAGCTGTAAATGTAATTCTGTTCAAAGTGTGCCATGTACAAATTAGCATAGGCAGGGGCCACATTACTTCCCATGGCCGACCCTTTAACCTGCAAGTAATGCTGATGGTCAAATTTAAAATAATTTTTATATAATATAAAATGCATTAATAACAAAATATATTCTGAAGTGACGGTATCCGCATAATGGGAAATAAGTGCCTCTTTGACCACCTCTAGGCCATCATCATGAGGGGTGATGGTGTAGAGGCTGGACACATCCAGATTCACAAGGATCAAACCCTCTAAAGGTACAGTCAAGAGTCTAAGTTTACTCAAAAAGTCTGAGGTGTCTTTCAAATATGAGGGAACACTTTGACCAATTGGTTGCAATATCCTATCTACGAATACCGCCAAAGGCTGGTTAAGTGAATATGTTCTTGCAATAATGGGTCTCCCCGGGGGGTCTATTATACATTTATGCACTTTAGGTAGCATATAAAATACTGGACATTTAGGATGTTCCATATACAGATATTCTGCCTCCTTCCCCGTAATCCAACGGTTGTTAAGACCCATAACAATGATCCCTTTGATATCATGAGCATATTCAAACGTGGGATCTCTGGATAAAGGGATATAATTCTCAATATCTGAGAGTTGGCGTAAGGCCTCCCCTTTATATCGAATATAAGCCTGGATGACCAATGCACCCCCCTTATCTGCTCTCTTCACAATAATATTCTATTTGCTGTAAGGGTTTTGAGTATTTGTCTCTCATTGAAACTTAGATTATATTTGATTTTAGAATTATGTTTGATATGTTTAGTGAGATCTGCTTTAGCTAATCTCATGTAGGTATAATATATACTTTATAGATGATACTGGGGCACTTAGAATTGGTTCTTTATTCATTTATTTTTGTCAAGTTGGGTTTGGTCTGCCTGTTCTAAGTAGCTATCAGATATTCTGCACACTTACTCTGGTTTTTGCTGTCTCTGGGACATTGTGTGCACTCTGGCAGATCTATACAGTCATGCTGGAGCTGTCTCCTTTAACTGCTGTGGTGGAGTGTCTGTTTGAATTGCGGGACTCCCCAGTATTAGGGGTTTGGTTTGCGCATGTGCAGACCTCTGTTTCAAGTACTGGCAGTAATTTTTAGGCATGACTTCATTTGCCAGTAGTGGTTCACAGTTCCAGGATATGCAACTCTTAGACTAGTGGGCGGGACGTTAGGGGAGTGGCTTGGGAGCTTGTGATTATGTGATGAGCTGCCCTCATTGAAGCTGACCTCTTTTCATGACGATGGCGACACAGTCTCTGTGGTTGATGCCGCGCATGCGCAGTTATGGGTCGCGTCTATGATGTCATGTTTTTCTCAGCCCTTGCGCCATTCCTCACCTAGTAGCGCTTAGATAGGTAAGTGCAAGGGGTATTTAAGGGCTTTTAGCATTGTTTAGTATCAGCTCTCACCTTGACAAAGACTGCCTGTGTGCAGTCGAAACGTTGGATTTATGCTGGATTAATGTTTCTACTTTGTGATAAAGACTGTGTGCCTGGACTATTCTCTTTACCTTGATACCACTTGGGGACTTGGCAGGACGACCCCCCTTGGTCCATGGGCACCGGCAGGTGACATTATAGTGCTTCATTGATTGTGTGCCAGATCACTCCTCTCTATTGACGAGTCAGAGAGAGACAGTATTGTCTGAGGAGTGGGGATCCTGGATTCGGAGGTTGCATGAGGTACTGTTTAGAACTATTCTTTGCTGTGGGAATTTTAGAATCATCCATGGGTATAACAGGACCTGCAGAACAGTAAGTGAAGGACATGTTTGTTCCAGAAATGGAAGCAGCAGTGGTCACAATAGGCACAGGACAGGAATCAGAGAAAGATACACTGGTCTCTGGAGTGGGTATTTGCAAAATTGCAAGGGCTAGACTGGGTTCTTCAATATAATCAGAGAAAATAGTGCTTGTCTCTGAAGTGGAAGCTAGAGGATCAGCAAAAGGGGGACCAATAACAGTAGGAGTCTCTAAAGAAAAAGGCTTGGAGTCAAAAGTAAGGAATCTCAAATGACTGAGGGGCAGCAGTGACTGCACTTGGTACTGTAAAGGCTTTAGAGAAAGTTGCACAGGTCTCTGAAAAGGGCGTGTGAGGGTTTCTGCTAGGTACTGCAACCAAGATTAAGAAACTTTGACAAAGATAAAATTGACTCTGAAACTGGAGCTTTAGATGCAGTGGCAGGAAACTCAGACATATCAGAGAGGGTACTCTTTAAAGCAGGAGTTTTAACACTAGTGATATGCATATCACATACTACAGCGGAGTCAGAGAAAGGGAAGCCTGTCTTTACATCAAGAGTTTTGGCAGTAGCACAGGTTAACACAGGAAGTGCTGGAGAATCCCTAGATGCAGTGACAGGGAGCTCAGGTTTTGCAAGGGAATCAGAGACAGATAAGCTGATCTCTGAAGTGGTAGATTGAGAAGCGACAACAGGGGAACCACTAGCTGTGGAGGGCTCTAAAGAAAAAGATTTAGAGACGAAGGCAGGAATTTCAGATGACTGAAAACAGAAGTGGTCACCCTAGGAGTAGCAGAGGGTTTAGCAAAAGGGACTTTAGCGTACAGGCTCATGGCTAGGGCGAGAGCTCTTTCAACCCGGGCCTGCATTTCTGAAAAGGTCTCAGGGGCCCTAGTAGCAGGGGCCTTAGGGTCAGTCACGGGGAACTCAGACATGGCAGCGTAGCTGGCTGGAGGGCGATCCACCTGTCCCACGCTCTGCCGTGAGAGTGTAAACCATATTCTATACTGGGTCGTTTTTTCCCACAGGTTCAGGTTTGCAGGCCGGGACAGGTTTTCAGACAGGGGCCAGTTTTCAGAAAGGGGAAGTCTTTCAGACTGGGCCAGGTTTTCAGACTGGGCCAGGTTTTCAGACTGGGCCAGGTTTTCAGACTGGGCCAGGTTTTCAGACTGGACCAGGTTTTCAGACTGGGCAGGTTTTCAGACTGAACCAGGTTTTCAGACTGGGCCAGGTTTTCAGACTGGGCCAGGTTTTCAGACTGGTCTAGGTTTTCAGACTGGGACAGTTTTTCAGTCAAGTCCAGGTTTTCAGAAAGGGACTGGCATAAGGTGGGGATAGATATACAACGACCTTAGACAACGAAGCCGGATCCGGGTGCGAATTCCGTGGTCAAACAAACCTGGGTCAGGACTGGAGAAGGCAGAATATTCCGTGGACAAGTCGGGGTCAGAATTAGAGAAGGCTGGTTAAACGATATCCATGCTGGGGTTCGGCAACAGGACACTTGAGCGAAGGCACTTCAACGTAGAAAGGAACAGGAACTGGGGATCCAGTGCTTCAGCACAAAACAGCACTCCCTAGACTGGTACAGTTGTGAGTAGTGGAGGCCACTGGAAGCAGGAGATTGCAGCAGGTAACAGGAACAACGATGCAGGCCTCTGCAAGGAGAATATACAGCAGGTAACAGGAACACCGATGCAGGCCTCAGCACGAGGGATATGCAGATAGGTAACAGGAACACTGATGCAGGCCTCTGCACAAGGGATATGCAGATAGGTAACAGCAACACCGATGCAGGCCTCTGCAGGAGTGATATGCAGATAGGTAACAGGAACACTGATGCAGGCCTCTTCAGGAGGGATATGCAGGAGTAACCGCTGCGGCATGGCGGAGTCTGCCAGTAACTAGGAGCAATGGCAAGAAGGCCAAGGCAGGCCATACAGAGGTGCTGGGGCAAGCACAGTTACTAGAAAGTCTATGTTCAGCAACTTCCTGGTGGGCGGGGCAGGCGTTAAATAGAACAGGCAGCCAGTGAGGCAGAGCTGCATAGGAGGCAGCAAGAAGCAGGCTGCAGTCTAATTGCAGAAGCAAATGATGCTGATTGCAGAAACAAGGGGGGAGTTGTCTAGAAGAACCCAGGAGCGGATTCCTTACAGTAATACAGGTAGTTACTGTATTAAATTATACTGTATTTACCTTCATTATAGACTTTGCCAAATTAGTGATGATGAGCCGCTGTCACACCTGTAGTCTTCATTATACAGTACATGTAGTCGACAGGTGACACGAGCCTGCTACACCTGTAGTTGACATCTGATGAAGCTGGACATCTTTTTGGTATATGCAAACTTGCTGGTATCTGTACGTAAAATCAGGCTCAGCCTGTAAGTTTTGCAGATATCCTGGGGGGGATTGATAGCAAGGGTTTCTGGTCACCAGGTTTTCATGGACTGTTGGACCGTTATTGTAAGCCGGTGCTGGCACCGGTGCAGGCGCCGGTGCAGGCGCTGTTACATAGCTGGCAATGGATTGACGAATCTTATTTTCATTAAATCTGACCTTGCTCCTTTTGAAGTCGCCATGATCAAAGATACTGGAAAAATCTGGCATCACACACCAATACC
This sequence comes from Ascaphus truei, assembly GCF_040206685.1. Lineage (NCBI taxonomy): Eukaryota > Metazoa > Chordata > Amphibia > Anura > Ascaphidae > Ascaphus > Ascaphus truei. The sequence continues at coordinate 308,206,130 of NC_134485.1, forward strand.
CACCTCTAACTCCGTGTGCAAGAGCAATATGAAAAAAACACGGATCGCTATTTAACTTTTTCCTTATTGCACGCTTCCACCCACGAGCATCAGGTGAAAATTTGTAAAAGTCATACTTTGCGATGAAATAATCATAGATTTGTGCAACTGTGGCCATTTTATCATCTGCTGCATTAATTGCAGAACATATTAAAAATGCATACACTACCGACACACTTTATCACTCTGCGGCCAGATCCGCAAGCCGGGAGATTTCCCGGCTTGCTAGTGGCCACCCCTCGGCGTGCCGCGCGTCACCGACGCGCGGTCACGCGTCATCGGGAGCCTGCGCCCCCTGCACGCGCGTCCAGGGCTCCCCGAGGGAGCCCTGGTGTCCCGCGATCGCGGGACGGCGGCAGGGGGTTCCGGGGGACCCGGCGGACCCGGCAGCGGTAGGGAGAGCGCCCCGATCGGAGGGTGCTCTTCCGCTGCTTCGGCGCGCGCCCGTCACCCTCCGGCGCGCGCCAGGATACTGCTGCGGCCAAGAACGGGCAAATGCTCGAATAAACTTGGCCGCAGCAGTAAGTACAGTCAGGTCTTTTGCACACGTACTGCTGTGTACTCATTGCGTCGGTTGGCAATTGTGTAAAAAAGACACAGAGCATTGAGTTTTTATTATGAAATGTCTAAATTGATACTGTAACTTCTTCAGTACCAAGGTCAATTCACAATGGACCACTGTGGTAGACTTGTTTTTTTTTAAACACCTGCAAGTCGACACATTACTGTAGCACAAGCAGTGTACACATTAGAATTCATTACAATTTGAACCAGAGACTGGGCCGGTTCAACAAGGTCTGGGACCAGTGGCCATACAATTAAAATAGTATAAAAAATTAGGACTAGAAGTGGTTAGATGGCCCTTTCACCCGAATCACCAGTTCTCTGCGCCGCACACCACAAGACGAGGGGGAGACAATCCCTCCCCCCATCCCTCTCCTAGCTCCATCCTTCCCCCACCCTCCCCATGCCCTCCCTCTACCCCCTCTCTTCTCCTCTTTCTCTTTCTTAGCCTGTCCATCTCTATCCTCACATTCGAGATAAGAGAAGTTACTGCCCTGGTATGTTTGATTCAGTTTTCCCTGTATAGGTCCTTAGGGATTGGTTGCTTTATTGTACGCACACTGTGTCGGGTAAACATTCCCCCCTTAAATGTTTTGGAATGCTTCCTGTAAATCTTCATGAAAACCAATAAAATATTTGTCGCAAAAAATAATTAATTACAATTCATGAATATCTGCCACCTGGCGGATACGCAAAGAATTGCCCCCAATTAAATCCGAAACCTGTAATTAAACAGATCAACCGCAGATCAACCGCAGTTCAACCGCAGATCAACCGCGACGTGAATGCGGCATGATCACGGGTGATGCAAAATTTATAGTCTGTGGAATACGGGAGATGCAACAACAACGGCTCCGAGAAGTTTTAGAATTAATGCTGGCGCAGCAGTATGCCTATTGCAGAAATAGGATCCCCTGAAGAAATCAGCTTTGTCTGAAGAAATGCGTAGGGACGTGTTACTACTGTCATTTTACAAGAATTATTGCCAGTTGTGAGACTGAAGCCAGACCCTGTTCCTGTGTATTGGGACTCTATACCACAAAGGGAACTTACATCTAAGAGACAGGAGTTGCCGGAGGAACCTCCAAGGTGTAACACCATCTAGAGAGGTGTGGCGTCAGTCTGGAGCATACCCAGTGGAGCAGAGGCGCCATGGCGGCAACACACGACAGATCGGAGCATGAGTATTACTCATACAATGCTTTTTATATTTGGAATCTTGTGAGTTTTGAATAGTGATGTTTTATTAAATTTTATTTACGTGTAACGGTTCGACCCCTACCCAATCTCATATGGGCCCCTATGGTCTGAATCTGCCCCCCAGTTACATGTCAGTGTAGTGTGGTGCACCTGCTGGCTCACAGGACTCCTGAGTCTCCCGCTCATTGGTAGTGGGGATTTCACCATGACAGGGGTATGAGGTAGTGCTGAGTTCTACTCACAGTTGGTACAGCGCCTCCATCCCTTCCAGATCCCCACGATAGCAGGGAGAAGTTTCTGGAAGAGAACTCCTGGGTGCATCTTCTTCCTGAATAACTCCAGTCTCAGGCAAGAAGGGTCTTTGAATCAAGAGCATCTTTATTTGCATCTTGCATGGCAGACTGCTCATCATAGCGGCCGGTACTTAGCCGTGCATCATATAGCTGCACATCATAAGGAAGCTTCCTCCTGACTCTGTAATAGAGCCAGGGATATTTCTGCCACCTCACCCCTAATGGAGGCTACCACTGTGCCAGAGCCCTGGACACAGTATGGAGTCAGCTTGTCACTCTGCCACTTGAGCTGCACAGACTCACAGCTCTTGCACCAGACACTTGCACTGTCTGGACCTGATCTGACACACTAACTTTAGGAAGTTATGCATAATATATAGTTTCCAGAAGGCCCACACCTGTGTCACTAACAGTGGACACAGAGCATGCTGTCACTTCCTTTGCTACACCTTACACATCACAGGGGTTGAGGGCAAACCTCCATGATGATTTCTGGCAAACCTGCCCTCTTAACAGGGATTACTGCACAGAATGAGATAGGTATGTAAACCCAAAATTACACAGGGCTATATACGTTAATACACGAAGATCGGGCGCTTTTTCTTCTTTTTTTTCGGTTAGGTCTGTCAAGGGAGGTTGTTGTGCCCAAGATGAAGGCTGCCAGTATCTTGACAAATCATTGTCAGACTTTTCCAGATCACATCATTGGTTTGGTATCTGATTGTTTTATATGGACATTTTTTCAATCACTTGATTTTTAACCATTTATTGTGTTTTTTATATTATTTTTATTCATACATTTTTTTTTTTTTTGGAATATGCATTGTAATACATTACAGTATATATTGATCTAGTGCACTTTAGACTTGTCAGTATTTAACATCATATTGTGGTTTTTCTTTAACACACTAGAGGTGTTTCATATATAATCAACATCCAATTATACACCATACTAGACATTACATCCAGTATACTAGGCGCAGTCTTTTCTTTTTCCTGTATATATATGTGTGTATTTTATATATATATGGGAGAGACACACACAAAAAGGGTTGTTGCTCACACTATACTGTATGTACATTAGTGGCTGAACCAGACCCAAAAATCAATCAGGATATCTTGATAAAAATAAGCAAGATAGTCTATAATGAAAAAAAATTATATTAAACCTAACAACTATATAAGGTGATACAAATAAGATAAATAATACAGATACCCCCTAAAGGTCCTAGCTACTAGACATATGGCTAAACCTATTGCAAAAGAAAAAATATGAGATGAATAAACTTATATATACAAAAGTATACATAAGGACACGATAGCAGGGAGGAGTTTCTGGAAGAGAACTCCTGGGTGCATCTTATTCCTGAACAACTCCAGTCTCAGGCAAGAAGGGTCTTTGAATCAAGAGCATCTTTATTTGCATCTTGCATGGCAGACTGCTCATCATAGCGGCCGGTACTTAGCCGTGCATCATATAGCTGCACATCATAAGGAAGCTTCCTCCTGACTCTGTAATAGAGCCAGGGATAATTCTGCCACCTCACCCCTAAGGGAGGCTACCACTGTGCCAGAGCCCTGGACACAGTGTTGAGTCAGCTTGTGACTCTGCCACTTGAGCTGCACAGACTCACAGCTCTTGCACCAGACACTTGCACTGTCTGGACCTAATCTGACACACTAACTTTAGGAAGTTATGCATAATATATAGTTTCCAGAAGGACCACCCCTGTGTCACTAACAGTGGACACAGAGCATGCTGTCACTTCCTTTGCTACAACTTACACATCACAGGGGTTGAGGGCAAACCTCCATGATGATTTCTGGCAAACCTGCCCTCTTAACAGGGATTACTGCACAGAATGAGATAGGTATGTAAACCCAAAATTACACAGGGCTACATACGTTAATACATGAAGATCGGGCGCTTTTTCTTCTTTTTTTCTGTTAGGTCTGTCATGGGAGGTTGTTGTGCCCAAAATGAAGGCTGCCAGTATCTTGACAAATCATTGTCAGACTTTTCCAGATCACATCATTGGTTTGGTATCTGATTGTTTTATATGGACATTTTTTAAATCACTTGATTTTTAACCATTTATTGTGTTTTTTATATTATTTTTATTAATACATTTTTAATTTTTTTTTATTTTGGAATATGCATTGTAATACATTACCGTATATATTGATCTAGTGCACTTTAGACTTGTCAGTATTTAACATCGTATTGTAGTTATTCTTTAACACACTAGAGGTGTTTCATATATAATCAACATCCAATTATAACCATACTAGTCATTACATCCAGATATACTACTGTAGGCGCAGCCTTTTCTTTTTCCTGTGTATATATGTGTGTATATGTATATGTATATATATATATATATATATATATATATATATATATCTATATATATATAGGTAACAGAGCAGATGGCACACAAATACAGATGAAGACAGGTGCTTAGTCCCATATGAATGAATATAATCAAAGGCTCCTTACCAGGCAGACCAGAGAATCCAGGGAATCCAAAGCAGGCACAGCAAGGAAGAGACAGCACACTTGTTAGCAAAAAGAATTGTATTAGTGAAGCAGGCACAAAACACCAACGTTTCGGTCCTAAAAACAGGACCTTTATCAAGGGAGAGACACACACAAAAAAGTGTGTGACGAAACGCGTCAGGGAGCGTCATTACGCAATACGCATGCGCAGGAACTGTCCGGTTCGAGCGCCAAAAAATACAGAGGCCATCCAGCAAGGAGACATTCTCTGGGATTCCTGGGACGTTTTGCTGTACAATATCCGATGCACCCTGGACAACTTGACGGATCACTGCCCCTTCATCTCTGAGAGACTGATGGACTTCTGATTCGAGTACAGATACCGGATGGTGGTGATATTGTCACGAAATTCTTTTAATCATTGTACCCATGTGAGTTTATTTCTTTATTTCTTCCCCCTCCCTTCCTTTCCCATCATTAAATATACTATGGGGCGTGCGCTCTCCTCTCTCTTTTCTGCAGATTCCATACGGATGTGGTTAATCCCCTTGAGAGCAGCCGGAGACCCCCTTACCAGGATCACTATTGCAACATTTGTTGGACATTGTTGAAAGGACTGGATTTTACTTATTTTCCTTCCTTATTCACAGTTTGATATTAATATTTGGTTTTTATTTAACACCATTTATCCAATTGACTCATTAGGCATTAGACATTTATACTATGTTGGTTTACTCTTGGTATTAATATATTAATTTATTTGATTTATTTGAATACCTATTCCAGGCGTTGCTTTATTGTTTTTTTTGTTTTGTTTTGTTTTTTTCTTTAGTCATATATATATATGGGAGAGACACACACACAAAGGGTTGTTGCTCACACTATATGTACACTAGTGGCTGAACCAGACCCAAAAATCAATCAGGATATCTTGATAAAAATAAGCAAGATAGTCTATAATGAAATAAGTAAGGGAAACTGGTGGTGCTGGGGGATAAAGATAATGTAAAACACCCAGAAGACTAAGACAATCCCAATAATAGCACTCTAAATATAACTCAAAATAACTAATCAAATGAGGAAAAAAGGATTGGACACTAAGTCAAAGTAGAAAAATGGAAATGATTTTAATAACGAGCAATAGGACTCACTAACATTAAAAACATAAACACACTAGAGGCAGCATAACAAATATAATAAGGCTGTGACTTGAAAACAATAATAATAATAATAAGAACAATAATAAGAACAATAATAAGAAAAATATCACTGAAAATTTAACAAAAAAGCAAAAAATGTATCAAACAAAATTATATTAAACCTAACAACTATAAAGGTGAAACAAATAAGATAAATAATACAGATACCCCCTAAAGGTCCTAGCTACTAGACATATGACTAAGCCTAAGGCAAAAGAAAAAATATGAGATGAATAAACTTATATATACAAAAGTACACATAAGGACAAATCTTAAACCAAGGGGGAGACACAGGGGAAAATAAGATAGTAAAAATACTCAAACCCTGTACAGCAATAACAAAAAAATAAAAAATATATAAAAAAACATGAGTGCAAAAATGCCTGTGAACTTACAAAAAGCAAGGCACTAAATGAGAGGCAAGATAAGAGGTGTATACCTCTCTAGGCTGTATATAATATAAATAAAAGCCAGTGCCATAAACTAAATCAAGCATACATATGTATGAATCCTACAGGAAGGAGAGACTCTGAACAGCAGAGAAAATGATACTCAGCTGACAATAAATGCGTACGAGTCAGTCCAAAGGAATCATATTGCAGCATATGTAGAAATAGTTCATGAAGTCCACAGGAATAGCACCATGATATTCAAGTCACACTTAAGAAATCAATAGTAGCTGGCAATGGTGAACACTCTACGCGTTTCGCCCATGGAGGGCTTGATCCCGGAGTGGTAAAAGAGTAATGGAGGTGTGCTTGGCTTTATACCATTGCTGGTACTGCACCGACACACTTTATTCGAGCAAATACCCAGTTTGTACCTGGCAGATACCTGGAATGCGCCGCTCCTCACCTCTGACAAGCCCCGTTGCGTTCGCCTTCCCAGCCTGGGTTCATGCCTGGCTGACGGGCGGCTGAACTGTTAAATGATAATGATTAGGATTTAATAGGCTGCAATGCTTCGCGTGTCTACCAGATGGCATAAATTCATGAATTGTAATGCAGTATATATATATATACTGTGCAGTATTGCAGCCAGCGGGAATAAAATGCATCAATCCCTGCTTGGAAAATACCTCAATGCACTCGGGCAGAAAACAGTCACAAACCTCAATACACCCGGGTATACCCGAATTCGTGGGACTAGCCGAGCTCGAATAAAGTGTGTCGCCAGTGTATATATCGGCGCTACCTCCCATCATCCGCAACCAATAGCGGAAACGTTAGAGGAAGGTGGCATCATGTAAACAGGTGCCCGAGGTGAAACAATCATTGCCGATGCGTCCTAAGAAGAGGTAATCCCAGCTGGTAGCCAAGTAACCCTGGTACACATGCGCATACACTGCAGACTGGGGCATCTTGATACGCAAGTCTCGTGACGTCATCAGCACATTAGAACACACAGAAACAGCATTCATTAATTCTTTCTGCATAATGGAAATCAAAGATAAAGAAACATAAATGTTGGACATAGATGAGAGGTATATAATGCCATACTGCACCGACACACTTTATTCGAGCAAATACCCGGTATGTACCTGGCAGATACCTGGAATGCGCCGCTCCTCACCTCTGACAAGCCCCGTTGCATTTGCCTTCCCAGCCTGGGTTCATGCCTGGCTGACGGGCGGCTGATCTGTTAAATGATAATGATTAGGATTTAATAGGCTGCAATGCTTCGCGTGTCTACCAGATGGCATAAATTCATGAATTGTAATGCAGTATATATATATACTGTGCAGTATTGCAGCCAGCGGGAATAAAATGCTTCAATCCCTGCCTGGAAAATAACTCAATGCACTCGGGCAGAAAACAGTCACAAACCTCAATACACCCGGGTATACCCGAATTCGTGGGACTAGCCGAGCTCGAATAAAGTGTGTCGCCAGTGTACATAATATAAGGCAAAACTTGTAAGGAAGTAAATACAGAGTATATCCCTGTACCAATGTGAGCATATGAAAATAATAATAAATTATTAAAAAAATAAATAGTAAAACAGAAAAGGGAGAAAAAATGAATGGTGCAGAGAGAGAAAGAAAGATAGGAGAAAAAAGCCATTTAATATTAAAGATAAGTTTTTATAGATCCTACACCCTCTCTAAGCAATAATGTCAAACAAGTGACACAGATGATAAAGCAAAGAGAAGCTATAGGAACATAGCAAAACCGAGGGAATCATTCATTCCCCTGGGTTGCATAGTGTTTAAAAGAACTATCGATCTGCATTCTTTCTTAAGTAGGGCTTTTTCCAAATCCCCTCCTCTAATTCCCAAGGACACTTTATCAAAAGCAAGTGCAGAAATGTGCGCACTATCTGCCGCATGACACTTTAAAAAATGTCGTGGTACAGAAGTGATTTTTTTAAAAGTGTCCAAATCCCGTTTAGCTGATTTAATATTTTTCGAATGCTCTAGAATTCTAAACCTAAGTTCACGGGTCGTCATACGCCAGTGGTTGACAAATCACCAAAAAATCTACTCGCCACACAAAAAAATCTACTCGCCACCTAGAACCAAACGAGTGCTGCTTGGGCCAATATTTACTCGCCCGGGGGTTAAATCCACTCGCCCGGGGCGAGCAAATGTATAGGTTTGTCGAACACTAGTGATACCTATATATTTTAATTTACAGGGACAGGTCAAACAGTAAATAACACCTTTGGACTTACAGTTTAAAGTGTAGCCAATATTATATGTTTTGGTGTGATCACTGTTGGTAAATGTTTCGGTTCTGTGACATAAATTTACAGGCCGAGCAATTACTGCATTTGGTAAAGCCTTTTCTTCTGATAGTAAGAAATGTCTCACTGATATGAGGAGTATAATGACTCTGTACCAAGCGATCTTGTAAGTACAGTGAACATCTACTTGTCAGATTAACCCTGTCACCTAGTTTATCCTTAAATTCACCATCGGTACAAAGGACGGGCCAATGTTTTTGGAGAATTGATTTGAGTTCTCGCCATCTGTCATTATAAGTTCCAATGAATCTAATTTTTGGAATCAATGTTTTTCTTTTTGGGTTGTAACAGTGATGAACGTTCATTCGTGGCACTGTATTGATACCCCTGATGGATGCTTTTTCTACTGTACCCCCTAGATATAAATCTCTCCATCTCTGCTGCCCTAATCTCAAAGCACTCCTCTGTAGAACAGTTGCGTTTTAATCTAATAAATTCGCTACGAGGAATGCACTGAATCTGATGCTGCTGATGGAAGCTGGAAGCGTGTAAGATGGAATTAGTAGATGTTGACATCCTGAAAATATCTGTCCCCACATTCCCACTGGAATCAATATAGATTTTAAGGTCCAGGAAATCTATTGATGTGGGACTAAATTTTTTAGGTAAGTCTGATATTATATTCGTTGTGGTTGAGTACATCGACGAAACTCCTAAACTCAACGGCAGAGCCCTGCCAGAGGATAAGAATGTCGTCGATGTATCTCAACCACAACAAAACATGTGAGGTCAAGTGGACATTAGCCTCACTGAAGACAACTTCCCTCTCCCACCAGCCCAAAAACAAATTGGCATACGAGGGGGCACATGTGGCCCCCATCGCAGTCCCTCTTTTCTGCAGATAAAATCTATTTTTGAAAACAAAAAAATTGTGATGTAAAATAAAAGACAGGAGTTGCAGAAGTAAGTCAATCAAATTAGGAAAAAGCTGTGAAATTTTAAGGAAAATCCCTGTAGCAAATAAACCGTATTGATGACTTATAGACGTGTACAGAGCTTCCACGTCACATGTTGCAATAATAGTGTTTGTATCAACCGTGACACCCTCGAGTCTAGAAAGGACGTCCATGGTGTCATGGAGATACGAGGGTAGTGATTCGACCGCTGGACGTAGAAAGATATCCAGGAATTTACTGATGGGCTCGCATAAACTGCAGTTTCCGCTATTGGTTGCAGATGAGAGGAGGTAGCGCCGATATGTACCAGCAATGGTATAAAGCCAAGCACACCTCCACTATCTTTTATCTCTCCGGGATGAAGCCCTCCATTGGCGAAACGCGTAGAGTGTTCACCATTGGCAGCTACTATTGATTTCTTCAGCGTGACTTGAATATCATGGTGCTATTCCTGTGGACTTCATGAACTATTTTTACATATGCTGGAATATGATTCCTTTGGACTGACTAGTGCGCATTTATTGTCAGCTGAGTATCATTTTCTCTGCTGTTCAGAGTCTCTCCTTCCTGTAGGATTCATACATATGTATGCTTGATTTAGTATATGGCACTTTCTTTTATTTACATTATATACAGCCTAGAGAGGTATACACCTGTTATCTTGCCTCTCATTTAGTGCCTTGCTTTTTGTAAGTTCACAGGCATTTTTGCACTCATGTTTTTGGTATATTTTTAATTTTTTGTTATTGCTGTACAGGGTTTGAGTATTTTTACTATCTTATATTCCCCTGTGTCTCCCCCTTGGTTTAAGATTTTTCCTTATGTGTACTTTTGTATATATAAGTTTATTCATCTCATATTTTTTCTTTTGCCTTAGATTTAGCCAATTCTAGTAGCTAGGACCTTTAGGGGGTATCTGTATTATTTATCTTATTTGTATCACCTTATATAGTTGTTAGGTTTAATATAATTTTTTTGATAAATTTTTTGCTTTTTATTTCAATTTTCAGTGATATTTTTCTTATTATTGTTATATTTACTTTTTCAAGTCACAGCCTTATTATATTTGTTATGCTGCCTCTAGTGTTTTTATGTTTTTAATGTTAGTGAGTCCTATTGCTCGTTATTACAATCATTTCCATTTTTCTACTTTGACTTTGTGTCCAAGCCTTTTTTCCTCATTTGATTAATTATTTTGTGGTATATTTAGAGTGCTATTATTGGGGATTGTCTTAGTCTTCTGTGTGTTTTATATATAAAAGACGATTATGCCACTGACAAAGTGAGGATTTGGAAACGACCAAACAGTTATAAGAATTTTAATAAGAAAAAATATTATCGTTCTCATTCACAGACGCGTGCCGATGACGTGCAGCTGACAAGATCTGGTGAAGCCGGAGGGTCCGTTCCTGTTGGCCTGCCACATCGCTAGGTACATCAAACCTTGCGTAAAGGTACGGATGGTGGGCAGGCCACTGGGAGCAGATACTCTGTTTTGGAGGTGGAGACGCTCCCTGAAAAGGGTGCATCTGATTCCCCCACCCCTTCTGATGCCGGCATGGGTGCTCGACCAAAGGTCTGTAGTGACACACAAAAACACATGCATTTTTTAGACAGAAGTCCACAACAAGAGAAAACCACGAAGGAGAAAGAAAGGGGAAAGTCATATCCATTATGGATGCCCAACAAACCTGTCATATTGGGAAAAAAAGGGGCAGGGGAGTTAGAGGCAGGAGAATCATCCAGAGAAAAAAGGAGAGCAGAAGACAATTAACCCTTCCAGAGAGCAGTGGGATTTTTAATCTTTCAAACTTTCAATTATCAATATACCAATCACTACTTCTGGAAAAGGGACTCTCCTTCACACCCAATACAGGCCCAAATGCTTTCCAATTATTTGTGGATTTAAATAGCTTTATCCGTAAACTTACACTCAAACGACATTTTAATATACAGGAAAATAATAAAAAGCAAGCTAGATCTGTTTTTGGGAACAATACTCAGGAAGAGGCCTGTTTAGATGCTCTCACCGACTTGTTGATTGAGTCAGAAGGGACACAGGGTTCCTTTAGCAATGCTTTTGACAAATTTGATTTATCTATTCATTCAACCCAAATTATAGATACGGAATTGAATGATGGGGCAATTATGCATTCCCCATTTAGGCCAAAGTCACTGTTCTTTCCCTATCAATCCAAGGGAGGGTACATTGATGCTTTTTACAACTTGGTACTCAAGGATTTTGAGACACTGTGCAACAAACCTTTTAGATTTAATAAAAACCTTTCCAAAGGTGAACTTGAGGCATTAAAAGATTTGAAGTAAAATGGGGACATTGTTATCAGACAAGCTGATAAGGGTGGGGGGCATAGTCATCCAGGATAGATCGGCATATTTGATGGAGGCCGGTCGATTGCTGGGTGACTCTGCCTCCTACATTCCCTTAAATAGAACAAAGAGACGGGGCTCTGCTGCCATCAGGGTATGAAAAATAGGAGATCCACACGCAATTAAAATAAAAGGTTGTTTTTAATTAGTGCATATACACTGGAAAATATGCTACAGAGCGAACTCTGACGCGTTTCGTCCCTACCTGGTGCCCTGATGGTCTTATCATCAGATCAATACAAGAAAGAGGCATACAGACAACTTAATGATTTATCTCTTTATCAACCTTTAAAATCTAATCCAATTGAGGAGTATCAGAAAGAATATATGGAACTTTTGGATATGGGTAGGATACTGGAAGTCATTAATCATAAAGAAATGGGGTTTTTGGCCTGTCCGAAATCCCGTGACATCCATATTCCATCATCTCCCAAAGATCCATAAATCGCTGGTCGACCCTTCTGGTCGACCCATTGTGGCGAGTATTGGATCTTTGGGAGATGGGTTGTCACGGTATGTGGACGGGTTTCTTCAACCCTTTGTGTACCAATTACCTTCCTTCATTAAGGACACTTCTGATCTGATTGGATCCATCAAGGGACTACAATGGAAACGGGGATACAGGTGGGTCACCTTAGCTGTGACCTCCCTGTATTCTATTATCACACACAAACATGGCATTCAGGCCCTTCAACACTTTTTGAATTTATCTGATTTATCTGCCACTTTAAGCACTTTTTTATTTTTTTTTATTTTTTTATAACTTTGGTTTTATTGAGTTTTTCAGCAGAGAACATGTACAACAAAATCTTCACCATACATTGTACAAAGAAATTGTGTTACAAACTGACATTTCTCACAAACAGGTATTGGGATACAGCTAACAGAAAAATAAAAATAAAATAAAAAGGGGGGGGGATGTAGGGGAGAGAGGGGATAGGGAAGGGGGGAGGGTGGTGTGGTGCGGGAGTCAATCCCACTAGAACCAATAGAATCGTGTAGTTTCAACTCCTAAGGGTTGTTATATCCTTAGCACCTCCAGGTGAACCTATCCACCCGAAGTCTTAGATACCCACTTCGCGAGCCTGCCGAGGATGTTCTTGGCACTATGTGTTCTGCGTGATTCTTACGCTCAGCGTTATTCAAGGGAAAACGCATCTATTACTATCAAAGCAGGATAGTATCTCTTCCTACTCCCGGGATGTCCCTCTGGTCCAACCAAGGTGTCCAGGTTTTTAGATAAATTTCGCCAGTGTCATTAACTAGACTTGTTAATTTCTCCATCTGGCATACAAACCAAATTCTGTTCCGAATCTTGGGAATTAGGGGAATTTCGGGTTGCTTCCATAGTGCTGCGATCTCGCACCGAGTAGCTGTTGCGAAATAAGCAACTAGTTTATTACTTGATTTAGTCCACCCCAAGGACGGTCTGTTCAGCAGAAACCGCCACGGGTCCATGGAAATTTTAAGATTTAGAATCTTCTCAAGCCAATCTCTGATTTTTCGCCAAAGCGGTTTAATCCTCGGGCAAGACCACAGCATATGTAGCAAATCAGCCGTTGCTCCGCACTGCCTAGGGCACAGGGGGGAGTACCCTGGTACGAATTTAGATAATTTCAAGGGAGTGTGATACCATCGCATTAAAACTTTATATGCGTTTTCCCTTAAAGTTGTGCATATAGAGCTCTTGGCAGATGCCATAATTATTCTATTCCACTCTTCAGTCTCTAGGACTTCACCCAGATCTCTCTCCCACCGATCCATGTACCTCAGTTTGTGGCCAGCTTGTACTCCTGAACCGATCACCTCTTTGTACAACAGCGATATGAATCCCCTGGTATCCGTCTCAACTAGACAGAGCTTTTCAAACTTGGTTAGTACAGGCTTTAAGATCAACCAATCTAAGTCTGAAGCCCTGAATATAAGCCTCCCGAAAGAGACAGAAAAGTTGATACAGCTCAATTTCAACTTTAATTGGCCGAAAAAAGAGGTGAAATACCTAGGGGTTATAATCCCCAAAGATTACAATAGTATCTACCAGGCAAACTTCCCCAAACTGATCCGTGATCTGAAGGAAGAGCTGAGAAAGTGGGCGTCTTTTAAAATCTCATGGATTGGACGGATACATAGTATAAAGATGAATCTCCTCCCACGTATACTATATTTGTTCCAGACATTACCGGTGCCACTCAGACTGACGGATATACTCTCACTTCAGTCTGCTATATCCAAATTCATATGGGAAGGAAAAAAACCGAGAGTAAAGGGTATGATTCTAAAAAAGCCAACATTGGAAGGGGGTCTGGTGGTACCTTGTCTGTTATCTTATTACAAAGCGGCACAATTAAGCCAAATCTCCCAATGGCATGTAAACCCGGATTCGAAAAGGTGGGTTGCATTGGAAAGTGAAGCTTGCTCCCCAATCGAGTTAAAAAGCTTGATATGGTTACCCAAAACAGCCTTGAAGCTGCTGAATAAGCCGCTGGCCTCAGTGGCGAACTCGCTGGCTATCTGGGAGGCCAATAAAAGTAAATGTAATCTGATATCTAAAGGATCTCTGATGACTACATTGTGAGGCAACCCAGATTTTGCTCCAGGCTTGTACAGAAAGGAATTTTCAATTTGGAAGCAATTAGGCATACATAGACTCCGAGATCTAGAGGGGAGCAAAGATATAAAGCCCTTTGCACAAATTAGAGAGGAATCAAATGTCCCCCCCTCAGAAATATTTAGATTTCTCCAATTGCGAGCATTTTACATTAGCGTTACCCCACGACCCCCACTTTAAGCACTTTTTTATTGGAATCAGTCACATTTTTACTCACACAGAATTATTTTATGTTTGATTCACGTTATTTTCTTCAAAAATTAGGCACTGCTATGGGTTCTTCTTTTGCGCCATCTTATGTGAATCTTTTTATGGGTTTTTGGGAGGCACGACACATTTATCATGATTCTAATTTATTTCGTAGTCACATTACATTTTATCGGCGCTTTATAGACGATCTTATTTTGGTGTGGGATGGAGATTTGGATTCACTGTGCACTTTTATTAATACACTCAACACTAACGATTACAATTTACATTTTACATATACACAGAATATCCATCACATACAGTAGATTATTTAGACATGACACTTTCAATAGACATTGATAAAGAAATAGACGGACATTTTTCGTAAACCCCATTCCAAAAATGCACTTTTATGTGCGACGAGTTGTCATCCACCAGCACTCATTAAGAGCATACTCAAGGCGCAGTTTATTCGGCTAAAGAGGATATGTTCAAAGAATGAGATGTTTTTGAGCCGTTCACGTGAAATGGCAGATAACTTTAAAGAAAGAGGTTATAAAGAAGAAGACATTATTAAAGCATTTGAATATGCAGATTCCCTGGATAGGGAAGACATCATAAAGTCTAACAGAGGTAATAAAAAGAAATGACACGCTTATGAGGATAATTCAATTTGCCCATCCTTTATTTCAGTATATAATAAACAATCTAAAGCAATTAAAAAAATCTTTCAAAAACATTGGAAAGTACTTACCTTAGACCATGATATTGCTTCCCTTGTACAGGGAGACCAAGATTCATTTACAAAAAAACAAAAACTTTAGGCAATTATTTGTCTCCTAGTTTATTCAATGCACAGTCAAATAGACAACTACTATGTAATATTCCAAAAGGTTTTTTCCCCTGTGGGCGGTGTTCAATTTGTAAATATGCCAGATCCATAAAAAAACATTCCTACATGTGAGGGTAATCATCGTATTAACAGCTTTATGAATTGCCACACAAGTCATGTTATTTATCACTTACAATGCGGATGTAAGATGTCTTACATTGGACGAACAATTAGACCTGTGAGAATAAGGATACAGGAACATACACTACCGACACACTTTATTAAAATGTGGCCGGTACCGCAAGCCGGGAGATTTCCCGGCTTGCTAGTGGCCGCCCCTCGGCGTGCCGCGCGTCATAGACGCGCGGTCACGCGTCTTCGGGAGCCTGCGCCCCCTGCACGCGCGTCCAGGGCTCCCCGAGGGAGCCCTGGTGTCCCGCGATCGCGGGACGGCGGCAGGGGGTTCCGGGGGACCCGGCGGACCCGGCAGCGGTAGGGAGAGCGCCCCGATCGGAGGGCGCTCTTCCGCTGCTTCGGCGCGCGCCCGTCACCCTCGGGCGCGCGCCAGGCTACTGCTGCGGCCAAGAACGGGCAAATGCTCGAATAAACTTGGCCGCAGCAGTATCAGACATATTCTGAAAAAAGATATGTTACACCCTGTGTCAAGGCATTTTTCATTGTGCAGTTTTGGTGATATCTCTAACTTTTCTTTTTCTGCCTTGGAACATGTTAAGATCCACCCTAGAGGTGGAGACAGATTGAACAAGCTCAATACAAGAGAAATGTATTGTATTCATGTTATGAACACGTTACATCCCACTGGGATTAATATAGAGTGGGATCTTAAGCACTTTTTAGTTTAAGTCATTAATAATTATTAGAGTTTTGGATGGTTATATTTATAATCATCATATATTTATATGTATTTTTAGTCACTGTGGGACATTCATTTATGTATATTTAGTTATTATGTATATATATATATATTTTTTACATATGCCATTTAAGAATATTTATTTATATACATGTTTTGGAGTTTATATTTTTACATGAATCCATTTACATTTTGATAGTAATTCTTCCCATCAATTCACAATGTTCTATCTGATTTAGATGTGATATTGTATACCATGTGTGTTATTAACATATTAATGTAATTTTTAGTGAGTTTAAATTGCACTTTGTGTATATATATATATATATGTGACAGAAAATATAGACAGCGCCCTTCACACACTACACCTAAATTGCTGCAGCCCTGATAGACGTGGCAAGAAATTGCACCAGGCAAATATGCCCAATAAACAGTGGTGTGAAAATAACTAAATGTATTCTGGCAGGAAAAACTAAAAGTGACTATTAGATAAAAACACAAAAGCAAAAAAGAAGTGTGCATAACATATAAAAATAAAAATAAAAAAAACAATAAAAAAGATATTGCCAATTAATGTGGGTAAAAATGACACTAAGTGTCACTGGGACTTAACTTAAAAATGCAAATATAAAAAATGGGTTCATGTGATAAGCAATGAAAAATTCAATACACGATTAAGAACCCATAAATGCAGTGAATATTAAAAATACTTAAGTCCACATGTGTCCATGATAAGTTGATTTGCAAAAGGTCCAGGCTGCTTCTTCTTGGGCTCACCGAACTCCCACAGTACCTATTATAGAAAAAGAGAAAAGAAGCGCCCGATCCTTGTGTAAAATCAGATGAACAAAGTTTTAATATCTCATGGACAAGACAAATGCACACTTACAATTTGTCTGATAAAATAAAGCATGTTATGGGACCTGCCCATGCACCAACTGAGTACTCCTCGGTCTCTTCTTTGTGTGTGAGTGTCAGTATTGGCTCCAAAAAGGATGTTGCTGTCAGCTGCTGTCTCCAGGGGAGTAATCCCTTGATGAAATCCGCAGAGTCGGAAGAAACGCGTAGGGATATCTGGCAGTGAGCCTACGGTGACAGGGCAGCTCCCAGCACCAGCGTGAGGAGGCAAGGACTTGCCTGAAGATTTTTTTCCGGTTTCAAGTGTGAGAAGAAAGGCTAAATGGCGGCTGCATGTGGAGATTGAGTGCTCACAAACACTAAGGATTACTCCCCTGGAGACAGCAGCTGACAGCAACATCCTTTTTGGAGCCAATACTGACACTCACACACAAAGAAGAGACCGAGGAGTCCTCAGTTGGTGCATGGGCAGGTACCATAACATGCTTTATTTTATCAGACAAATTGTAAGTGTGCATTTGTCTTGTCCATGAGATAATAAAACTTTGTTCATCTGATTTTACACAAGGATCGGGCGCTTCTTTTCTCTTTTTCTCTAATATATATATATATATACTGCTGCGGCCGAGTTTATTCGAGCATTTGCCCGTTCTCGGCCGCAGCAGTAACCTGGCGCGCGCCGGAGGGTGCCGGGCGCGCGCCGAAGCAGCGGAAGAGCGCCCTCCGATCGGGGCGCTCTCCCTCCCGCTGCCGGGTCCGCCGGGTCCCCCGGAACCTCCTGCCGCCGTCCCCCACATCGCGGGACACCAGGGCTCCCTCGGGGAGCCCTGGACGCGCATGCAGGGGGCGCTGGCACCCGATGACGCGTGACCGGGCATCGGTGACGCGCGGCACGCCGAGGGAGTGGGGCTAGCAAGCCGGGGCATCCCCCGGCTTGCGGAACTAGCCCTGCTCGAATTAAGTGTGTCGGTAGTGTATGTTGCTTGTTTTTGCTACTTAGTTACTGGTACTTGTTGTTATATTGTTTTTTTAGACAAGTAGTGTTTTTAACTGTATTTTGTGTC
Organism: Ascaphus truei; assembly: GCF_040206685.1. Taxonomy (NCBI): domain Eukaryota; kingdom Metazoa; phylum Chordata; class Amphibia; order Anura; family Ascaphidae; genus Ascaphus; species Ascaphus truei. The sequence continues at coordinate 308,224,379 of NC_134485.1, forward strand.
TCTTAGTGTCTTGTAAATACATCTTCATGTCCATGATGATGCCTTGTGAGTGAACTCCATTAACCATTCAGGGGCATAGGTTCCCTGGTCATTAATTAATTGGTTATGCAATCACCTGGTGTGTGCTCTGCTCACTAATTTAGTTCAACCAAGAGTATTCTTGGGCTCACTATATATGCATCATCATGTGCTGTGCCAGATACTCTTTGACAAAGTCCCAGGTAGGGACGAAACGCGTCAGAGTTCACTCTGTAGCATATTTTCCAGTGTATATGCACTAATTAAAAACAACCTTTTATTTTAATTGCGTGTGGATCTCCTATTTTTCATACCCTGACGGCAGCAGTGCACCGCCTCTTTGTTCTATTTTTGTCTGATTTCCCAAGGCTGGAGCACGCTACATTGTACTTCCGGTTCAGAGGTGCCTGACGTCATCGCTGGATGCCGAACGCCGAACGCTGAGCACAGATCAGAGACCCGTCGTGTCAAGATTGTGATTGATTTCGCTCTTTATTTTACCCCCTATCTCACCTCCGCTGTGAGGTTACCTTGACCCTGTGTGGCGCCGGTTGTATGAGGGCAGTGGCGGAGGGTGGCGGCATACTTAGCCGTTTATGGTTCCCTCACAGGGGACACGGCGGTATTGCTGCTTCACGTTCCTCTCTACCACATCTCAGCCTCTACCCGTGAGACGCCATGGTACACGGTTCAAGTAGGGTGGTCATTTCTATATATCATTCATTCATCAATGGGACTCTGAACGGAAGTTTGTTTTATCATTTATTGTGCAGCAATTTTTCTGAACTTTTTGTAGTATCATCTGCATACGATTTGTAGCATCAGTAATTCCTTGGAGCAATTCTAGGATTTCTACATTCCCTTGCAGGATGATCCCACATCACAAAATCAGGTGTTGCTGAAACAACATATGCTTTCAGCCTTGGAGGAGGGGATTCTCACTAAGACTGAGTATAAATTTCTTTATTCAGATCACCCCCGCACACCCATTTTTTATCATTTACCCAAGGTCCACAAGTCTTTGGTGGACCCCCCTGGGAGACCTATTATCTCGGGGATCGGATCGATGACGTCCGGCCTATCCCAGTATGTTGATTACTATCTTCAACCCTTTGTAGCCAAGCTCAAGTCACATATTAGGGATACGCTGCATGTCATCGACTCGATCTCTGGGATCAAATGGTAGCCCAACTATTTGTGGGCTACATGTGACGTGTCATCATTGTACACGTCAATAGATAATTCCAGGGGGGTGCGTGCCATTGTACAGGAAAACCAGGGGAGCGGTTGCACCTTAAAATAAAAACAAAATCTACATGGTGTAATATTGTTAACACAGTGAAGTGGTTTCTAAGAAACTTAGAAAGCTAGATAAGGAGGCTATAACACGTATAACCAGCCAAACAAATTGGTAAAACCATAGGAGGAACTGAGATCTCAAGTAGAGACAAAAACACAGGGATAAAACAAACACTTTATCCACAAATAAATGAATTGGAGGCTTACAGGATCCAAAAGGATATACAGCATAGGGAGTATGTAATCTTCCGATCACTTCTCATCGCCGATCGCTGCTGCTGCTGCACGCCACCCAGACTGCGTCTCGAACAGCCGCCACGTCACTTCCGGAATTCCGGCCGGTTGGAGATGACGTCACGGGCTCAACGTTCTCGCTCTCTCAGTCTCAGGGTCACACTCAACGCGTTTCGACGCTCTAAAATGACGTCTTCATCAGGAGTGCTTGTGACCTGCTCTAGGGGTCTTTATATACCCACTGGAACTAACTGTTAACCCCTCCTCCAAAAGGTTAACTATTTAAAACACCATAGCTTTTGGGCAGCTCTCATTTCTATCATATATCTCATATAACTCATATATCAAAATACCCAAAAGACTGTATACATATACAGAGCAGATAATAGCAAAATCATTATAAAAATATAAAAATCATTAATAAAAATATATAGTCATTAACATATTTAAAATACTTTTATGATTTTATAAAGAGAGAAAAACTTTAATTAAAACATTAAAATTCTTATAAAAAGGCACCCAATTCGAAATCAACATTTAAGCCCTGAGGAATTAAAGTTTTCAATGAAAAAATCCAAAAGCTTTCTCTTTTTTTAAGTGCTGTGTTCCTATCCCCACCTCTCCAATGGGGCAGTACATGCTCAAGGACAGTAAACCTCAGGCCCGATGGGTTGCCATTGTGTTTTAAAATAAAATGATGGGATAAAAAGTGGGTCGTTACCCCCCTTCTAATATTACCCACATGTTCTAAAACACGTGTCCTTATGGGCCGAGTGGTTTGACCCACATATTGTAGCCCACAAGGACATTGTTTTAGATAAATAACATGATCAGATTTACATGTGGTATGTTGTTTAATTTGAAACTGTTGTTTTGAAATATTAGACATAAAACCAAATTTAACATCTGCTCTGTATTTACATGCTGTGCATGTTGTGCATCCAAAAAATCCCTTAATTTGTGGCAACCACCTGTTATTATTATTTTTAATCTTAGGTAATGCACTTGGTGCTAGTCTATTTTTTAAGGTGTTGGCTTTCTTAAAAATTACCATCGGTTGGTCTAGGACTATGTAACCCAATATTGAGTCATTTTTAATGATATGCCAATATTTCCGAACTATTTTTGTTCTCCTCTCTGACTGCCTATTGTAGTTCGTTATAAACGTAAAATCAAAGTTCTTTTTAGGCTTCTTTTTCACATTTTCAAGCAGTAGATTCTTTCTTTCCAGAACCTCCACCTTTTCTACTGCATCTTTGATGATCCCATTTTCATCCTTTTTTTCTTTAAATCTGTCCTGCAGGAAAAGAGACTGTTCATGGAAAGTTTTGTCATCCGAACAGTTTCTTCTAATGCGCCTTAGTTGTCCATATGGCACATTTTTTAACCAGTTGGGATGGTGACAACTATGGGGAGATATATAATTATTGATATCCACCTCCTTAAAGAAAGTCTGAGTACTGATTAATCCACCATCAATGATGACAGTTATATCAAGGAAATTGACCCTTTCCCGACTATATTCGCAGGTGAATTTTAAATTAAGGGTATTATCATTTAGATAGTGGATAAATCTAATCAGACTCTCTTCATCTCCTCTCCATATAAAGAAAATGTCATCAATGTAGCGCCGCCACAGGCACAGGTCATCACCCAGCTCTGCAATGGACCAAATGTAGTCCTCTTCCAATGCTCCCATGAGAAGGTTTGCATAGCTGGGTGCAAATTTTGTGCCCATGGCGGTGCCACATTTCTGAAGATAATAAGTTCCCTCAAATGAAAAATAATTGTGTTCAAGAATGTACTTTATCCCGTCCAAGATGAAATTTGCCTGTTCATGGGGCATAGTTGAATCTCTCAACAGGGCTCTATCTATCGCCTCATGCCCATCTCTGTGGCCAATGCACGTGTATAGAGAGGTTACATCACACGTAGCCAGAAACCACCCATCCTCCCATGTCTGACCTTCCAGAATACGTAAGATATCCGTCGTATCTTTCAGATATGACGGCAATTTCTTTACATATGTCTGCAAGTATGTATCTATGTAAGCAGATAAATTAGAGGTCAGAGAGTCAATCCCAGCTATGATGGGTCTCCCAGGGGGGTTTGGTAATTTTAACCCTGAATGCACCAATCTGGGTGCATCTTCAGATTGTGATTCATTCTGTATTATTTTAGAATTTTCCATAGTTCTTAACTCTACATCCTTTTGTCTAAAAAAATCTTTTGATCGTTAGTTTCCTTAGAAATCTCTGGGCGTCTATAAAGAGGCCGAAACTGCTTGGTCCTGCAGTGGGGGCAAACTTCAAACCCCTTGAGATGACTGATTGTTCGGATTGGGATAATACTTTAGGGCTTAGGTTAAAGATATTATTTACCTTTTGCTCTTTTTGAGGTGTTTCTTTTGTCCCTCTTCCCCGTTTTCTTCGTTCCTTCCTCTTTTTTTCCTTTCCGAGGAGGGGTCCCTGTCCTTCATCGGAGCGTAATTCACTCCCTGAAAGGTGGTGGACCCGCCCTCCCCTAAAAAATCCTTATTGTTTCCTAGTTTTAGACCCCCTTTTTTGAACAATTTATCCCTTTGGGTTTCTCTCTGATCTCTCCTATTGTTGATAATGTACTCGCCCTCAGATTCATAGTCTGTACTCGCATGTCTTTTTGGAGTTCTCTCTGTATTAATCTGCTTTAAAAAATCTCCAAGATGATACAAGTGTGGTAATAAAACAGGCTGATAAAGGGGGAGGAGTTGCCATTATTAATAGAGAGGACTACATCAAGGAATCCAACAGGATTTTGGGTGATGTAAATACATACATTCCTCTAAAAAAAGATCCCACAGTGGAATTTCAAAAAGAAATAAAAGTACTATTGGATAAAGGCAAGGCTGAAGAAATAATTAATGATAGCGAATATAAGTTCCTATATAAAGAACACCCCATCAGACCAATTTTCTACTACCTCCCCAAACTTCATAAAAGCCTGATAAACCCCCCTGGGAGACCCATCATAGTTGGGATTGACTCTCTGACCTCTAATTTATCTGCTTACATAGATACATACTTGCAGACATATGTAAAGAAATTGCTGTCATATCTGAAAGATACGACGGATATCTTACGTATTCTGGAAGATCAGACATGGGAGGATGGGTGGTTTCTGGCTACGTGTGATCTAACCTCTCTATACACGTGCATTAGCCACAGAGATGGGCATGAGGCGATAGATAGAGCCCTGTCGAGAGATTCCACTATGCCCCATGAACAGGCAAATTTCATCTTGGACGGGATAAAGTACATTCTTGAACACAATTATTTTTCATTTGAGGGAACTTATTATCTTCAGAAATGTGGCACCGCCATGGGCACAAAATTTGCACCCAGCTATGCAAACCTTCTCATGGGAGCATGGGAAGAGGACTACATTTGGTCCATTGCAGAGCTGGGTGATGACCTGTGCCTGTGGCGGCGCTACATTGATGACATTTTCTTTATATGGAGAGGAGATGAGGAGAGTCTGATTAGATTTATCCACTATCTAAATGATAATACCCTTAATTTAAAATTCACCTGCGAATATAGTCGGGAAAGGGTCAATTTCCTTGATATAACTGTCATCATTGATGGTGGATTAATCAGTACTCAGACTTTCTTTAAGGAGGTGGATATCAATAATTATATATCTCCCCATAGTTGTCACCATCCCAACTGGTTAAAAAATGTGCCATATGGACAACTAAGGCGCATTAGAAGAAACTGTTCGGATGACAACACTTTCCATGAACAGTCTCTTTTCCTGCAGGACAGATTTAAAGAAAAAAAGGATGAAAATGGGATCATCAAAGATGCAGTAGAAAAGGTGGAGGTTCTGGAAAGAAAGAATCTACTGCTTGAAAATGTGAAAAAGAAGCCTAAAAAGAACTTTGATTGTACGTTTATAACGAACTACAATAAGCAGTCAGAGAGGATAACAAAAATAGTTCGGAAATATTGGCATATCATTAAAAATGACTCAATATTGGGTGACATAGTCCCAGACCAACCGATGGTAATTTTTAAGAAAGCCAATACCTTAAAAAATAGACTAGCACCAAGTGCATTACCTAAGATTAAAAATAATAATAACAGGTGGTTGCCACAAATTAAGGGATTTTTTTGGATGCACAACATGCACAGCATGTAAATACAGAGCAGATGATAAATTTGGTTTTATGTCTAATATTTCAAAACAACAGTTTCAAATTAAACAACATACCACATGTAAATCTGATCATGTTATTTATCTAATACAATGTCCTTGTGGGCTACAATATGTGGGTCAAACCACTCGGCCCATAAGGACACGTGTTTTAGAACATGTGGGTAATATTAGAAGGGGGGTAACGACCCACTTTTTATCCCATCATTTTATTTTAAAACACAATGGCGACCCATCGGGCCTGAGGTTTACTGTCCTTGAGCATGTACTGCCCCATTGGAGAGGTGGGGATAGGAACACAGCACTTAAAAAAAGAGAAAGCTTTTGGATTTTTTCATTGAAAACTTTAATTCCTCAGGGCTTAAATGTTGATTTCGAATTGGGTGCCTTTTTATAAGAATTTTAATGTTTTAATTAAAGTTTTTCTCTCTTTATAAAATCATAAAAGTATTTTAAATATGTTAATGACTATATATTTTTATTAATGATTTTTATATTTTTATAATGATTTTGCTATTATCTGCTCTGTATATGTATACAGTCTTTTGGGTATTCTGATATATGAGTTATGTGATTCCTGTTTCCTTAAGTTTCTTCACCTAAATACTCTTTGTTTCATGTCTTTCAAGATACATCAATCGTCGTTCCTTAAAGATAGGAATTAGTTAGAATTAATTTTAATAATATAATGTTTTATTGATTATTTGAGTTTTGTGTATAATAATAAAATTGTATGTTTAATCCTACTATGATTTCTCTCTTATGCATTTAAAGAGAGAATCTTTTTATTAGAATATTTTATGAATTATATAAAAATTATTGCACTTAAAACCTCACCTAGACGTATGGGATAGAAATGATAGCTGCCCAAAAGCTATGGTGTTTTAAATAGTTAACCTTTTGGAGGAGGGGTTAACAGTTAGTTCCAGTGGGTATATACAGTACCGACACACTTTATTGCAGTGTGGTCGGTACCGCAAGCCGGGAAATCTCCCGGCTTGCTAGTGGCCGCCCCTCGGCGTGCCGCGCGTCATAGACGCGCGGTCACGCGTCTTTGGGAGCGTGCGCCCCCTGCACGCGCCTCCAGGGGCTCCCCGAGGGAGCCCTGGTGTCCCACGATCGCGGGACAGCGGCAGGGGGTTCCGGGGGACCCGGCGGACCCGGCAGCGGTAGGGAGAGCGCCCCGATCGGAGGGCGCTCTTCCGCTGCTTCGGCGCGCCCGTCACTCTCGGGCGCGCGCCAGGCTACTGCTGCGGCAGAGAACGGGCAAATGCTCGAATAAACTCTGCCGCAGCAGTAAAGACCCCTAGAGCAGGTCACAAGCACTCCTGATGAAGACGTCATTTTAGAGCGTCGAAACGCGTTGAGTGTGACCCTGAGACTGAGAGAGAGAGAACGTTGAGCCCGTGACGTCATCTCCAACCGGCCGGAATTCCGGAAGTGACGTGGCGGCTGTTCGAGACGCAGTCTGGGTGGCGTGCAGCAGCAGCAGCGATCGGCGATGAGAAGTGATCGGAAGATTACATACTCCCTATGCTGTATATCCTTTTGGATCCTGTAAGCCTCCAATTCATTTATTTGTGGATAAAGTGTTTGTTTTATCCCTGTGTTTTTGTCTCTACTTGAGATCTCAGTTCCTCCTATGGTTTTACCAATTTGTTTGGCTGGTTATACGTGTTATAGCCTCCTTATCTAGCTTTCTAAGTTTCTTAGAAACCACTTCACTGTGTTAACAATTTTACACCATGTAGATTTTGTTTTTACTTTAAGGTGCAACCGCTCCCCTTATTTTCCTGTACATACTGTTTCTGGACCTTGAAACAGTCCATCTAAGGGTTTGAGTGTTTTATTGTACCCCTACTTGCACTTCATTTTCATTTCATTATCACATTGCACTTTTGTATATTATACTATTTCACTTTGATTAATTCTAGTATTAGAGCGCCATCTACTGTTTGGGTGCGTGCCATTGACTTCTGGCTCAACACGGATCCCTCTATTCCTACTATTCACAAAGTTTTCTTATTAGATAGTATTATGTTTATTCTTACGCACAACTATTTTTCTTTTGAGGAACATTTTTACTTACAAATCTGTGGAACGGCCATGGGTACGAGGTTTGCCCCCAGCTATGCCAATCTCTTTATGGGATATTGGGAATAAACAGCAATTTAGCCCAACCCAGAGCTGGGGGCGGGCCTTGTATACTATGGTCGTTTCATCGATGATATTATTATTATTTGGGAGGGTGACATCACTGTTTTTTCCAATGTCCTCACTTCCTTCAATCATAATGCCATGCGCTTGAAATTTACATTTGAAATCAGTTCTACATCTGTGGTATTTCTGGATCTGGTATTAACTGCCGATCCAGAAGGTAATATCATTACCACCACATATTTCAAGCCTGTTGCAGTGAACAATTATGTTCATGCTTCAAGTAATCACCATGCACAGTGGCTTAGAAGCATCCCCCTGGGACAGTTTCATCATCTTAAAAGGAACTGTTCCAGGGAAAGTGACTTTGGTCTTCAATCCAAAGAACTGAGTGAAAAGTTTTTGCTGAAGGGATATAACCCTGACCTGGTATCTGACTCTCTCAACAAGGTGATGATATCTGACAGGTCAGTATTACTTAAAAAGTGCATTATCAAAAACATAAATACAAAATATAATACTCCAAGAAATGGGTCATCACAAGTAGATGGGATTTCTAGGTTTATTACGACTTTCAACCAATCCCACAGATCCATAAAGGGCATATTAAATACCCATTGGAGTATTTTGAAATGTGATCCCCATCTGGGGAACATTATTCCTGAGAAGATCCCCATTGTATATAGAAAAGCTAAAAACATAAAGAACATTCTAGCTCCAAGCAAACTTAAACCTACGGTTGCGACTGCCGGTGCCACCTCAGTGAACCTTTGTGGTAATCACAGATGTGGCAGGGGCCGTTGCATTACCTGCAAACATCTTAATACCACTATGGAGTTTGCCTCCCTTCACAAAGATGAACGACATAATGTGAGGGGCAATATCAATTGCCTCAGCACATTTGTCATGTATTTAATACAATGTGGATGCGGCCTCCGATATGTAGGCCGCACCACCCGGCCCCTTAGTACCAGATTCCTGGAGCACAGGAGGAATATGATAAATGGTGTCAGTACCCATAGTCTACCATGACATTTTTCTAACATACATAATAGGATCCTGAATCCTTAAAAATGATGGGTATCGAACACATTCCTTTTAGTGAATCAGGAGGGGACCGTTTCAAATTACTCTGTAGAAGGGAGACCTTTTGGATACACGGGTTGGGGACACTAACCCCCAGTGGTCTAAACGAATGTTTAGATACCAGTACTCTGGTATAGGTCTGTATATCCATCTTGGGTGTAGTTCCTCTGAGTCAATCTCTGCTGCTTCTTTTTGTCATCCCCCTCCTTAGCCCAATCCATCCATGTAGTAATTCCCCTCCAACCTCCCCCCCTCCCCCTTCCTTCCCTTCCCCCCACACTCCACGTCCTTAGACTCTTCCCCCCCTCCCCCCCTCACCCTTCTATTATCCCCTCAATCAAATCATGTGGACATTTTAGAATTATATCATTTTTAATCAATGCATTTGTGTGTCATCACACTAGTACAATCAGATTTGAGAGTTTGGTCCTCTATAATCAAATATATAGACTTAATTATTGTTTTAAATGATTGTTTTAGTATAACAGATATTTTATATATTTTTACATAATTGTTGATTTTTTATAATTGATGATTTTTTAAGAAAGAAATAATTGATCAACTATATTAGAATTTAAAAGGTTTTTAAGTAAGTGGAATAAAGATTGTTGTAAATTGTAATAAATTGTTGTTTGTGCCATGAGCATAAATAGTGTAACACATTTTACATATATATATTGTTTAAAGTTGTTTTGTATTGCAAATATCTTTTGATAATTTATCAACTACCTGTTGTATGTTATACTCATTTAGGCAGAGTGTGGATTAATATATTAGTATCTTGTGTCTTAGCACTGTTAATGTTACTGGTGAGTCTATCTATCCCATGATTCATTATACTTATAAGAACTATCTAGATAATAATGAGTTAATTCGAACTATTTTGGGTAAATTAAACTAAATTAGCCCATAGCTACGATCACAATTAGGGGTGGGACATCCATTTTTACCATCAACCAATCAAATTTGGGACCATCCAGTACATAAACAGTGTTAATCTTGTTCAGGGACATTCCCTTTGATAAAGTTGCATTTGTTGCGATGAAACGCGTCAGGGACGTAACCTACGGCATTACGTCATCACGTAGTGTGCTCCTTTACGACCGGGGAGCACATGCAGTGAATTCAAGGCCCTACTCTGATACCAAATTACTTTGGAGGATTTCGAGTGAACCGGAGGGACAGCGCTGTTTGAGTGACCATATCCAGCGAATTTTGGACTCTCTGCTGCAATTTGAACATGCCTGGTGGTGATTATATATCACAAATTGCTTTACATTCATTTTAACCTTGTGAGTGTTTTTAATCCCTCCATCCACCCTTCCCCAACATTAAATGTTACAGTGTTACACTATGGGGCGTGCGCTCTCTGTTTTTTTTTGTTTTGTTTTATATATATATATATATATATATAAATATATATATATATATATATATATATATATATATATATATATATACATGTCCATCATTTTCATTGCACAATCATACCACCAGATTACTAACATGCAAAGATAATAACGTCACCATTTTTATGAATGTCTAATCGGGATAAACATCAGTGTTGGCGAATCGCCTCCCTGTGATAGTCATCCCTATGCTGCACAAAGATAGCCCCACCCTTATCTGCTCCCTTAATCACTAAGGATTTATTAGATTTTAAAGTTGTCAAAGCTTGCTTTTCTTCCTTCGTCAAGTTAGATTTAGCAAAACTTTTATTCTGTAAAGGGGAAACATCAAAACTATAACCCCTTGATAACAGGAGCAAGTCCCTCTCCACTAGCTTTTAAAAAAGTGGAGTTGAAATGTCCTTTGACAAAGGTGGAGTTAACTAAGGACTTCTTCTGCAGACCTGAGCCTTTTCTTCCCAAAATGTCCGACACATCAGTATCAGGTATTTGCTCATCCAATTGATCATTTAAGTCCTGGAGTTTGCAAAGATCCTTAAAGTCCCAATTATGTTGAAATTAAGCCTGAACTTCCAAATTCTCCCCCGAAAAGGCATCCCCTTCCATTTTATTTTCTGTGTCTCCAAAGAACTACTTCAGCCTTATTTTTCGCACAAACTTATGCAGGTCTACTACTGTTTCAAAAACTTGAAAATCTGTACTCAGAGCAAATTTCAAGCCCTTATTTAATAGGGAGAGTTCTATTTGTTTCAACTCTATATTGGAAATGTTGATCACACCTACTTTATCTTCTATTCGTTTTTCTTCCTCTTTGAGGATGTTTCTGATTCCTTTGTTTTCCTTTTTCCCCTCCGTCTTGTCTTTTTTTGTTTTTAGAGGGAATATATGATTGCATACCTTGATTTCTTTTATCACCTTTCTCACTGGAAGCCGCTCCCCAGAATATTCTAGGTCCATGTTTCCGGTTTTGATTTGAAGATTCTCCATCTGAGGAACTGTGAAAATAAACTGCATGGGGGAAAGAATCAGTTTCAGACACATCTGAATCAGTACTCGTGGACTCAGCAAGAGACGTGTTTTAGCAAGAGACGTGTTTTAGCAAGATACGTGTTTTTCTTTAGAATTGATTTCTGGGTTTTGCCCATCATAGGAGATTTATTGATCTTACAGGGTGTAGAGTTATTATATCTTCGAGTAGATGGTGGTTTTTGCCATATATAAATCTGCTTTTTACCATAGCACAGTCTATCCCATTCAAAATTCCCTTGTTTTTTAAACATGAAATCTTTCTCCATTTTCACAATGTTATTGGACTAGCTTTCATCCAGATCATCAAATCCTTCAATTGATATATAGGATTGTATTTTATCCTGCAATTGTTTTATTTCCTGATCAATTCTATTTTTTTCTTTATTTTTAAAGTTAATAATTAACTCTATCAGTTAAAAAGAGCAATCATCCAAAACTTTTATCCATTGACTTTCAAAATCTGCATCTTGAAATACAAAACTAGACATCATTGGTCTTCGCAAACCTCTAGGGATTCACTTAACTTTAGTATAATTCTCTAATGAGACTAGGTCCCACCATGTTCTAATCTTTAGGGACAATAGCTTGTCTAATTTAGAGAAATATATGTTTTAGAACTGAAACAACTTCACAGATATCTTCCAAGAGATTATCAAACACTTGTTGAGCCCGTTTATTCCTTACAGAATTATCAGAACAGTTAAATGCATATTTTGCTCTCTTATGTGTTGTATCCCCTGGATATATTGGTTCGTTCTCATGTCCATCCATAATTGTGCACAAAATTGTTAAGATACTATAAACAATTTATTTGAGTTAAATGCGATCCTGAGAAAACAATTTTTCAAATGAAAAAACTTCTTAATCTCCATTTTGCAGTTATCCAATAATGTAATAAAGTTATCCGTTCACCACATACAGTATGAGCTTACCCAGTATATATATATACAAGCAATAAATTACCCCAGATGGGGAAAGAACTGGAGCTCAAATACATGGGATTCACTATAAAGAAAGAAATCCACTGATACAAATCCGGAATACTTTCTATAATTCAATGAAGTGGTATAGTAGATAAGAAGCAGAAAGAAACCCTTATGCAAGCTTTGACCATGTGAATGTAAAATGCACTTGTAGAGGATTTAGCATTGAACTGTGGTCATCTGACCATATATATATTCAAACGCATAGAGATCACTCCTCCAGTACAGCATATAAGTCCAGCAACAATTGGAATAATACTCACAATTGAATGAACAATGATGGTAACTCCCTAGTCAGAGACAAAACCACAGGAGTTTCTTCACTTGCAGAATAAAGGGTCCTTGAAACTGAATCTTCTGTGTGCAAAAAACTTTGAGAATTGATAATAATAAAATATACCAGGTACAAAGCCCAGAAAAAACGCTGCACCACAAAGAGGCAAAAGGGAGATAATAAAAACAATTTAATGTGCCAAAAAAAGAGAGAGGGTTACACTGACATGTTTCGCCAACAAATAGCTTTATCAAAGTGCATGATTTCTTACATCTTAGATGGGTATTTATATGTCAGCCGAACCAGGAAGTAACTGACCCGTTTGGCGCCATACAATGTCACGTGATTACATCAAAAGCGTCATTACGTCAACCCATTTTGTTAAAACAACAATAAGAACAACTTTATTTAATCAAACAAATTAACACAAACAAATAAAGTTTAAAATACAAAAAAAGAACAAAACAATCATTGTGGAATGAAGGAATATTTGCCAAAACACTTTTTAGCAATAATGATGATCATAGTAATATCATTAAATACAACATTATCCTAACAATAATGATTATGATAATAATATCACCAATAATGATATACACCTAAATGCTACACACAAAGAAAATATGAAAATTGAAAAATAAAAATTACAAACAAACCTTTATGAATAGAAATATCATTAAAGGTATGAATTTCTCAAAAAAACATGATTAGAACCTAAAACCACATTATACCACACAATTTTCATATCAGATATATACCTAACTATGCCTATTGCAGAAATAGGATAATTCTGGGCATGATGGATACACTCTTAGACAAACATATGTAGCCCCGGACTCTTTCAGCCCCAGAGACCCCCCATGTAGCGCTCCGAGGCTCTGCGGCACACCCGGCTAGCGGGGGCGCCATGACAGGTTGCACGAGTGTGCGCGTTGGTCGCGCAGGCGCAGTAAGGGTATCGCACGCGGTACCAATGCTAAAGATGTCCTGAGTGGACTACAATTCCCAGCAGCCTCTGGGGATTGCCCTTTCACCCACATCACATGCAGCCAGCCAGCAAATAGGGTTTTGCAGCTTCTCCTGTGGAGGAAAGCTACAATGTTGCGGGGACCACGTTTGGCAGTTGAAGCTGGGAGCAGGAAGGGGGAGGAAGGGTGTAGGGAGCAAGTGGCTCCTGAACCAGGTAAGGATCCCCAAGTCCCAGGCAGGCCCCAATCCCTGTTAGGGTAGTGGGTAGAACTGAGGGACAGCCCCTAGGTTAGGGACTCTGCCCTTAGGTGTGTGAGGGTGCAGGCTTGTCAGTGTCACGGCTGGTAGTGCTGTGAGCATTGACAAGTAGGCACAGTGTGAGCAGCGTGTGCTGGGTGTTGTTGCTGCAGGTTGTCTGTGTGTATGCAGTGTGTTTGCTGCAGGCGTTAGGCTGAGTTAGCCAGAGTGGACCCGGGTGGGCACGGGGTAGGTAGTGTGGGTGCAGGGGGTCAGTGACCCACCTGCCTAAGACAGTTCTACCCCGCAGGCCCTAGGAGTATTCCCTGAAGTCACCATAGGTTGCTGTGCAGCAGGAATGGCCTATAGTGAGGGCGAGCATTACCCCTTACTGAGTACCAGTTAGGGACAAAGCACAGAGTTGCGGCGGTTGCAGTCATCTGGGACCAGACGGCTGGATACCGTGATATCGGGAGGCTACGTGTTGGAGGTGTCTGACCCTTTGTGAAGTTGTTGCCGGTCACCGCCATGACCGGAAGGTATTATTACATCAAGTGCAGCAACACCAGTCAACAGGTGCTGATCCCGCCTTAGGCGTAACTCTTTAGGGACACTGAGCGAGTGGCTAAAGAACTGAGCCTATACCAATATACTATATATGGACACAGTGTGTGGGGCACGCGGTGAAGTGATGGACACGTTGCCCTGAAGAGGGGGCAGCCGCTAAAGTTATACCGTTAGAGTATAAGTATATGTATGTGTTATTGCTACATTGCATTCTCATTAGTAAAACCCAGTTACAATCATAGAGTGTTGTATGTTTCTTGTCCAGGGGAATCTCACATCACGGGGATCCTAGGTAAGTGGAGGCGCTACGCTAACGAAATGTGTAAGTATTACCCCAGGCTCCCAGCTAGCGGAGACTCAGATCTCCTGGAGCCGCAGGTGTTGTACAGCGACCAGTAGTTCCTTTGGGAGGGTTCAGAAAAAGGGCTACACATACATTAAATGCGATTAAATGTGGTTCAAGATCATTACCGATCATTCAAGATCATTACCGGTTATGTTGCTAAGCCTGGATGTCGAAAAGGCATTTGACAGGATAGACCGGCCCTATTTTGAAAGCGACGCTTGGAGTATTTGGGTTTGACGGGAAATTGATAAAAGCTATTTTTGCATTATATTCGGGGCCATTGGCAAGGGTTACCCACCAGGGATTCCCTTTGGATCCCTTCAAAATAAAAAGTGGCATGAGACAGGGCTGCCCGCTTTACCCACCTCCTCTTTGCGCTATGTATGGAACTTCTGGCAGCCCAAATCCGTAATAGTAAAGACATCGAGGGTATTACGTTGGGGAATCAGACGCATAAAGTTGCACTGTATGCGGATGACGTTTTCCTGATGGTTTTAAAACCCCTCACTTCTTTACCTAACCTGTTTGACTTATTGGGAAGGTTCAATAGGATTTAAGGTTTAAAAATAAACCTGGCAAAGTCGGAAGCATTAAACATCAGGCTTCCTAAGCAGGTAGTGGAACAGGGAAAAACCCGGGCACTCCCTGGGAAGTGTATAACCGGTGAAATACAACAAGGAATTTTACAACCTTATAAACAAAGGTCCCCTCAGTCTCGTCTTCTCGTCCTATGGCTCTGACCCCAATAGGATCCTATCCAGGATCCTTATTAGTACAAGGATACAGAAAAAAGGGGGAGCACAGGTTGAGGAATTTGGGGTGTGTATGGTATCTAATAGATAAAGGTGGGTGTAATCAAAATATATAAAAAACACTTACACGGCCTTGTGTAAATGCAATCACAGCAAGGTTTCGTTGCGGTTTTCTTATCTTTTTATTCCCTGGAATGGTTTCTTTCTTCTTTTCAGGTCCTGATCTTCTTCCTGGTTTTCTCCGGCAGTTCTCAGTTCTCAGTTAGGATATCCCCCTCAGAGTGAACAAATGTAAAAACAAATGTTTAAGGGAAAATGCAAATAATATTGTTAAATATCCAATTGTTTATAAATAAATAAATAAAAAAGCAGCAAAAGCTGCAAACACTCACACGGGCAAGTGAGAGTGCAATCCTAGGGGAAGGTGTCTTTTGTCTCTTATGGGATCTTCATATATTGTAACCTACAGGGATGATAGGGGTCTGGTGTAGAATAAATGAAAATAAAATGATACTCACACGGCCTCGTGTGAGCAAATTCACATAAAAGTATCTTTGAGTTCTTATGGATTAGTGGTGCTAACTTCCAAAGATAGGAATATTAGCAGGTAGCCCTTCCTTGGTGTCGGTGCAAAACAGAACAAGGTCTTGGTTCGAGTAGACTACAAGTGATTTTATTAAACCATTAAAACACTAAAAAATGCACTACATAAAAATACAATTAAAAATGCAGGAAAAAAGAAAAAGTACAGCCCGTTACTCATTGATCTCGTGGTACGCAGCTAACTTGCTCCGCGTCCGGGTATAGTGCTGCTTCCTCTCTGATCCACTCCTTGACGGTGGCTGTGTTAGTCCAAAATTGCTTAGTGATGAGAGCAACGCGTTTCGTCCCTTTCTGGGCTTCCTCAGGCTCCGTAGATTGGGGTTAAGGTTCATAGGATGTATTTATGTAGATATTAGCCAATCCCCTGTCCAGTGAGGACATTGCTTAATGGTTTAATAAAATCACTTGTAGTCTACTCGAACCAAGACCTTGTTCTGTTTTGCACCGACACCAAGGAGGGGCTACCAGCTAATATTCCTATCTTTGGAAGTTAGCACCACTACTCCATAAGAACTCAAAGATACTTTTATGTGAATTTGCTCACACGAGGCCGTGTGAGTATCATTTTATTTTCATTTATTCTACACCAGACCCCTATCATCCCTGTAGGTTACAATATATGAAGATCCCATAAGAGAAAAAAGACACCTTCCCATGGGATTGCATTCACACTTGGCCGTGTGAGTGTTTGCAGCTTTTGCTGCTTTTTTTATTTTTTTATTTATAAACATTTGGATATTTAACATTATTATTTGCATTTTCCCTTAAACATTTGTTTTTACATTTGTTCACTCTGAGGGGGATATCCTAACTGAGAACTGAGAACTGCCGGAGAAAACCAGGAAGAAGATCAGGACCTGAAAAGAAGAAAGAAACCATTCCAGGGAATAAAAAGATAAGAAAACCGTAATGAAACCTTGCTGTGATAGCATATACGCAAGGCCGTGTAAGTGTTTTTTTTATATATTTTGATTACACCCACCTTTATCTATTAGATATCATACACACCCCAAATTCCTCAACCTGTGCTCCCCCTTTTTTTCTGTATTCCTAAGCAGGTAGAAAAGCTGGTCAGGATCAACTTCAATTGGCAAAAAATATATATCAAGTACCTGGGTGTTCATATCACCAAGGACTATAAAAGTGTATATGGCGCAAATGATTAAAAAACAATCCAAATTTTACAAGGGGACATTGGCAAGTGGTCCGACAAGCGGATCTCTTGGATAGGTAAAATATATAGTATCAAGATGAATCTGCTGCCTCGCCTTCTATACCTATTCAAAACTCTTCTAGTGCTACTCAGACTCAAGGACTTTCTCCCGCTTCAGTCTGCAATCTCCAAATTTATTTGGGGTGGTTGGAAGGCTAGAATTCAGAAGCAGATTCTGAGGACAATTGGGCAATGGGGGTCTAGCGGTATCTTGCTTGTTATTTTACTATAAGGCGGCTCAATTATGCCAAATCGTCCAATGGCACTCAGACCCAAATTCGAAAAGATGGGTAGCATTGGAAAAAGAAGCTTGTTCTCCATTTGAATTAAGCAACCTAATTTGGCTCCCCAAAACGGCAAGAAAGAATGCAATGTTGCCGCTCTCCTCAGCGGCGAACTCCTTCTTCATCTAGGGTGCAACAAAATGTAGGTGTTCATTGACTTCCAAGATTTCGCTGATGACCCCACTTTGGGGCAACCCGTTGTTTGCTCCAGGTTTAAATATCGCTGACTTTTCTAATTGGAAACATATAATGGTTCTTCCCCTCTTAAAGAGGTAAAAGGAAGGGTTCACAGTGTAGTGTAGTGTAGGACCTGCATTAATTTGGTTATACCTTGACGTTGGTATGCAGGCTTAATACACTTTGGCCAAAAGGTTAACCAAATAACAAAGTATTTATTATTATAATTATTATTGAAGTATTTAACTTTATACTTTTCATCATATATGTTTTGTCAATGGGATGTAGCATTGGGCACCCCCTTTCTCTTGTTGTATGCAATTGCCACGCTCAGTAGCTCTCTGGTTGACATAAATATATATTCATTATGAGTGGGTGTGGGAGTTTGAGCTTGCTGGGAATGTGTGTTAATATATGTCTGACTGGTAGCAGTCAATTGGAGGCTGTGGCACCTCCCCCCCAGAGCTCACTCCTCCTCCTTCACCCTTTTAACTTGGGAGGTCATTTCATTTGCTGCAGGAACAAGACCTATAATGGTTCTTCCCCTCTTACAGAGGTAAAAGGAAGGGTTCACAGTGTAGTTTAGTGTAGGACCTGCATTCATTTGGTTATACCTTGACGTTGGTATGCAGGCTTAATACGCTTTGGCCAAAGGGTTCACCAAATAACCAAGTATTTAATATTATTATTATTATTGAAGTATTTAACTTTATACTTTTCATCATATATGTTTTGTCAATGGGATGTAGCATTGGGCACCCCCTGTCTCTAATTGGAAACAGGAAGGAGTTGGCAGACTTAAAGATTTGGAGGGTCGAAGGGGGATCCAAACATTCAAACAAATTAGAGCTGACAAATTTATACCCCAAACTGCCTTTTATAAATACCTCCAGATCAGAGCGTTCTATCAGAAGTTGAATCCAAAGTCTAATTTGACCAATTTCAAAAAGCTCTGTCAGAATGGGACAAATACAAAGGGACTTACATCGCAGATATACAGAGAGGTAATCGGTTCTGGCCCCGAAGTTACCGAAAAATTACAATACATGATACAGTGGAATGCTGATCTGGGGGAGACCCTAGACACATGGATCTGGTCAAAAATAGTAGAGCCACCGCAAAGAGTTCCATATGCACGACATTAAAGGAGAACGCATATAAGGTTCTAATGAGGTGGTACCTCACACCGCTAAAATTATCTAAATTCCTGCCAGATTACTTCCCATTGTGCCCCAAGCAATGCGGAGAGCAGGCAGATTTGTTACATATGCTGTGGTCCTGCCCCCACATTGCCCAGATTTGGAATGATAATCGAGATTGGCTTACAAGGATCCTTGGCATCCAAATTCCGCTGGACCCATGGCTATTCTTGCTGAATAGAGCAGCAGATGGGTATATCCAAAAGCATGAACAAACTTATAGCGCACTTTGCCATAGCGGTGAGGGGTGAGATCACAGCAGTGTGGAAACAGAACACAATTCCTTCAATTACAAAAATTCGGCACAAGATTTGGTATATATGCCAGATGGAAAAATTGATGAGTTTAGTCAATGACACTGGCGCAAATTTTCTAAAGATCTGATCGCCCTGGATGGCACAGACTGATATCCCCGGGGTGGAAAGGGCCACAATCTGGCTCTGATAGTTATACAGTAAGTGCATTCAACTTTGATGGTGATGGGCTACCTGGGCCGCAATTCATCCTGAACCGGAGACACTAGCCACCTTACGGGTGCTGTGATGAACCTTCTCCCACTCGGCTTTAACCATTCGATTCTGATGTCGACCTGGGTGCGACACCGGCATTGAAGCAGCCTTCTCTCTCTCCCCCCCTTCCCCTGCCCCTCCATGCCCACCTTGTCTTACCCCCAATGTGTCGTTTACCTTTTTCTTTTTTATCACTCATTGTTCTTATTATGTTGACTATGTTATAATATGTTTGGAATATGGCCTCATGTACAGACCAATGTATGTATATTATCTGGAGGCAGTGGGTATTGGAATCTGTATATGGGACCAATAAAAACGTTTGTTACAAAAAAAAAACAAAACAATTATAGGCATACCCCATTTTTACATACACTCGCTTTACGCACACTCACTAGTACGTACATTTTTTTTTGTTGCACCTTACCCCCTGTGTACGTACGCGTGCTTTGCGAGTACAGACACCAGGGGGCGGAGTGCGCACCTCAACACTCCTGCAACCTCCTTCATGCTCGATCTCCCTGTTCCCTCTGCCCTCCCATCTGTCTCCGTTCCCCCTCCAATCTGTCTTCGTTCCCCCTCCCATCTGTCTCTGTTCCCCCTGCCATCTGTCTCCGTACCTCCGGCACCCAAGCTCCATAAATCAGCAGCTTAACCAGCAATTCCCCCCGCACTTACTGCAGCCCGTGATTCTGCTTCCTCCCCCCTCCTCCCTCCTCAGAGCTCGCTCCTGTCTGCTGCAAAACTTTGCATGTAATGTGAACTACGAGCAACAGTGAGGGGGAGGTGAAGATCGTCTGCTGCAATCTTTGCGCGCGTGTGTGTGTGTGTGTGTGTGTGTGTGTGTGTGTGTGTGTGTGTGTGTGTGTGTGTGTGTGTGTGTGTGTGACTGAGTGACAGTGTGTGTGACAGTGACAGTGTGTGACTGAGTGACAGTGTGTGACTGAGTGACAGTGTGTGTGTGTGTGTGAGTGAGTGAGTGAGTGATAATGTGTGTGTGACTGAGTAACAGTGTGTGTGTGTCTGTGTGTGTGTGTGTGTGTGTGTGTGTGTGTGTGTGTGTGTGTGTGTGTGTGTGTGTGTGTGTGTGTGTGTGTGTGTGTGTGTGTGTGTGTGTGTGTGTGTGTGTGTGTGTGTGTTTCTGAGTGACTGTGTGTGACTGAGT
The DNA here is from genome assembly GCF_040206685.1 of Ascaphus truei. NCBI lineage: Eukaryota > Metazoa > Chordata > Amphibia > Anura > Ascaphidae > Ascaphus > Ascaphus truei. The sequence goes on from NC_134485.1 coordinate 308,245,083, forward strand.
GACTGTGTGTGACTGAGTGACTGTGTGTGACTGAGTGACTGTGTGTGACTGTGTGTGACTGAGTGACTGTGTGTGACTGTGTGTGACTGAGTGACTGTGTGTGACTGAGTGACTGTGTGTGACAGTGTGTGACTGAGTGACTGTGTGACAGTGTGTGACTGAGTGACTGTGTGTGACAGTGTGTGACTGAGTGACTGAGTGCGTGTGCGTGTCTGAGTGCGTGTGTGCGTGACTGAGTGAGAGTGCGTGACTGAGTGAGTGAGAGTGTGTGACTGAGAGTGCGTGACTGAGTGAGTGAGTGTGTGACTGAGTGAGTGAGAGTGAGAGACTGACTGAGTGAGAGAGAGACTGAGTGAGAGAGAGTGAGAGAGAGAGACTGACTGAGAGAGAGACTGAGTGAGAAAGAGAGAGAGAGTGAGAGAGAGAGACTGACTGAGTGAGAGAGAGAGACTGCGAGAAGGAGAGAGAGACTGCGAGAAGGAGAGAGAGACTGCGAGAAGGAGAGAGAGACTGCGAGAAGGAGAGAGCTGCTATACAGTACTGACCCGCGTGCGCGCCTCTCACCTATTTGCTTGCTCCCATTAATTTTATTTGAATAAAGCCTATTGTATTTATTTTGGTTACAAATGCCTTATTTACATCAGTTATGCATGTATATGAGGCTTGCAGTACAGTACATGCATCGTAAAGTGGAAAAAAAGTAGTGCTTCACTTTAAGTACATTTTCACTTTACATACATGCTCCGGTCCCATTGTATATGTTAAAGCGGGGTATGCCTGTAATTGATTGTCATTGTGCTTATCTACTGCTGCGGCCGAGTTTATTCGAGCATTTGCCCATTCTCGGTCGCAGCAGTAACCTGGCGCGCGCCGGAGGGTGCCGGGCACACGCCGAAGACACGGAGGAGCGCCCTCCGATCGGGGCTTTCTCCCTCCCGCTGCTGGGTCCGCCGGGTCCCCCGGAACCCCCTACCGCCGTCCCCCACATCGCGGGACACCAGGGCTCCCTCGGGGAGCCCTGGATGCGCGTGCAGGGGGCGCAGGCACCCGATGACGCATGACCGCGCGTCGATGACGCGCGGCACGCCGAGGGAGTGCGGCTAGCATGCCGGGGCATCCCCAGGCTTGCGGAGCTAGCCGAACTCAAATAAAATGTGCCGCCTCTGTATATCCTCAAATGGGCATAGATAAAAAAATCGATTAAAAAAAAGTACCATATGATGCCTTTACTTTTTTGGTGTGATGTGACATCATCACAAAGGGAGGGAGGCATGCTACCTGATTGGCTGGCTTTCCTCCATTTTTGATGATGTCACATCACTCCAAAAAAAAGGCATCACCATCACATGGTACATCTACCAATCCGATTGGTGGATGTACCATGTGATGGCTTCCATTTTTTTTGCTGAAGTGACATCGTCTTAAATGGAGGGAAGCATATGCTACCTGATTGCTATCTTCCCTCCCTTTAAGATGAAGGCACATGATTATAAAAATGGAAGCCATCATATAGTAATTTCACCAATCAAATTGGTCGATGTACCATTTGTCAGTCGAATGTGATGTCACAGGCCTTATAGAAGATCTGTACCATCTCATTTAAACCAAAGAAGCCATTGGATCAACATCTCCTGGACCTGTTTAAGAAGAAAGAAGAAAGATGAAAAGCAAGAAGAATTACTCCTCTTCAAGCAACTGAGGATCATGGCTTTCTTTGCATCAAGCTGCTGAGGATCATTGGATCGCGGGTAAAGAGTTAGTGCCACTGTTGGATTCGCACATTGACAATTAATGCAATTTTTTGGCAATCTATTTTTTTTATTTAAATGTCATATTTTATTTTTTAGTTGTTCTTTTTTTAGGTTTTCCATTCATTGCCATTGTAGTAATCGAAGCCCGTATTGTATACATGGATTTCCATTGTGACAATTAATGTTTTAATTGTCTACTGGGTAATATATTTAAAACTTATGTAAATGTTATTTTATTGTGTATTTATTTTCTTTTGAAAACAAATGTGCAAATATGCTATTAGCCATTTTGGCTACCTGTACTTTTGCTCATTTATATGTTAGGTGATGGGGTTAGATGGGGTGGATGATGCGGGTAGTTGCCCCGGGGAGGGTAGTTAGTCCTCCCGGGTGGATACCGTGCAGGGTTAATCCCTTAATTACTACTGCTGCGGCCGAGTTTATTCGAGCATTTGCCCGGTCTCGGCCGCAGGGTGCCGGGCGCGCGCCGAAGCCGCGGAGGAGCGCCCTCCGATCGGGGCTTTCTCCCTCCGCTCGCCGGGTCCGCCGGGTCCCCCGGAACCCCCTGCCGCCGTCCCCCACATCGCGGGACAGCAGGGGGCGCAGGCTCCCGGTGACGCGTGACCGCACGTCGGTGACGCGCGGCACGCCGAGGGAGTGGGGCTAGCAAGCCGGGACATGTCCCGGCTTGCGGTACTAGCCCTACTCAAATTAAACGTGTCGCCAGTGTATAGCGTTAATAACTGCTACAGTAATTAAAGGGTTAGTAGTCAGTTGTTTGTTTTTTAATTTTAATGTTGCAGGCCACAGAGGGTGAGTAAGATGGAGATGAAGATAAGGGCAGCCTCCAACCTAGCAGGGTTACATACAATTTTAATTTGCAACATGCTGGCAGGGTAATGTTTTATTTTTAATAGGCAAATGCACTATTATCCAGATCGGAATAATATGGACATTGCCCATTACTGTGCTGTATGTGTTGGGGTGGAGAGGAGGGTTGCTGGAGGCCGAGGGGATGGGTAGTATGGTGTGCATTCATTGCTATTGGGATTATCTTTGCTCCCATTGAGAGCATAGGTAGCCACACTGGCAATCAAAGGGTATATTGGATAGTATTGATTTTTGTATTGTATTTTATTATTTATTGGGTGTAAACGGTGAAGGGAGTAGTTGCCCCAGGGTGGGTTGTTAGTCCTCTAGGGTGGGCAGTGGGAGGGGTTAACCTCTTAATTACCTTAACAGTAGTAACCTCTATGTTAATGAATTTGTTAACCTCTCCCACAAAATTTCCTGTAGGCCTAACAACCCACTCTGGGGCAACTATCCCCTTCACCCACCCCCTCTACTCCCAACAAACCAGGTACTGTTGTTTACCCCTTCATCACATTATCAGCTAGCCACTAAAGTAATGAAGCTGCTTTTATTTTATTTTAATTAAATAATATTGAAGCATGGAGTATCCCTAGCTGAACAACATTAATTTCAGCCTCAAGGACACCCTACTTTCCGAGTTACAGGCTCTGTTATGGGGTGCTGGTATCTCCCTGCATTGTCTTAAATCTCCCACGTCACGCGACAAGACATTTCAACTTTGTGGAGACACAGGCACCCCATATTGGGGCCTATAATTCGGGAAGCAGGTGGTCCCCAGGCTGAAAGTATAGTGGTTAAGCTCCGGAGACCCCTGCTTCAATACTGTGTTATTAAAATAAAATAAAAAATAGTGTGGTGGCCTGTAAGAGCTGTGCAGGTAGGTTCAGCTTTTTATGTGCAGCTCTTACATACCTCAGGGAGAACACAAGGGCAGAACTTAGAAAAAGACTGAGCAAAAGACACTGATATCATGAGAGGTATGGCATTTTCCAACCTAACAGTAACTGACTTGCGATAACTCTCTGAATACCATGATAACACAAATATCAGATTGTGAGGTAGGTGTAGCAAAATGTTCGATATAGCAGTGATTTCATCAGAACTACTAGAAGAGGTCTCTATAAGAGAAGATTAGTATGCAGCACAGTGCATTTTACTTAATACTGAACTGGCTTAAGCAAGACTTTAGTCAATGATGCCACCTAATCTGTTTTTTCTTAGAAGAATATAGTGAGTTTAATCTAGCCATCACTATAAAGTAAAAGTGTCTTTGATAATATTTATTGAAACTCGCAAGAAACAATTATTGTACATCTTGTTAGTACGCCTTTATATTGCAATGGCAACAAATATTTTGGAGTGTTTTTTGAAGGAAATTTCAAAGGAACTTGGTCATTCCATTTTCATTTACATAGTGTTTCCACTTCCTGGCACTGCAGTACTATTAACTAAATACATTCACGTGGGATAGAATATCACAGTGGCTGTGACAGGGCTGCTTGCACTTTTGTGGAAGCTAAATGCATGTTTGCTTTCGGGCATCAAGTGCACCACTTTTCTTTCTTTATGTTTCTGCCTTTTTTGTGCTGGGCCCAGCAATCTTTTTTTTGTTTCCTTTATCTGAAACTTTACTAACCTTTTATGTGGTGTCCTGAGGTCAGTCAGTACAATGCAGGTGTGGTGGGTGTTAAACACAGTTTGATGTTACACAGCCATGGGCAGTCTCTGTTTAAAAGGAAAAGGGCGTTTCCTTCCTGCATACCATCCAGGGTGGATTATACCATGGTATGGAGAGGAGGGGAATTAAAGTAAGTGATACTGAATGTCATTTATTTTACAGAGTAAAGACATGCATGCAATGTTTATAAAAGGTACTGTTTTTGGTGGGCTTGCTATAGAAAATTGTATGTTGTGTGAAGTGTATTATGTTTGCTAATTGTGTAAGTTTTGGGAGACAACTCCCCTGCGTGGTTTACTTAATTTGGTTTGGTCCAAATTAACCAGTAATAAAAGGGAGGGGGTTTCTTTCCCTGGGGCTGCTGCACTCCTTGTTGTTACTGTGAGATAGAAGGTTGCTCTTTTTCTGCACTCCTTGTTGCTGTTATGTGATATGAGCATGTCTGTGGAACTTCAGTGAAAGGATGCAAACTTTCTAATGCAGATATTGCTGGCTACTCTCTGTATGGAGACATCACGCTGGGGAACTGGTTGTTGTACACCTGAATATGGAATACCTAATAAAAAGAAGGTTCATAGAACATCAAAAGCCTCTTCCATTCTTCCCAGGGTCTGATGCTGCGGCTTCTTTAAACAAAGGCTGGGACGCAACCTTTCACAGTGGCTTTTTTTCTTCTTATTCTGCAGGTTGGACAATTCAGCCGTGCACCAATGAGTCTATTCAGCCACAAAATGATCCCTTTCAGAAATGAAATGCTCAGCCATAAAGCCTAACAGGAAGATCATTACAATATATGTGCTGACAAGCATGGAGCTGGCCTTTTTTTGATGTGGTCATAGGACTGTTGGAGAGGGTGTTCAGTCTATTCACGCATTGAGAGGATAAGGATACTCTTCCCAGAATGCAATAGTGCCCATCTCAACCACTCCATGATATTCATCACATTACTCAGGTTACCGCCATGAAAGAAATACGCATCTCATCACTTCATCTACTTGCTATTTGCTGCTAGTGCAACTAAAATGTGTCATACAATAGGGTAGTTGAAATTGTCAGTATAAGTGCCTTAAATGATGATTTGCGTATTCAACATTGGAGCTTCTCCTCGTCATCTTGATCATGATGAGATAGTATTTTAAAAATACTATTGAGATGCTGAAAGTGAGAGCCTGTTTTGGACTGTTACCAATTCACTTTAATTTTATTGTAACTGTTCTGTGGTTTTGTAGGGATAACTCCCTTCTTTTTTATATGCTATCTTATTTATTATTATTAAATATATATATTTTTGTAAAAACATTTTCAAAATTGTCTGTAGTGATAACTATTTTTTCTTTTAATATATGATGACTAAATATTTTCATTAATCAAGATCGAAAGTCAGATCTTTGAAGAGCATCAGATCTGTCAATGGCGGATTAAAAAATCTGGCGTTCATATATACTTACCTTGGTACCTCCAAGGTCGCTTCCTCCTGCAGCCCCGCCCTCCATTTTCAGTGCCTCCATGGAAAATAGCGCTGTGACATCACGTGACACCATGTTTCCATGACAACGCACTGACATATACTGTAATGTTATGTTGCCATGGCAACATGTTGTTTGACCTTGCAACATCATTAGAGTCAGGAAAGGCAGAGTGGCAATTTCAAGTCAGAAAAAAATTAAACATTTGTTGAGTGGTTGGTTAGGATTGCATCAGTTGCCCTTAACTCTCTCTCTGACTGCACACTTGCAGGAGTACAACTCAGCCAGTTCACTGCTACATTTACAAGAGCAGGCCATTTTTTGTTTTTACCAGCCCTGTATTAAGAGAATCAGATAGTATCAGATAAGGAATATTCGAGGGGTGATCTGACATTCCCATGCTCACAAAAATAGTGGCTTCGTCCCAAGGGCCTCAGCAGCCTGCATAGCTTGAAAAATACACACAATTATAGTTTATTCACTTCTTTCTTTTTTAGCTTTATGCCTACAGCAATGTCTGCAGGGTCTGTTCTTCATCCTGAATAATGCATATTCTGTTTTCTGTATGAGTAGCAATATCCTTCAAAGCGCTTTCCAAAAATATTTGTATGTTGGATGAATAAACAAATCTACTAAATTAACTATCTGAGTATTGTCTTTTTTTTTTTTTTTACCTTTTATTTAATGTTTGTGTTTATAGAGCTCTCTGGATGAATGCTAACTTTTTACATAATAAAATAAATATATACAATTGGAAAGCACTTTTACTAAAAGTATTTTGAAGGTTACCATTTTATCATTGTTGTGGCAGGGTGGAAGTGAGCATTTTTCTTACTTACAGATGCAGCGGCCGTTATTCGAACAAATCACTCCATCACAGTTAGCCTTCAATTGGGGGCAGGAGGTCCTCCTCCAGTGGATGAAGCATGTAAATTGATGCTACTCAATTTTCCCATCAGATTTCTCTTAATATCACAAAACCTTTTTCTGCAGTTGTCAGAAGTTCGGACCTGATAGCCACAAGCCGACACAGACAGTTCAATCTCTTGCCACAAATTACTTTTCAACCTGCTTGTTGTCCTGGCTTTAGATATACAACAAAATGGACCCAATTACTTTGTTACTGGACATATCCATAATCCAAAAAACAGGAGAACGCTGTCTGAACGCTTTTAATATTTGGGATGCTGTTTGACAATGATTATCTGTGGCACATCAAGAGTTCCTCAATTTTTAGGCATACCTAGCAATTGATCTATATCTGTATATATTATATTTACATAACATTTTACAGTCGTATAATTGTAACCTGGTTGCTAACACTCAATTTTAGCATGTGTATATATAAACAATGACATTTATATGTAAATGTCAGTTCAATGTCAATGCAGAAATGTTCACAAATACATGGCAATAATCATTGGGACACTAATTGCTATTGATCTTCTTACCGGCTAAGTTCCCATACATCTGGTCATAATGCTCCAGAATCCCAGCCAAGATTGACTTAGTTCTCCTCATTGTTGAAATGCAGATTTCTGGATTTCTCAACATGCTTCTTACATTGACGATATTGATCTGCTCTGCTGCTGAGTTTCTGCCACTTCCTGCCCCTAATTCATGGATCTCCTACTGAACTCCCCTACTGCCAATGGAAGAGACGTCAGGAACCTCCCACTCACCCCACCACCCCCAGCACCACTCACTCCACCACCACAACCAACAACACCACCACCACCCACCACTTACCACTCCAACACTACACACCCCACCACTCACCACACCACCACCATTCACCACACCATCACTCCCCTGATATCCACTCACACGTCCACTCTCACGTCCTCTCACACGTCCACTACTCCCTTCCATACAGGTGCGCCGACGAGTATTCTAAAACTTGCCTTAAACTTGCCTTGGAAAATCTGGGGTTATCACCAACAAGATCCAGGTACATGCTGGGTACAGAGAGAAAAGTGGTATATGTGGTGCTCAATAATTTAAACAGGTTCCACATGTAGGTAGTATTGACATCATAAATCCACAATTGGTAGTCCAGTTGCAATGGAGTGCCCCCCAAATGAGTATAACAAAACTGAAGGGGAAAGTGACTAGTGGAGTCGGCTTAGACATCCACGGTGATGTACACAATATAAACACCCAATCAGTAATGATAATAAATTGAGGAACAATGTCCATGAAAGACAGGATTTAAATAAGGCACTGCGACACTTTACCTGTACTGTCCAAGGGGCACTCTCATCATCCTCGGCGTGCAATCCATCTGTTGTAGATACAGGAAGGGAATAGGCATAGATGGAGCACAGCTCCAGAAATTCTGTAGTAAATATCCAGGGAAAAAGACCAGGCAACTCCAAATTAATCAAAAAGAGAAGTAATTTATTGCTAGCTAAACATACAGGGAAAAGGGGACTGAATGAACGCACCTACGCATTTCGTACAAAGAGTACTTTATCAAGGTGATAAAGTACTCTTTGTACGAAACGCGTAGGTGCGTTCATTCAGTCCCCTTTTCTCTGTATGTTTAGCTAGCAATAAATTACTTCTTTTTTTGATTAATTTGGAGTGGCCTGGTCTTTTTCCCTAGAGATTTACTACAGGATGTCTGGAGCTGTGCTCTATCTATGCCTATTCCCCTACATGCTGGGTACATGCAGCAACATTTCAGTGACATTTCTGCAGAGACTAATGGCCCATCGTATTAACACCGCTGGGGTACCTGGGGATGTTGCAGCATGTACCCAGCATGTACCCAGCATGTACCTGGGTCTTGTTGGTGATTGCTCCAGATTTGTTTTAGAATACTCGTCAGCCCTACAGTACCAATCTGTTCCTCAAACACTGACAAATAACAGATAAATAAAATAAATGACACACTAACAAAAAACTTTAAAACTCAGAAGACCAGAAAAAATCATAAACAAAACAACAGAAGATAAGCCTTACAAAATTCACAACAACGCTCTACCAATCACAAATCCTCCAAACGCCAGCTCTGTCTGTCTCTCACTCCCTCCCAACAACACAGACAGATGGAAGGAAATAGACCATTTAAATAGGCTGTGAAATTGGCTGTCTTGTGAGATTCTCACCGAACGAAAACAGAAGTAAAAAAAAAACTTTATAAACACACTGATCTTTCTGAGCCATTTCCTAAATCACGGTTTGAGACTTGCAGGAATGCTTCAGAGTTTTTCTGAATACCGTGATAACTAAACCGATAAAATCTCCGTCGGTAACATATCAAACGTGAGATTTTATCAAGACTACTAGAATAGGCCCCTATATCTTTTGTGCCTTTGCAGCTACTGCATGACATTGGATACTACTGCTAAGCCTGCTGTCTACAGTACAAGCACTCCTAAATCCTTCTCCATCAAGGATTCACGTATTTTTTCCCCATTGAATTTGCCTTTAGTTGCCAATTTATTCTTGATTCCGAAATGCATTATCCTACATGTATCTGTATTAAACCCCATCTGCCATTTACCTGCCCACGTTTCAAGTCTATCCAAGTCTTTCTGGAGAGAAATCACATCCTGGTCTGATTTTACTACGTTACACAATTTATTGTCACCAGCAAATATGGATACTTTTCTCTCTATGTCAACCTCAGGTTCATTAAAAAATAAATTAAAAAGTAGGGGTCCCGGTACTTATCCTTGAGGTATTGTACTCCACTCACAACTTTAGCTCAACCTGAAAATGTTCCATTTACGACAACTCTCTGTTGTCTATCCTTCAACCAGTTTTCAATCCAGGGGCAAATATTTTTTCCGAGTCCAATTTTCTTTATTTTTTACAGTAACCTTTGTGCCCCACCAGATCAAAAGTCATTGCAAAATCTTAGTAGACAACATCAACTGCATTACCCTGGTCTAAATTCCTACTTACTGTACCTCCTCAAGAAATTTATATGGTTAGTTTGGCACAACCTGTCCTTCATAAATCCATGCTGACTATTACTAATAATTTTGTTATCCATTAGGCATTCCTGAAATGCATCCAGTACTAAATCTTCAAGTTGCTTTCAAACTATTGATGTTAAGATTACAGATTTGTAATTGCCCAGGTGGATCTAGCTCCCTTTTTAAATACAGTGTATAGACACCACATATGCTTCACACAAATCTTTTGGCACTTCCTTTTTTGGAGTGTTTGATGTCATCAAAAAGGGAGGCACGTTACCTGATTGGCTATCTTACTGTTCCTCCATTTTTGATGGTGTCACAAGGAAAGGCATCACATGGAATATACACAAATCCGATTGGTTTGTCACCATGTAATGGCTGCCATTATTTTTTTGTTTGTTTTTGCTGATGTGACATCAAATTAAAGGGAGGGAAGCATATACTACCTGATTGGCTGACTTCACCCCATTTTTGATGACGTCACATCCTTTAAAAAAAGTGAACCTGGCACAAGGTAAACTAGCCAATAGGATTGGGGGTGTACCATTTGACACTCAAATGTGATGTCACAATCCTTATATAAGGCCTGTCCCATCTCATTTGAAGCCAAGAAGACTGTTGAAAGAAGTCTGTTTTTTGAAAGAAAGAAGACAATAACTTACCGGAGATGTCTCTTCAATCAACATATTATCATGATGTTCTTCGCATCGGCTGTTTGAGGAGCATTGCATCATCGGTCAAGAGATATGCGAGAAGGATTCTGAGGGTGACGACATCAAAGGTAAGAAACACACTGATTGAATGTTATTTGTGTATTTTTTTAGTTTGCCCATTGTTTGTAAATGTGTTTATCTATGCCCCTTAATGTGTATAGATAAGCATAGTGACAAGGAATGCATTTTTTGGTAAATGTTGTTTTTTTATCACATTGTAATTTATTGTACTTTGTATTAGGTTTTATTTTTAAGTTGTCCATTCATTGTCAGTGTGACAATCCATGCCCATTTTGTAGGCATGGTTTACCACATTCACAATCAATTGCTTTATTGTGAAATGCTTGTTTTTATATAAATGTCAAGTTTTATTTTTTACCTTGCCCATTCATCGCCATTGTAGCAATCCATGTCCATATTAGGGGCATGGTATACGACTGTGTCAATCAATGGTTAGAGATGGTGGGGGAGGGGGTAGTTTCACTGGGGAGGATGGTTACGCCTCCCGAGTGGGTTGCAGGGGAGGTGGGTTTACCCTTTAATTACTATAGTGGTTACTAACCGCTAAGGTGATTAAGGGGATAGTGGCCAGTAGTTTGTTTTTTTATTGTAATGTTGCTGCCCATGGAAGATGAGGAGGAAAACAAGGATGGCTTTTATCCTGGCAGGGGTATGTCAAACTTTAATTTACTTTATGTCGGCAGGGTACTGTTTTATTTTTAATGGGCAAATGCTCTATTATCCATATCTGAGTAATAATAATTTGTGTCCATTATTGTACTGTACCTTTTGTGTGAGTTATTGTAGCAGGGGTCTTCAGAGCAGAACAATAATTTCAGGTCCGTGGACACCCTGCTTCCTGAGTTTCAGCCCCCGTTATGGGGTGCCGGTATCTCCCTGCATTGCTTAATTTTCTTGTGTCATGTGACCATGACATTTAAACGCACAGGAGATACCCGCCCCCCTATACCAGGGCCTGTAAATCGGGAATTTTAGCAAAATAAACTTGGTGGCGCTCTAACACTCTCCAGTGAAGGTGCAACACAGTGATAAGAAAGTGTTAAGAAATTAATAAATAAATAAAGGGATTTCTGCTTAAAAATATATACAAATCAAGATACACCTTTACTCAACACTTTGTTAGACTGTTTCACAAACCTATTCCAAACATATATCTCCAAACACTGAGAAGAACGGTGGCTTTGTAAAATGACAAAAAAACAAAAACTACATTCAGTAGTAACATGGTGACATAAGTGAAAAAGGTTTAATCTTCATAGGTCCTATAATCTTCATAGGTCCTATAGTACTCACACTCTGGACGTTTATGCAAGCATTTCCAAAACTGTGTGTTTTTTTTCGATCCGTGCCAAGTTTTCACTATGGTCCAGGTTTCTGTCTCTCCTGCCCCTTCTGCTCACTGTGGCCATTTTGGGTACTGACAGTCTGTTTTATAAGGCTGCAATTCCTGGTGGAAGTCGCCAAGCAAAGTTCTGTTTGCTGCAGCTTCCTTTGATCTTCGCTGTCACACATTACCCTTTTGCCTATTTGGAATACCTGTTGCTGACCCCGGACTGTGACCCCAACCTCGCTGCCTTCCACCTGCCTTTACCTTTGCCTGTTGCCTGTTGCCTGAACTCTGCACCTCTGCGGCCTGCCCTGACCTGACCTTTTCCCTGTTGCCTGGTCTCTGCACTGCGCCACCAGCCCTGACCCCTGCCTGCTTACCGACTGCAAATGCCACCAGCCCTGACCCCTGCCTGCTTACAGACTACAAATACTCTTACAGGACTCTGTCCCCAGGCTCTGGTCAGTTATTCTGCATTCCTACCTCAGCCCTTTGGGCCTGCCTCCTGATTTGAGATGAGCACCATCACATTTTTCTCGGCCAAACATGGACCCCGCTGAGGTAGAGCGAGCCGTATCTTTCAAAAAAAAAAAAGTTGGCATGTATTTTAAGAAAACTTGAGGAAATTTTTACCCTTCTTGACACACTCCAAGTGGGTTCTACTCCTGCATGGCCCTTACCGGAAGCTTCTCCGGCGGCCAGCCCACTCACACCCTACACACAGGGAACCATGGATCCCGATACCTCTGCATTATGGAGGGGACCCTATTGCTTGTAGAGGGTTTCTGAACCAATGCTTGATTCAGTTTGAACTCCAGCCCTCCATGTTAAGCATTCACCGATCAGGTTAGCCTATGTCATATCCCAACTACCGGATGAGGCCTTGGCCTGGACTTCCTCTCTGTGGGAGATAGAATCCCCACTGATCAACTACTCCGTTGCTTTTCATCAGGCATTTAAAAGAGAATTTGATGCCCCCGGCCACGTCTCCTCCGCTTCCGCTTCATTCCTTCGAATCCAACAAGGAACACGTACCACAGGCCAGTATGCCATTGAGTTCCAAACCCTTGCGGCAGAGATGGGCTGGAATAATGAAGCTCTGGGGGCAGCATTTTGTCAGGGGCTTTCTGAGCGTTCAAAGGACGAAATAACTTGCCTGGATATTGCCAAAGATCTGGAGGAACTCATTTCCGTCTCTATCAGAATGGACCTCCGGATACAAGAACGACAGACCGAGCGAGCTCGGACTCCCAAAACCCCAACAATTTGCCTAGCTCCCCATTTCAACACTCCTCAAACTGCATCTCGCCCAGATAAGGAACAGATGTAATTAGGACATAATAAATGACCTGAGCAGGAGAGAGCTAGGAGATGAACCGGAGGGCTGTGCCTGTACTGCGGGCTCAGGGGTCATCGTGTACGAGACTGTCCTCAATCAGGAAAACCCCATTGCCAGGTGAAGATAGAGGAATATTCTCTAGACATTTCTTATATTCTTCCTTCACCACAAATCCGCTCCATTCCTCTCCACACTAAGGAGATTCCACTAGCGGTAGTAGGCATTGACGGAAGACTCCTGATACCCGGGACCATCACTCTAATCCGCTACTGGTTTCAGTTGGGGTGCTTCACAAAAAACACTGTCCTTTTATGTCAAATGCTCTACCTCCACTCCAGTGGTCCTAGGACTTCCTTGGTTGCGACACCACAACCCTAGGATTGATTGGGTGACAAATCAAGAGATAGCCTGGGGACAACATTGCCATGGATCTTGTCTCCCGGTGTCTCGCACTATCTCCGAGGTCCGGCTACCTACAGAGACTTCCTTGTCATGCCTGTCAGTTTCTTACCAGGACTTAGCAGATGTATTCGATAAAAAACAGCAGGCAGAGGAGTTATCGCAACACTGACCTTATGATTGTGCAATCAACCTGCTCCCAGGGGCCATCCACCCCAGAGGTTGCACTTACCCCCTTCCATTATCCTCTACCCTTCATTCCTGAACTGTCGACCACTTACTGCACCGACACACTTTATTCGAGCAAATACCCAGTATGTACCTGGCAGATACCTGGAATGCGCCGCTCCTCACCTCTGACAAGCCCCGTTGTGTTTGCCTTCCCAGCCTGGGTTCATACCTGGCTGACGGGCGGCTGATCTGTTAAATGTTAATGATTAGGATTTAATAGGCTGCAATGCTTCGCGTGTCTACCAGATGGCATAAATTCATGAATTGTAATGCAGTATATATATATATACTGTGCAGTATTGCAGCCAGCGGGAATAAAATGCTTCAATCCCTGCCTGGAAAATACCTCAATGCACTCGGGCAGAAAACAGTCACAAACCTCAATACACCCGGATATACCCGAATTCGTGGGACTAGCCGAGCTCGAATAAAGTGTGTCGCCAGTGTACGCAAGGCCATGATCTTCACCAAACTGGATCTCCGAGGAGCTTACAATTTAGTAATTTGTATCAGAGAGGGTGATGATAGGAAGACAGCCTTTAATACCCGTGACTGGCAATACGAATATCTAGTCATACCATTCCCTTTGCAATGCACCGGCCGTATTTCAAAATTTTATCATATGAGATTTTCTGGGATTTACTTGACCAATTTCTCATAGTGTATCTGGACGATATCCTTATTTTTTCAAATTCTTTGTCCGAACATCAGGCACAGTTTAGAATGGTCCTCCAAAGACTTCGGGTTCACCCCCTCTTTGCAAAGCTCGAGAAATGTCAGTTCGAACAAAAGAAAATTTCCTTCCTTCGGTATTTCATCTCTTCCCAAGGGTTTGAGATGGATCATGCAATGTATCATCAGTTCTGGATTGGCCTGTACCGATAGGCCTTAAACCAACTCGAACATTTCTTGAGTTCGCCAAATACTACCGAAGTTTTATCAGGAACTGCTCCAAGGTGGTTGCACCCATTAACGCTCTTACTAAGAAAGGGGCGAACCCTAAGAAATGCCCCCCTGAGATCTTCTAGCTTTCGAGAAGCTCAAGTCCACATTTTCGTCTGCACTTTTGATGATCCATCCAGATCCTACGAAACCTTCATGCTTGAAGTAGACACATCTGATCTGGCAGCCGGAGCCGTCCTTTCTCAAAGAAAGACATTTCAGGGGAAACTCCACCCCTGTGGCTTCTTTTCCAAACAAAATTCTGCCACAGAAAGAAATTATGATGTTGGGAATCGGAAACTTCTGGCCATGAAAATGGCTCTAGAAGAATGGAGACATTTGCTTGAGGGATCAACTTCTTTGATCACAATCCTTACAGATAAAAAGAACCTTGAATACATTGAAGGAGCAAAAAGATTTGGGGCGCGTCAGGCTAAGTGGGCTCTCTTCTTCACTCGGTTCAACTATGTGATTTCTTATCGTCCGGGATCCAAGAATGTCAAGGCAGATGCGCTATCCAGGTAATTCACTCCTGACGGTTCAGAGGAGATTGACCAGGGACACATCATTCCATCTTCACAAATTATCTCTGCCATATCATCTTCACTTCTGCAACAGATTTCACAGGCTCAGGCAGAGGATCCCAGGAAAACATCCACTCATTCGTCCAATTTATTTGTCCCTCCCCAATTTCGTATTTAAGTGTTGCAATGGGTGTTACTGGAACCCAGCACTTTTAGCACATTTATACCCGGGATCATATGATTGAGCAAAGCAAGGAGGTAAAATAAATTGTAATTTATTTCAAGAATGGACATACACACAATATTACACAATTACAATCAAAATACACTTACTGGGACGAGGCCAAATGAAATAAAATGTTCCCAAAATGAAATCTTGAAAAACAGAGTCTTTAGGAGTAATTTCCAGGAGCGGGAGTTGCTTGCAAAATGGCTTGAAACGGTACGCGGTCAGCAGCGCTACCTGCAACTGCTGTGTACTCCGGCGAATCTCTAAATTGTGCAGCCAATACCTCCGTAGGAATACATTTTTTCCACCTATACTGGAGTTACCAAGATTTTGGAAACCTGGCAGAGGGGGCTTCTCATTCTGCTAAGAGCATACGCCAACTTAGCACCTTTGCTCCTTAGCATATTAGACCCAGCCCCTCTCCCTGGCGACACTATGTCTGGCTGGCCACCATTTGCCAAGCTGCCCGGACATTACACTAGGATGCAGGTGCTTGAGGTCCCCTCCCCAACTAAAACCTTGGGGACACTGAGCCCTTTCAACTCTGGCTCATGGCACCAAGCCAATGGGATGTCTTAGAAGACTGGAGCTGCACATCCTTATCTCCTTTAGTGATTCACTAGATGCACACTAAATGAGGGCTACAATAAATGAGTAATTCCCGGTCCCCGGTGGTATGAATGAAAGCCCAAATGTGCCTAACATGTTTAATACACTATTTGAGGGGGACTTTCATTGATCAATTTTAGGTTAAGGAGAAGGGGCAAGCACTGCAAAACTCAACCCGGACTGGACTCAGGTTAAAATGCAAAAAAGAATTTAATCAGGCATGATACCTAAAGTATGTACAGACAGCACGCTCCTCTGACACGTTTCGTGCCGGAAGGCACTTTGTCAAAGAATGTTTGTATCTTTCTCAGCCCCCTGTTAATGTAGGGCGAATTTTTATCCCGTTCTTTTTTTTAATATATTTTATTAGATTGGTGTAGTTTGTTTATAGTCTATACTTTTGAGCACCACATTTGTAATTTCTCTGTTACACATTGCTGTATTGCAGGGTGATATACATAATCGTTGCTAAAACTATAATAGATGGTTTAGTGTATTTAGTATACATTGTTTGTTATGTACTATGTCACATTATATATTGTTTTCTTTATGTATTTTCACTTTGCACATCTCCTGTATTATTGTATCACAATATATGGTAGTATCATTTGTTTATATGTTAGGTATTGTTCCCACTGGTGGTTGCCGATTGGTCACCTAGATAGACAGGCATTGGCTGTAGTTCCATTTCTCACTCACACAGACGGTGACGTCAGAGGTGGGCGGAGAAGGGGCTACATGCCAGTGATCTATGCTGATGGCTGGGAGGCAGCTCCGTGTGAATTATCGGCGGAGAGCTGAGGGGTTCCCGATGAGTGATACCTCCCACATTCGTGACGTGGGTTATGATGTCGGATGTGGGCAGGGCTACAGCGAGATGCCGAGGATTTCAATTAACAATTAAAATTCGCCCTATATTAACAGGGGGCTGAGAAAGATACAAACACTCTTTGACAAAGTGCCTTCCGGCACGAAACGAGTCAGAGGAGCGTGCTGTCTGTACATACTTTAGGCATCATGCCTGATTAAATTCTTTTTTGCATTTTAACCTGTCTCCAGTCGGTTTGATTTTTGCAGTGCTTGCCCCTTCTCCTTAACTTTCTCTGCTGTTTGTGGGAGCGATGCACGCCCTGTGGAACGGACGCCATCAAGATTGATCAGTCATCTATCAAGATCAGTGAGTACATTTATTTGGATTATTACTGGAACGTGGCCATACAGTGTGTACAGGACATTGTGCAGCTTAGGTGGTTTACATAGGAGGAGAGTAAGTGATTGTGACGTACTGTAGGGGTGTCCTACATCAGCATTGTGGTCCCCTTTGCACCCCCACCCCCTCCTCCATCCCCTATTTACACTGCTACCTGCTTGGATATACCACTATATAGTGCCACAACACAGCTACTCATGGAATATCTATTATCCTTTCCACCCTATACAGAGCATTTATGACAACTACACTGATCACACTACATGGAGGAGTTTTTGTAGCACCCCGCGGGATTCATCCCCATTTGCTTTCATTCATCAATTTTATACAAACTTAAAAAATTGCGCTATGGGTGTTTTTCATGTGTCTCCGCACTATGTACACAGCAAGTTTCAGCGTGCTAGGAGCTTTCTAACCAAAGTTAGAACACAGCCACTTTTATTCCTCAGGCACTGCATTTAAAAACATTTTTCCTCTCGCCACCTTATAGCTGGTGGGAAAGACACTGATAACTATACTGAGTTCTGGGGGTTTGGGCATATACCGGTTGACCCTGGAATGTGATTTCCCCCCTGCCTGGTCGTACTGTTCTGATCTGTGCTGAAGCAGGGAGATCTGGCAATGAGCTGAAAACTGCTTCCTAGGGAGGATTTTGTCCGGTGGTCTGTGTCTTCATGTCCCCAGCAATCTGGTAGGATTCCTGAGTACATGTTTTTGGGTAACTCTTCTACCCAATCACACCCTGACAACATTGTACCGTAAAATCATTCCTGAAACCCATGCCCTGCGAATCTCCACTGGTTAGCACTCCTGGAACAGTAAAACAAACACATACTTCTTTATTGAAATACAATGCACATGCCGTAACCGGGTTGCATAGCTGACACTTCAAACTCCCCAATATGGCTCAGGGGCACCCAACCGGGCATAAAACCTTTATTATTGGCCTGGGTACCCCCTCACCATCACAATGGGGTTGTCACAGGAGACCATGTTTCTTAACACCTTTATATTACCGAGATCATTAATTGAGCAAAACAAGATGGTAAAATAAATGGTAATTTATTTCATGAAAAGACAGACACACAATGTAATACAATTCACAAGGTTAACAAACTTACTGGGAATGGGGCTAATGAATAAATCCATATCTGGAACGAAATACACCAAGATAAACTTTTTAGAGCACTTTCCTATGACCAGT
This sequence comes from Ascaphus truei, assembly GCF_040206685.1. Classification (NCBI taxonomy): domain Eukaryota; kingdom Metazoa; phylum Chordata; class Amphibia; order Anura; family Ascaphidae; genus Ascaphus; species Ascaphus truei. The sequence goes on from NC_134485.1 coordinate 308,263,531, forward strand.
AGTTAGTTACTCACAAAAATCCTGCAACTGTTTTCGGCATGCAATGCCAGACGCAACTGCTACGTTCTCAAAAGCGTGACTTAGAAACTTTTCTGAGTTCAAAATCTTTAAAGCCGGCACCATTTCCCAGGTTGGAAAGGAGCATGCGCCAACCTTGCACCTCTGTCTCTTTGCATACCGAGCACACCCTCTGCCCTGGCTCCACAGAGTCTGGGTTCTGGCAAATGGGTGCCGGATAGCCTTGTGTTACTATAACAAAAAGGTGCTCGATAGCGCTCTCACAAACCCAAAAATAAAATGTGCATAAAATGTGTATAAATGTTCTAAATTTAAGTGCCCAAATAAACACAATATTAGATGTGACAACACATATAAAAGTGTACTATAGTGCTCAAAATTAAGAAGTGAATAAGAGGCAAAACAAACACACTCAATCCTTAGTATAAGACTGTTTCACTAGTCTTGCATGTTCAATTCTTCTAAAAAGACCAGGGGAGCGCAGCTTGCAGCCATGAAAAATAAAAGGACATCACATAGTATAGTAATGTCATACAAAGTGAATGAAATCTTAAAAGTAGCTCACAAATGGCTACTCACAATCGAGGAAATTAAAGGAGCAGTCTTCCAACACAAGGGGTGGATATTCCCATAGATGAAATGCAGCAAATATCAGCAGCCAATCTCCAAAAGAAGAAAACAGACCATATAGTGTAGATTGCAAGTATAATGGTACACAATAAAAAATAAATAAATATTGATAGTAGCTTCTCCAACATTTTTTCCAGGAGACTCTTGAGGACTGCGGACTTCAGGAGTATCTTGAATTTAGAAAATGCCCCAATTATAGGGGAAGAAAATATCCTGGAAACAGAATTTATAAAGCTGGAGAAGATACTTATCAGAGATACTAAGACATTTTGGGATCTAAATTTGTTGCCGTTAAGAAGCAACCCACAGCTTCAGAGCTACATGAAATCTTTATAAAAGAGATATTTCTTCTTCATGGAGTCCCGACAGATGTAGTCTCATACGCGAATCCCAGTTCGTCTCAAGATTTTGTAAGGCCTTTTGTCAAAGAATGGGCATCTCCCTTCATTTTTCTTCTTCGTACCATCCCAGTCCAACGGACTCATGCAAAGGGCCAATCAGTCCTTAGAACAATTCCTGCAATGTTTTGTATCTGAACTACAGGACCTGGGTTGATCTGTTCCCGTTGGCCGAGTTTTCCCGCAACTTTATGAAGCACAATTCCACACTGGAATCTCCGTTCTTTTGTGCCTGAGGTATTATCCTACACCCCTTCCTTCTTCCTTCTTTCAGTCATCCCTGCAATGGATGATAAGATTCAAGAACTGCAATCAGTGGAAGAATATCAAGACCAATCTGACCAAAGCCACTGTCCTGCAAAAACCCCAGGTAGATAAATGTCGATGACCACCTCCCCCATTTCATGTGGGAGATCAAGTTTGGTTGGCTACAATAAATATCCAACTAAACTGCCCTCCTCCAAACTCGGGCCAAAATTCCTTCGACCTTACAAAATTATGAAACAGATCAATCCAGTGGCATTCAAACTGGAACTTCAAGATAACTTAAGGTTTCCTCCAGTATTCCACATCTCCCTGCTCAAACCGTTCATCCAGAATGCATTCTCTCCTCCTAATCTCCCCCTCCTAGATCATTTCTGGTAAATGGCCAGGAAAAATTTGAAGTACACCAGATACTAGATTCCCGTAGATCCTGTGGCGGGCAACAATACTTAATGCAAAAAAACTGTCCTGCGCTTCCGCCGCACCGCTGGTGCACCAAGGGTTTCAGACCGTCACTGTGTTGGTCAAGAGGGAGCCTGTAAGGGACCCTAGAGTGACCGGAGTTTATGGAGAGGTAATAAAGTAAAGAATCTCTTACCTTTGATCTCCACTCCGGTCTGGGTCTTGCTCTCTCTTTATTCTGGCGTCCGCGTGCTGCCTTGGATGTGTGCAGATGGATGGTGTGTGGAAAAGGCGCCACTGCGCATGACAGAACTCCACAGGTCCCGGATGGTACAAAAAACTTTATCCATTGGAAGGGTTATGGACCCGAAGAGAATTCATGAATCAAATCTAAGGTTGTCCATGCCCCCAGACTGGTCCGGGCGTTTCATCGGAGATTCCCTGCTTAGATCGCCCGGAAGTCTCTCCTAGGGGATAGGGGGTGTTGTACTGTAAGGATTCTGCGCAATCCATGCCGGGTTTTCACTACGGTCTAGGTTTTATGTTTCTCCTGCCCTTTTTGCTCACTGTGACCATTTTGGGTACTGGCAGTCTGCTTTATAAGACTACAGTTCCTGGTGGGAGCCGCCGAGCCAAGTTCTGTTTGCTGCAGCTCTGTTTGATCTTCGGTGCAGCACATTACCCTTTCACCTATTTGAAATCCCAGATATTGACCCCGGACCATGCCCCCAACCTTCCTGCCTTCCGCCTGGCCTGACCTTTGCCTGTCGCCTTGACTCTGCACCATAAATAATCTATTTATGATTATCTATCTATTGGTTGAGATTATATGTTTTGAATACATCAGGCAGCTACGTATTCTAGATGCATTACCTACTCACAATTGAATAATAATACAAATCACCTGCATATAGGCTGGGCAAGCAATTGAAGACATCATTTTACCATTAGTATCTGTGTCATGATTGGATAGCAACAACTATTTAGTGGACGGAGTTCGCTCCTATTAATTAGCATACCCCTGAGGAAGTGAAACATTTCTCACGAAACATGTTGGGTTAAGTTACTTTATTCTCACATTTCGTTCTGAATCCGCCTGAAATACCTAGCTGCCTGTGGGCTTGTGTTTGGGGGACGTAAAATATGGTCGTGGACTGCCGGTGGCCTGTTGTTTGTTGTTTGCTGCTTGAGCACTGTTAGTATGTTGCTTTTCGCTGCGTCACTGAATGTGACATCATCAGGATGGTATGGACAGCACCAACTTGGAAGCTGCACCAGAAGATTCTCTGCATGTGGGCTTCCAAACATAGAATCGGAGCAGACTGTACTCACAGCCAAAGCGTGGATATTGTGTAGTTCCAGATAGAGCATACCCCAAAGGGCCCCACAATCTGGCTAATAAGGTTGAAAGGCGTTGAAAGAAAGGAATAATTTGTGAGTTTTATTACATGTGTTTGTTTGTATGTACAATATTAAATCATAGTATATAGCAGTTCTGTGCTATGTTTTAATTTTTTTACTTAGAAATAACTGCTGAGATATTTCTATTTGCTGAGTGGTTCCAACAAAATCGTTTAGCTACACTTTTGTAAGTGTTTTTCGTCTTGTACCATACACGGTGTATATTTTTTAGTATTGGTGGACTAAGGGTTAATTATACATTGAGATCCACTCTAAGGGCCTCATGCACTAAGCTTCGAAAAGGCTAATTTCGGCATTTTCGCGCAACATTTGCGTTTGCGATTCAGTAAGTGCCGAAAAGTGTTAAAAATCGGCTATTTTTCTTGTCGTTAAAATTTTTTCGCCATGTGGCTGCCGATAAGCCACTTTTCGCCACTTTTTGCCACTTTTTTTATTCGGCTGTATTCTAGTAGTCCCAATCAGTTTATCGGCACTCAAAAATGGAGATTTCATCGGGAATTTGTCCCGCCAACTAAAGTTGGCAAGTTGGAGGGGAGAATGATCGGCAAGGTTGCCGGGGCAGCACTTAGAAAAAAAAAACCATCTCTACATCAATGGAGTCAATGGAGCGGGGACTTATAACTGTGTAGGAATGTTTACGTTATATTGGTCATAATTAAAATGTGATTGGCATTTCAGTGTCCATGTCATTCACTTCATCGTGTCCTCGCTTACGTTTAGTATTGGCACAACATTTCACTTGTGTATGTGATCATCTGTTGCGTGCAACATTATTCTTCATGTTAGAATGTGTCAATGGAAAATCCAAGAGGAAACTCTTAAAGGAACAGTTCCCATCATATGCAACATTTTTATTAAGTGGAGATCAAAATATTATATGTTATGACAGATTTCACACATCTAACATAGTCATGTTGCTATACAATACATGTGACAAATCTATGTCCATTCCACTGGTCATATTCTTGATGGAATCAATAAATTACATCCTTAGACACAATTATTTTTCATTTAAAGATCAATTTTATCTTCAGACATGTGGCACCGCCATGGGCACGAAATTCGCTCCCAGTTACGCGAACCTATATATGGGTAAGTGGGAGGACGATACCATCTGGTCCAATGGAGAGCTGGGGGCGAATCTCGTCCTATGGCGGCGCTACATAGACGACGTTATTTTTGTTTGGAGGGGCTCCGTCTGTGAACTGGAATCATTTAAAGTGTATCTTAACAACAATGACAGAAACCTGGTCTTTACATTTAAAGAAAGCACTAACTGTATCGAGTTTTTAGATTTACAGTTATACACAGAAAATAATATTTTGAAAACTAAAACTTATTATAAACCTGTACAGGCGAACAACTATTTACTGGCCAGTAGTCACCATAATCCAAACTGGATTAGAAACATCCCCAAAGGACAACTGGTCAGGATCAAACGCAACTGTACAGACCCCTCTGTCTTTGATGCCCAGGCACAAGAATTAAGACAAAAATTCATTGACCGTGAGTACAATAAACATCAGTTGGACAATGCCATAAAGACTGTTACAGCCATGACAAGGTCAGACTTGATACAATATAAACCAAAAGATAAAATAAACACAACAGTTAATACAGTGGCCTTCATTACAAAATAAAGTTCACGAGCACCACAGATTGTTAAAACATTTGAGAAACACTGGGGCCTTTTACGGCAAGATGACATCTTGAAAGGATTTCTGAAAGACAAGCCGGAAATTTATTTCAAAAAAGCAAATAATTTAAAAACAAAATTATCTCCAAGTTGCCCTTTCAGTAGAGATGTCCCAAACAAAAGGGATACTATCAAAGGCTATTTCCCTTGTGCTAAATGCACAGCATGTCAACATAGCATTAAAACCCAAAAGTTTGTTTCCAATATTACATTTAAAGAATATCCGATCAGAACACTCATAAATTGTCACAGTCAATTTGCAATCTATTTGCTAGAATGCCCGTGTGGCTTACAATATGTGGGCCGCACGGGCAGAACATTGCAGAGAAGACTTGGAGAACACATATACAATATCAAGAGAGGCTTTGAGGCCCACAATGGGTCTCTCCACTTCAAACTAAAACATGCACAAAGCACAATGGGACTCAAATGCCATGCCATAGAGTGTCCCACATTTAGCAAAAGAGGGGGTGACAAAATCAACATAATTTCAAGAAGGGAATCCTATTGGATATTTGAATTGAAAACCCTTAGCCCCCACAGTCTAAATGTGGAATTCGATTTGACATCATTTCTCAAATAGTGTGGTCGCATTACTTCCCAAACAGTATATATATATAAAAATAAATAATTACAATATCTATACAACAACGTCCACATGACATGGCGGGGTGCCCAGCCCTTGTCCGCCGACACCCCAACCAGTGTGGAAACGCCAGCCAACATCATATAATATCACATAATCACATAGAAAATCACCATTAATAATAACCATATAACTATGATAACACATTAATAAATTTCATACCTTATCACAGCTTATATATATTTTTTTCTTTTTTTTTCATTATTTACACTTGTATTTACACATTCATAGGATCAATTGGGAATAAAATAGATTCACTATTAATTTTAATATTGTTTATTAACATTCATGTAGGAATTAGTTATTACACACATTTCATTAATCTTCACTTGATTCTAATAAAATGTTCCACCTATACAAGATGTGTCTCTCTAACCTGACCATTTTCTAAATACTGTAGGTCCAATAAATATGAACCGTAGTTTAAAATGATATTTGTTGATGTCAAACAACATCAAAGATGTCATTTTTCTGGCACTAATGAATAAATTAATTGATTAACTGTATAATTGTCTGAATAGCAACTACATTGTTTTAGATAGACATAAATGTCTTTATATATACAATTTTGTTGTAGATATAAGATTCTGTATTGTAGATAAATTGGTGATATAATTGTATTTGCAACTGTTAAAAGACCAGCATTGTAATATGCACAATTTGTATTGTACTCCATACACGTGTGGCCTTGGATAGTATGTCCCATTCACACTGACACCCTGATTAACATTCACATACCAATTAATTATGGTGCATTATTTCCCCTTTATAGGGTTTAATTAAATAGGGTTTAATTAAATTAATTAAATTGGGTCTCAGTGAGAATGAAAACATGCATACCAGACGTTATATGTGTAGGGAATCTGTTATATACACAATTTCTATTGTAAATCATTCTGTAAGTCATCCTTGGAAGGCACTCATCCCTGCAGCTATCATCGTGGCTAATGCATTTTTGACTCAATAACTTTCTCTTACTAACAACAGTGTTAGGTCAATTATCAAAGGACTTGTTACACTTTGGACCGTTAATCTGGGTGTTCCCATCACCCAATTAGAATCTCGGGGGTATATAAGGAAGCTCAACCCTTGTAGCAACCATTCCCTGACGAAGAAACACGTGATTAGGTGTTTCGAAACGCGTAGGAAGGTTTGTGGTCATCCAGGGACACCGTAGCTGTACCAATCCGGTGGTGACGTCAGCGGAGGAGACGCTTGCAATTCACTCGGCTGGTTTGAGACCACGAGTACACCAGGAAATCTCCCCGCACGCATCGAGCAGACGTCCGGCACCCCACAGCAGACGGCAACCCCTGGCAAAAGACCCCGTACCACTGCACATGTCCTACTGAAGGACGGTGAGTAGGATTTCAGTTTTACTCTTGGTGGAGCAGCACGGCTTAATTTAGCACAAGCACTTGGAAGCCTTCATTATCGTTTATTCAACAGAAGATCATCTACTGTTTATTATCACAGTTCATGTTTTATATCAATTGTAGATACAATTCTTTTAATTATTAAATGCTCTTTATACTTCAAATTACCATGTCTTATATTGTCTAAAGGGTAATACACTATTGTGGTGTTTCTTGTATATATCATGTCTCCCTCTCTGAGGTATTCCTACAAGAAGAAATCTCTGTACAAGACTCTATACAATACATATTGCTTTGATTTTGTGCCGCATTAACACTTGGACATGTATCTGTTTATTTTCATGTTTACCTGTACTTTGTGACCTCCCTCTTTTGATGACGTCCGCAATTGGACACAGAATAACATTGCATGTTTACATAGAACACGATGCATTACAATCACTTTTCCAAAAGGTATCCACACATCTACAGAAGAAACTCATCTTTAACACTATTTTAACATAATCAATAGGAAGTATCTTGATGGGATTACAATATGGATATTCCCAGTACTATTACTTCATGTGAATAGGTGACAATAACATGGCCAATAAGACATGTTGCAACATAGTTTCTCATGGTTGTATCCTAATGAGATGACTGTGTCTAGCGTTCTGAAGTGCAACATGAATTACACATTCCAAAAATGATTGTTAACTAAACGGTTGACAATTCGTAACATTACATCATTCTCAAATATCATTATTGGCTGCTGAACATACACAAAAAATCCTTTTCTTTCATACTTGATATCAGTTTTCATTCAACTACTTGGATATTTTTATGTAACACCTTGCACTTCATCAACTCACCTGACATCATCACATAGGTATTTAAAGGAGGCCAATTACCTGCGCATTCACAGCTACAGACCACAAAATGATGCGATTTCTTATGAGACGGAGGAAGATTATATTGGACGAGAGCATAGCTGAGGATAAGGATGTCACAGGCCAAGGAAGGGACAGGGACGCGGAGAGGAGAGGGAGAGGGCAAGGGAGAGGGCAAGGGCTACGAGATGAGAGGAGAAGATAGAGGAGACAAGTAGTGCCTCGTCCTCATGTCTACAGCGAGAGAACCATCTTAGATGGGATGAGTGAGGAGGAGATAGTAAGTCGCTATCGTTTGAGTTCAGCAACAATATTATCTCTTTATGAAGAGATACGTGGAGATTTAGATTTTATAACAGCCAGAGGTCGTGCAGTCCCTGGGCTTGTTAAAATGTTGTGCTCATTACATTATCTTACTTCCACGTCATTCCAGATAACTGTGGGCATAGTGGGCGGGGTCTCACAATCTACATTCTCGCGGGCCTTTACCCAGTTTCTATGTGCACTCAATAGACGCGCTAGGAATTATATTAATTTTCCTACTGAGCAGACAGAGTGGCTGGAAGTGAGGACTGGCTTTTATAACATAGCCGGGATTCCATGTGTGATGGGTGCAATCGATTGCACCCATGTTGCCTTGATCCCGACTAGTCAGAGTGAGCATGCTTACCGCAACCGTAAGCACTACCATTCCCTGAATGTACAGGTGGTATGCGATGCCACTATGAAGATTATGCATGTTGTAGCCAAATTCCCTGGTTCCAGTCACGATTCCTCTATCCTGAGGAACTCATCAGTCTTCCATGCTTTCGAAGAAGGCTATTTTGGACCTGGTTGGCTGCTGGGTGAGTACATATTAGGATGTGTTAACAAACAACTTTTTATTTATGATATCATATGTAATGTACGAATGTCATGTCAATTATTTTTTAATTGTTGCATGATGGATTATAGGTGACTCAGGATACGGAATTAGGCCGTGGCTGTTGACCCCGGTGGGAAACCCTCAATGTGATGCGGAGGAGAGGTATAATGTGGCACATATTTTGACACGATCCGTCATAGAAAGGACATTTGGCCTGCTCAAAATACGATTTAGGTGCTTAGATCGAACAGGTGGGGCACTTCTATATAAGCCTGCTAAAGTGTCAGATATTATCATTGCATGTTGCATTTTACACAATCTGGCACTCAGCAATAATGTCGAACCCGACATAAGTCAGGCCTTGGAGGAGGGCCATCCCGTAACTTTACCAGCTGACACTGAGCAAACATACAGTTGTGTTGAGACACGAAGGAATGTCATCAACACATATTTTTCATGTAAGCAACAAACTAGATATTTATAGTACTACATAGGTGGATTCGTTCCTTGCTATTACAAATAAATGTTTCCAAATAACCTTCTCTTAAGGAACAGATGAATATGGCTATACCACCTTTATGTTCTTTGCTGTGTGGACAATTAAATGTGGCACCGGTATGTCATTCAGCAACAGGTTGGATTATACTTATTTACAGTGAAATGTGTTGTGTGTCCGTGTATAAGAAAGGTGTCGTACATGTAAATTGTCTGTTCATGTTGTTATTGTTCATGCATACACAATAATTATACTATGTCGAGATTCAATAGCTAATGCAATATTGAAACATAATTTTTTTAGTTCGTAGTGTGACATGTGTGTCACAATGATGTGCACACTATTGATTTTAGACATTTATATTATTCATATGTTATATTTGCTTACATATCACATACCCAAATTTTAGCAATGTGTGTTGTTTACCTTAATGAACATGTCATGAAAATGATTTGAAAACATTCTTTTTTCATTTGTGAAAGAATATCACTAAAACGACCGTTCATGTTATCTATTTAAATTTACATATTTCTGAAGATGTGCAAACATCGATACAGGTATAGTGACAGGATTTTTCAACAGGACGACATTATCAATATGTTTGTTTCATTATATTTTGTTTATGTCTTGTTTACGTTAACATAATATTTTGTAGAGTTTTAATGTAGCTTTTACATTGTTTGACAAGTCACACGTGAGAATAATTTTTTATTGTACTTATTAGTTATCATAGTGATATTGTGGTTAGCATATATCACATTCCAATACTTATAATGTTAGTATGAAAGTATAATTAATGAATATAAGGTGTAGATTAAGTGCAAAAATAAATGATTATAATATACAAGTGCATACTAAATAATTTCACGTTACAATAACATTCTATAGTGAATGTAAATCTGCGCATCAAACAGTGAAAGGTTTCTTATATATTTTTAAAAATACTTGTTCGCTAGTAGTCTCAATTATCTAATACAACGATTTCCCTTCTGACATCATACATTGTTCCGATGTATTTTTCATCGACATCTGTGAAATACACAAAACACAAGTATTTAAAAATTTCCACATTTATTTAAGTTGCAACATTACAACGCTTCACACATCTCTATATGATACAGGTTATTATCTCCTAAGTAACGTATATTATTAAACTGCAAGTATTGAACTACAGATACATATTATCTTATTTCAAACGTAACGTTGCTGGCATATGTTGTTTTTTTTTTTTGAGATGACTGTGTCTAGCGTTCTGAAGTGCAACATGAATTACACATTCCAAAAATGATTGTTAACTAAACGGTTGACAATTCGTAACATTACATCATTCTCAAATATCATTATTGGCTGCTGAACATACACAAAAAATCCTTTTCTTTCATACTTGACATCAGTTTTCATTCAACTACTTGGATATTTTTATGTAACACCTTGCACTTCATCAACTCACCTGACATCATCACATAGGTATTTAAAGGAGGCCAATTACCTGCGCATTCACAGCTACAGACCACAAAATGATGCGATTTCTTATGAGACGGAGGAAGATTATATTGGACGAGAGCATAGCTGAGGATAAGGATGTCACAGGCCAAGGAAGGGACAGGGACGCGGAGAGGAGAGAGAGAGGGCAAGGGAGAGGGCAAGGGCTACGAGATGAGAGGAGAAGATAGAGGAGACAAGTAGTGCCTCGTCCTCATGTCTACAGCGAGAGAACCATCTTAGATGGGATGAGTGAGGAGGAGATAGTAAGTCGCTATCGTTTGAGTTCAGCAACAATATTATCTCTTTATGAAGAGATACGTGGAGATTTAGATTTTATAACAGCCAGAGGTCGTGCAGTCCCTGGGCTTGTTAAAATGTTGTGCTCATTACATTATCTTGCTTCCACGTCATTCCAGATAACTGTGGGCATAGTGGGCGGGGTCTCACAATCTACATTCTCGCGGGCCTTTACCCAGTTTCTATGTGCACTCAATAGACGCGCTAGGAATTATATTAATTTTCCTACTGAGCAGACAGAGTGGCTGGAAGTGAGGACTGGCTTTTATAACATAGCCGGGATTCCATGTGTGATGGGTGCAATCGATTGCACCCATGTTGCCTTGATCCCGCCTAGTCAGAGTGAGCATGCTTACCGCAACCGTAAGCACTACCATTCCCTGAATGTACAGGTGGTATGCGATGCCACTATGAAGATTATGCATGTTGTAGCCAAATTCCCTGGTTCCAGTCACGATTCCTCTATCCTGAGGAACTCATCAGTCTTCCATGCTTTCGAAGAAGGCTATTTTGGACCTGGTTGGCTGCTGGGTGAGTACATATTAGGATGTGTTAACAAAAAACTTTTTATTTATGATATCATATGTAATGTACGAATGTCATGTCAATTATTTTTTAATTGTTGCATGATGGATTATAGGTGACTCAGGATACGGAATTAGGCCGTGGCTGTTGACCCCGGTGGGAAACCCTCAATGTGATGCGGAGGAGAGGTATAATGTGGCACATATTTTGACACGATCCGTCATAGAAAGGACATTTGGCCTGCTCAAAATACGATTTAGGTGCTTAGATCGAACAGGTGGGGCACTTCTATATAAGCCTGCTAAAGTGTCAGATATTATCATTGCATGTTGCATTTTACACAATCTGGCACTCAGCAATAATGTCGAACCCGACATAAGTCAGGCCTTGGAGGAGGGCCATCCCGTAACTTTACCAGCTGACACTGAGCAAACATACAGTTGTGTTGAGACACGAAGGAATGTCATCAACACATATTTTTCATGTAAGCAACAAACTAGATATTTATAGTACTACATAGGTGGATTCGTTCCTTGCTATTACAAATAAATGTTTCCAAATAACCTTCTCTTAAGGAACAGATGAATATGGCTATACCACCTTTATGTTCTTTGCTGTGTGGACAATTAAATGTGGCACCGGTATGTCATTCAGCAACAGGTTGGATTATACTTATTTACAGTGAAATGTGTTGTGTGTCCGTGTATAAGAAAGGTGTCGTACATGTAAATTGTCTGTTCATGTTGTTATTGTTCATGCATACACAATAATTATAATATGTCGAGATTCAATAGCTAATGCAATATTGAAACATAATTTTTTTAGTTCGTAGTGTGACATGTGTGTCACAATGATGTGCACACTATTGATTTTAGACATTTATATTATTCATATGTTATATTTGCTTACATATCACATACCCAAATTTTAGCAATGTGTGTTGTTTACCTTAATGAACATGTCATGAAAATGATTTGAAAACATTCTTTTTTCATTTGTGAAAGAATATCACTAAAACGACCGTTCATGTTATCTATTTAAATTTACATATTTCTGAAGATGTGCAAACATCGATACAGGTATAGTGACAGGATTTTTCAACAGGACGACATTATCAATATGTTTGTTTCATTATATTTTGTTTATGTCTTGTTTACGTTAACATAATATTTTGTAGAGTTTTAATGTAGCTTTTACATTGTTTGACAAGTCACACGTGAGAATAATTTTTTATTGTACTTATTAGTTATCATAGTGATATTGTGGTTAGCATATATCACATTCCAATACTTATAATGTTAGTATGAAAGTATAATTAATGAATATAAGGTGTAGATTAAGGGCAAAAATAAATGATTATAATATACAAGTGCATACTAAATAATTTCACGTTACAATAACAATCTATAGTGAATGTAAATCTGCGCATCAAACAGTGAAAGGTTTCTTATATATTTTTAAAAATACTTGTTCGCTAGTAGTCTCAATTATCTAATACAACGATTTCCCTTCTGACATCATACAGTGTTCCGATGTATTTTTCATCGACATCTGTGAAATACACAAAACACAAGTATTTAAAAATTTCCACATTTATTTAAGTTGCAACATTACAACGCTTCACACATCTCTATATGATACAGGTTATTATCTCCTAAGTAACGTATATTATTAAACTGCAAGTATTGAACTACAGATACATATGTATCTTATTTCAAACGTAACGTTGCTGGCATATGTTGTTTTTTTTTTTTATCGGTGCCTGTATACATAATAATGTGTGCGCACAACGTCTGCGGCGCGCGCACATCACGGATGTGTGGACAAAGTATTAACGCATGCGCAAAACGATGTGAACGCTGTGCGTTCAATAAATGTCCCTACATCGTTCTGCTAGAAGAATGCATATCATGGCTGAAACTTATGGAAATGATGGGAATACATTTTTATTATAAATACGTACATATGTAACCTTTGTCAATAAACGTGTGAAAACTGCTACAACGAGCGATCAGCCAATGAGCGCACTAAATACGGATGACGTCATGTTAAGGCACCGTGAACTGTACACAAACACACCTCACATTGAATTAACATTGGCTTACAGCGATGTGCACGCACCACCACAGCGACGCGCGTATATGACACACTGCACAGAGCGTTCAAATAAGCTACAACAACAGCCAATACATAATCACGCGCGCACGTGTGTTGGGGGTGTGTCTTGCATCGGTAACCTTTTAAAGGACGCCTTGAAACATGAACACGTTCCCACGTCATATGTGGGCGTCATGTTGTTTGTACCTGTTGAATGCTAAACAATGAGGTATGTGTGTGTGTTACAATTAGTGCAACAGGTTTAAATTATATGTTTTTTTTTAAAAATGATGTCGGATTTATGTGTGTCTCAACAATGTGTACTAATGGTTCGTCATTTAGTATTGTGTCATATGAACGAATTAATTTGTTAACTCTACATGTAAGGCTGTTAGCTATGTTAATCTTTATACAATCATTATCATTTGAGCAATGTACACATATATTATTTGACAATACCACTAACGACATTTTTAATTACCATTCTTGTAGAAGTTACAACTGATTTTGCTGCATCAGTTCGCTCCAGGAATACACAACAGACTCATCCATGCTTGATGCAACCGTTGAATCCTGAATGACACACATCTCCATTATGTCGTCATCAGGCTCATCATTGGGTTCTTCAAACAAGAGGTCTTGAGGTACGTTCACTTGTTGGTTGTTTACACCGGCAAAACCGTCTTCACCATATAAGTATTCATACATATCATAGTCGTTCTCTCCATTTTGGATCTGGTGTTGTTGAATGGGCGGTGCAGGTATAGCAACAGGCGCAGCAGGCTGTGCATCTTCAATGTTACTGGTATTAGGTAAATACATGATATTTAGCAGAATATATGTTCCATGTTCCATGGTAAATTTAAATGCTGGTGCAACCTGCCAGAATACGTATCGTTCAGCTGTACCATCAGGGACACGCTCAAAACATTTACTTGAGGATTACGTGTAACGTACTGAAGTTTTAAAATTTCGTTGCTTGCCTGTTTCTTTGAAGTATGGATATTTGTTTTGTATCAATTCATAGATTTCCCCCACCGTTGCGTTCTTTGAGACCGTTTTTTCGATGGCCTCAGAGATTAAATATGTAAATGATTTTCCAGGTTTGGTGTTAGATGTAGAAGCTTCTGCCATTGCTTCTCCCTTAGTGTTTTTTGTGTGTAACTGTGAAGCTGGTGGATGTGTGGTGTTTTTATGAACACATCAATGTTATCTTCGTGGTTTCTTTCAAGGTTATAAGACAAAGTAACTGCTATACGTCTAGGTTTTCTCCCACAAGCAAATTGTTACAATAATTGGCTGAAAGTCTTTATCTAAACTTAAATTTTCTCAGGAATCGAAACTTTAATTTGCCATTATGCATTTAAAAATAGAAAAACAAGTTTAGTCAAGTTTTGCAACAACTAATTTGTGAGTAATATAAACCTTGGGTATGATGATTAGTTAACAAAGAATACTGTTGTTAAATTAAGCATAAACATGTGTCTATTAGCCAGTTATATTTTGCACTCTCTGTTATTTTGAATGTTTTGTCTCATCTATGTGTATTTGCTCTCTCACTGTTTTTCTTGTGATAATATATATATATATGTATATGTGTGTGTGTATATATAGTGTAAAATTAAAAAATGTTTTCTGTGTTTCTAGGCCTTGTTGTAATCACATTGACCTTTTAATACAGGTGAGTGAATTAGGGCCTCACCCAGAGTGATACTATAATAGTAGCAATAGTCCTTACATTGATATAACATTAACAGAAGGCCTATTTGCACAAAACATTGCCAAAGTATATCTCTGTGTGTATATATATGTGTATGTATATATTTATATATATATATATATATATATTAAAATATATATCTTTATATATACACACTGTGTGTGTCTGTACATATATAGATACATATACAGAGACACTGCTGATAAAATGATATTTAATCCTTAAATAATTTAACATCAACAACAAAAAAGCTGGTAAGATGCCATCATTATTAATTTTGCTATATAAATAAGGTCAGTGATGTCTTAGATAGAAGACACAAAGAAAATAGAATTTGAAATGCATTTTTTTAGGTGTAACTATATAAATTTAAATATCAATCATATTACCCATGAAATGAGTATGTACCAAAAAATATAGGCCAATGCCATCTCATTTCTAACAATAGGTAAGTGAATGTCATGTTCCGTAATCATGACAAGTGTGCAATAATGTAATTCCATTATTAAACTGATGAATAGTACATAATTCAATGTTTGCCAATATGCCTTACTTAATTTAAGGAGACTTGATTAAAATTATTGTGTACAATGACAGATTTGAATATTATGAAGCATATGTAAATGATCATACATACACTATGCATGATTTAGTCTGCAGTAAACACCATTACAAAAACAAATTTGCATCCTGTTTTATTTTATTTTTCTGTAGACTTCTGAGACCGAGTAACAGGCCTGCTTGTTGGCTGCTGTGTTTTCTTTCTCCCTCTGCCAATTACTCTGCCCTTACCAGTAACACTTGTAGTAGCCTGTTGCACTTCAATGCCTGTAAGTGTGGCCTGTGTCACTTCAGGGCCACTGTGTGGCCTGTGTCACTTCTGGGGAAATGGGTATGGGTTGTGGAAGTTGTGTGGCCTGTGTCACTTCTGGGGCAATGGGTGTGGGTTGTGGAAGTTGTGTGGTTGTGGCACTTCTGGGGCAATGGGTGTGGGTTGAGAAGATGTGAAGCACTTGAGAAACATTGCATGATTGATGGTGTCCCAATTTCCAATTTTTGTTTCTTACTCTTTTTCCAATAGCTGGTTAATAGCATTTGTTGGCCTAACTTTCTTTTCTGTGTCTCATTTGTAGGTTTTTTCTCTATTTGTTGATCAGATTTAAGCGGTTGAAGGTTGTCATGTATACGGAGTGAAGTAGCAGCTACTGTACCGTTATCATCATGAACTGGTGAATGAAGAACTGATGACTGTGGCGAGAAAGTTATACCATGAAACAATCCATCCTGTGATGGGTAAAAGTGGAATTGTTCTCTTGCTGTACTGCGCAACATATTGCCTTGACTTACATTGAGAACTAATGCTTCTAATGTCCTGTTTAAATTTTTGATTTCTTTTGGAACTTGTAGGATGATTTTTGTAATTTGTGTCATTTCTGATATTGACCTTTCCTGCATCCTTTCATTCAGTGTCAACATCCTTTCATTCTGAGACATCATCATTTCATTTTGTGTAATCCTCCTTTCATGCATTGTCATCAATTCAGAATGGCGACGATTGTCTTCACACAAGATTCTTTCTTCTGAAGCTGCAATAGCTGCGTACGTGTCACAAGCAGGAGTACGTGGTTGCGGTGTTAATACAGGAGTGTGCACATCTTCATGTTCACTTGTTTGAATTTGTGCTTGTCCGCCAACATCTTTACATAAAATAAATGAAACACATGATGAACTGGCATGCATCTTTCAATTAATTATCTTTTTTTTTCTTTTGGAACCATAGTGTCACACATATCACACCATTTTATGTTGTTTGTGTCTAATTTAAAGATGATTATTCAATTAACAAATATGTGTCGACTCAATGTGAAAGAAGAATGAATGAAAGGATGTTGTAACATCCACAATAATAGCAGAATACTAACACAACACACAATACATGTGGACAGTCTACATTACATGTTCTGTGACAAAACATGATGTAAAGTTAATTTAAAAAATATGTATTTAACATGTCTATTGTATTACCAAACATTTACACAATATATTGCCTTCACATCATACACTCACCATCCATTCTTGATGATGACATTGCTGATGAGCTTGATGATCCAGGTGATGAGACAGTTTCCTTGCCAGGTGACACAACAGCAACTATATACAATATTAAATTAAGATGTTCACTGTATTTTGATCAGAATATACATGAATTTAATTTTGTGAACTTAGTTATGTCTAAATTTATGCTTCAAGGAACAACATAACAATTATATTGGTATTGCAACCTGTATAGAATGAATCTTTACATAAATGGATAATTGAACATAGTCAGCACATTTATTTGAAACAGCAGACATTGTTCATGCAGGAATGCTCTTTTTTACAAACATTTAGGTTGAATAAAAACATAAGTTGTGTACTAATCTACATCCAAATTAGTAGATCACTAGCAGGAAAGGAAAGTTGACTCGCCTTTGCATTCATTTACTAATTGTGGTAATGTTAATGAATGTGTTAACAGATGTGGCATAACATTTAAGATAAGCTTGCGTAGCGCTCTATGTGGCTGACACTCAGCAACACATGCAGTGTGTCGCTCACAGATGGTACTGGTGTCATAATGTTGGCGTCTCACAAACGTTAGAAGAATCTAGGAGTGAAAGAATGACTAACGTACGTTTACATATATAGTTCAGGTGTGGGTAAAAATATTCTTGTAATTAGCATTTAAAATTAATGTGATGTACTTGTATTAACATGGTCAGCTTCTAGCAACTGTTGTCCCTCCCACAAGACGTGACCACACCATGAGCTATGATTAACTTGTACCACCTGTAAGCACTCCCGCTGCACTTGACCATATCATGACCGTGTGATCTTGCTCTGTGTCTGCCAACCCCACCCTCCCGTATGAACCTATATTGTGTGATTACATGTTAATTTCTGCAGTTTTCTTAAAACATAACCTAAGTCAAATACACATATGAAATGAGGTACTAATTAACCCAATTTACAAGCATATGGTACATGTTCCTATTTATGGTCAAAGGTCGAAGCAATATATTTGTATAAAGCAATAACAGTGTTTCTGTGTAATTTTTTTGTGCTTGCATTTGAATGCACAATATTTCAAGCAAAACATGTTCAGACACCCATGGTCTATATTTTGGTGTAACATGGTTTGTCACTACTATATTGCAAAATCTATAAATGTAATCAATATATGTCTATATGGTAAGACACGTACGTGAAATAGTGAATGATGCTTTTGTATGCACAAACACAGTATTTCGAAGTTATACATAACTGTGGCAAACAATGAGTGCGTGTGTGCTTTGTGATTATGCATGTTAACACAATGTTTGTAACATATATTAAATATACTGTATTATTTCAAAAATAGGGCAAATATGTTGAATTGTTTGTAAAGAGGAAGGATGCAGTGTGTGTTATTTGAAAGCAAATTAAAAATTGTATTGTATTGTATTGTATGTCTTTATTTATATAGCGCCATTAATGTACATAGCGCTTCACAGCAGTAATACATGTGGTAATCCAATAAATAACAGATAATATAAATAACAGATCATGGAAATAAGTGCTTTAGACATTAAGGAAGAGGAGTCCCTGCTCCGAGGAGCTTACAGTCTAATTGGTAGGTAGGGAGAACGTACAGAGACAGTAGGAGGGAGTTCTGGTAAGTGTATCTGCAGGGGGCCAAGCTTTATGTGCCACGTGTTCAGAATAGCCACAGTGCTATTCATATGCTTCTTTAAGCAAGTGTCTCTTAAGGTGGGTCTTAAAGGTGGATAGAGAGGGTGCTAGTCGGGTACTGAGGGAAGGGCATTCCAGAGGTGAGGGGCAGTCAATGAAAAAGGTTTAAGGCGGGAGAGGGCTTTAGATACAAAGGGGGTAGAAAGAAGACATCCTTGAGAAGAACGCAAGAGTCTGGATGGTGCATAACGAGAAATTAGGGCTGAGATGTAAGGAGGGGCAGAAGAGTGTAAAGCTTTAAAAGTGAGGAGAAGAATGGAGTGTGAGATGTGGGATTTGATCGGAAGCTAGGAGAGGGATTTCATGAGGGGAGATGCTGAGACAGATCTAGGAAAGAGTAGAGTGATTCTGGCAGCAGCGTTAAGGATAGATTGTAGGGGAGACAGGTGAGAGGCAGGAAGGCCGGACAGCAGGAGGTTACAGTAATCAAGAAGGGAGAGAATGAGGGCCTGAGTCAGAGTTTTAGCAGTCGAGCAACAGAGGAAAGGGCGTATCTTTGTTATATTGCGGAAGAAAAAGCGACAGGTTTTAGAAATGTTTTGAATGTGAGGGGCAAATGTGAGAGAGGAGTCGAGTGTGACCCCAAGGCAGCGTGCTTGGGCTACTGGGTGAATGATCGTAGTTCCAACAGTAATGTGGAAGGAGGTAGTAGGGCCAGGTTTTGGAGGAAGTATGAGGAGCTCTGTTTTAGCTATGTTGAGTTTAAGGCGGCGGAGGGCCATCCAGGATGATATAGCAGAGAGACATTCAGAAACTTTGGTTTGTACAGCAGGTGTAAGGTCGGGTGTTGAGAAATATATTTGTGTGTCATCAGCATAGATGTGATAATTAAACCCAAAAGATGTTATTAGGTCACCTAGAGAGAGTGTATACAGAGAAAAGAGAAGAGGTCCCAGTACAGAGCCCTGGGGTACCCCCACAGAGAGATCAATAGAGGAGGAGGAGGTATTAGCAGAAGAGACACTGAAAGTATGATGGGAGAGGTAGGATGAGATCCAGGATAGAGCTTTGTTCCAAATGCCAAGAGTATGGAGAATGTGAAGGAGAAGAGGGTGGTCCACGGTGTCAAATGCTGCAGAGAGGTCGAGTAATATGAGCAGAGTGTAATGACCTCTGTCTTTGGCAGCATGGAGGTCGTCGGTTATTTTAGTGAGGACTATTTCCGTGGAGTGAGCAGTGTGGAAGCCAGATTGTAGAGGGTCTAGGAGAGAATAGGTGTTGAGAAAATGGAGCAAGCGAGCGAAAACAAGACATTCAAGGAGTTTAGAGGCAAAAGGCAGGAGGGAGACAGGCCGATAGTTAGAAAGACAGGTAGGGTCAAGCTTGCTGTTTTTGAGTAATGGTATGACTGTTGCATGTTTGAAGGAGGATGGAAAGGTTCCAGAGCAGAGGGAGGAGTTAAAAATGTGCGTGAGCGTAGGGATTATAGTAGGAGCAAGAGGTTTTAGGAGATGGGAGGGAATGGGGTCAAGAGGGCAAGTGGTAGAGGGAGAAGAGGAGATCAACAGCGACACATCCTCCTCTGAGACAGTGGAAAAAGAGTCAAGGAAGGCAGGAGGAGAGTTAGGAAGAGGTGTAGGATGGGAGGAAGAAACAGAGGGGATGTTCTGACGTATGGATTCCACCTTTTCCTTAAAATAGTCAGCAAAGTCCTGAGCGGAGATGGAGGAAGGAGAGGCAGCTGAGGGTGGTTTGAGTAGAGTATCAAAGACAGAGAACAGTCGGCGTGGGTTAGACTTGTGCATGTTGATTAGTGAAGAAAAGTAGGTTTGTTTAGCTTGCGAGAGGGCAGAGTTGAAACAGGATAGCATAAATTTGTAGTGAAGGAAGTCTGCGAGAGTATGAGATTTCCTCCAGAGGCGTTCAGAGGAACGAGTGGAGGAACGCAGCATGCGCGTTTGGGAATTTAACCAGGGTCTAGTGTTAAAAGGGCGAGTGCGGCAGAGAGAAAGTGGGGCATGTAGATTAAGAGAGGAGGACAAGGCAGAGTTGTAGTTCCTGACCAGTTTGTCAGGGTCTGTAGCAGAGCTTAGAGAGGAGAGGGAGGAGTGTAACGTGGACTCAAAGTCAGGTAAGTGAATAGAGTGCAGGTTTCTGCAAAACCGGGGGGTAGATGGAGGTGGAGAAGGGGAGAAGCGAGATAGAGAGAATGAGATGAGGTGATGGTCAGAGAGAGGAAAAGGGGAAATGGAGAAATCAGACAGAGAGAAGTTTTTAGTGAAAACCAGGTCTAAGTAGTGGCCATCCTTGTGGGTGCTGGCTGCAGTCCACTGTTGACGGCCAAAAGAAGAGGTTAGAGAAAGAAAGCGGGAAGCCCATGGGAGAGAGGGGTCATCAATGTGGCAATTGAAGTCCCCAAGGAGAAGAACAGGGGAGTCTGAGGAGAGGAAGAAAGAGAGCCAGGATTCAAAGTGAGAGAGAAAGGCAGAAGGGGGATGAGTAGAGGTAGGTGGGCGATAGATGACCGCCACATGAACAGGGAGAGGAGAGAAGATCTGGACAGTGTGAACCTCAAAGGAGGGAAAGGCAAGAGAGGGGGGAATAGGAAGAGTTCGGTAACGGCAGAGAGAGGAGAGCAGGAGCCCCACACATCCACCCCTGCCATCAGGGCGCGGAGTGTGGGAGAAGGAAAGGCCACCATAAGAGAGGGCAGCTTCCAGAGCAGAGTCAGACTGAGTGAGCCAGGTCTGAGTTATAGCAAAGAGAAGCAGGGAGTGAGAGAGAAAGAAGTCATGCACACAGAGGAACTTGTTAGAGAGGGAGCGAGCATTCCAAAGGGCACAGGAGAAAGGGAGAGAGGAGGGAGGGTGGCAGGGGATGGGTATGAGGTTGGAGGGGTTAACACCAGAAGGAGTAGAAGTTGTATGTGGGAGGCGAGGACGAGAGCAAGTAGAAATAAGGCAGGGACCAGGATTGGGAGAGATATCCCCAGAAGCAAGGAGGAGAAGCATGGATAGAAAGAGGATGTGTGAGGATGATTTATAGGGGTGTGTTTTAGTGCAGGGTGTATAGTTGTGTGGTGACAGAGGACGCATGTAAGAAATTAGTTCATGTGAACTGAGAAGTGGGGAATAAAGGAGAGATGGAGATTTATGAATAGAGTTAGAGACATAAGGAGACTGGTGGAAGGAAGTATATAATTTGAAAATAAGTGAGGTTGCAGCAAATATAAAAAATAAAGGCGGCATCACAGCAATAGTTAAGTGTTGAGATGTGCAGTCTTAGATAGATGATATCCTCTTTTCCAACGTAGATCAAAAGCAGGAATCAGAAGCAGTAGGTGATGTCCACTTTTCCACTTCTTTTTGAACTTCCTTTTTAAACTTCATATTCTACTTGAAACTTTTCTACTTAAAAGCATATCTGCTTACAAGCATGGCTGCTAGCAGCAATGGCTGTTAGGAGTTTACTTATATACTTTTAGAAAGTCACCTGGTTGGCACAACAAACTTAATTAGCACATGTGAGAGTAGTTAAAGCAAATGGTTTTTCTAAGGTGGGTGTTGCCTTGCCTTGCCTTGCACAAGTGTGAAAGCTGAATTAAATTAAGACACTAGGGGGATGATTTACAGACAGACAATTGGAATATGTTTTTACCTAAATAGAACTAAATACACAGCAGGGGAGGATATCAGGATAGACAGACAATTGGAATATGTCTTTACCTAAATAGAACTAAATACACAGCAGGGGAGGATATCAGGATAGACAGACAATTGGAATATGTTTTTACCTAAATAGAACTAAATACACAGCAGGGGAGGATATCAGGATAGACAGACAATTGGGATATGTTTTTACCTAAATAGAACTAAATACACAGCAAGGGACGATATCAGGATAGACAGACAATTGGAATATGTTTTTACCTGAGGAAAGAGAAGAGATGAGATGAGTGAGTGATTCAATAGTCTTCCTTCCTTTTTAAACTTCATATTCTACTTGAAACATTTCTACTTAAAAGCATATCTGCTTACAAGCATGTATAATCACTTCATGCAGGTGAAGATGAATATGTCTACTCATAATGATGTAATCCATGATAGGTGAGCCAATACATGTTGACAAACCAAAAAATATACATACATACATACATACATACATACATACATACATACATACATACATACATACATACATACATACATACATACATAGAGAGAGAGAGAGAGAGATACAGATATATTTTTGTAGCTATGCTTATATTGTGAAGAAACTATAATTTTAAGCGTAAATATAGATAAGACTTGTAACATAATAAACGCGTAGTACAGTAACATTTGTCACCTGCTGGAAATTGAGCCGAATAAATTCCGATATCTCTGTCCCCTGCCAATCCCTCCACGACAACAGGAAGAATTTTTTGACGCAACTGCTCCTCCAATGGTGTTAACATTAGAGCTTGTGCTGGCGGCCCACCTCCAGTGCCAGAAGCATGCATCCGTTGGGCTTGTATTTTCTTCTTTAAGTTTGCCCTGATATCATCGAATCTCTTCCTACAATTCGTCCGGGTCCTGACATGATTCCCACACGCAGACACAGCCACTGTTATGTTGTCCCACTTTTCTTTTTTGGATGCTGAACTTGTACGGCCTTGAAATACATATAAAAAAATGAAAAAACTACAATTTAAAAAAATTGAGACGTTTGCTAAACTGCTACATTGTCCAAAAAAAAACAAACCTGCTGCTTTACGTATAATATGTGTAGCACATGAGCATTTACGATGACACATATAAATCTAAGCAAGGTTTATAGAATATTGTATGAACGTAGTGGACGTTTTGATAATGATTGTTAGTGAAAATATAACGCTTGAAGGATTATGTGTGCAGCAATGAAGTTTTATTGATACATATTATATAATAATATAATTAAGTGAAAATTTTTCACAACAGATAGGTTAACATGTCTTTGTCCAATGAATGCAAAGATAAACTTACCTAGGAAATGCCCATACAGATAATCATAGTGCTCCAAAATCCCATTGACCAGAACTGTGTTTTCCTGTTCATTGAAACGAGGATTATGTGGGCGCTCCACACGTTTCTTCCGACCACGTCCAGCACCAGAGCTTGGCTGCTGCTGACTGGACTCTCCTTCTTCCAATGGAAGAGACTCCAAAAACGGCCCACCATCAGACACCCCAGCAGCACCATCAACAGAGCCACCAGCAGCACTTGCACTCCCAGCATCATCACTCGCACTCGCACTCGCAGCAACATCACTCCCCTGATTCCTCCGTTCACTCTGACGCGTACTCACACGACTACCAGTACCACTCTTCCCACGCCTATCGGCCATACCTCTAGCACTCACAAAGAACGGAAAAGAAAGTTTAAGACAATCGCACTGAACAAATACAAAGTGATAAGAAGACAAAGATGTTAACAAAACAACACAGGACAAAGCACTTACAATACACAACAACTCTGTCAGTCAATCAGAAATATGTAAATCGCCCAGCTCTGTGTGTCTCTCTCACTCTCTCCCAACAACAACACAGAGAATGAATAACAATACACGCTTCCTTTAAATGGGCCGCGCAATCAAAAACATGCTTGCTTCGCCAGATTCAGCAAGAAGTTTAATTTGAGAAGCTAACACCACCTCGCCATGGCCGCCGATACACCTGAGTGTGATCGGCAAATCATCGTCAGATTGGGAACAACTGTTTTCGGCTTGATTCCGAATGGGTTCGGCTCTTATTGGATACGGCGAGGTAAAATCGGCAAAATAATGCCGAAAAGGAACACTTGGCGAGAGGACTTTTTCGGCGCTTACTGCATAGAGCCCTAAGTGTGTATAGGTGTAATTGTTTGTAGTGCTGTATTTACAAATTACTGCCAGTCACCAGTTATTTAATTTAATTTAGTGCACCTATTATATGCTTTTGGTATATTACACAGAAGTGTTTTTTTTCTTTAAAATAGTGTAATACCTAATTTTGTTCTCTAAACTTTTTGTTTTTATCCATTTCTTCATGTACTGCATTGTGCAACAAGTACCAGCGCCAAGGAGGACTCTATTTTGCAAAGACTGTTCATATGGGATTTGGATAACCCCAGAGGACTTACGGCTGCAGGACATTTTGTTTGCAAGTAGACACTCTATACTTGTAATATATTGGTATATAATAATTGTCTGACTGTTTACATTTTATCAGGTTGTTTTTGTGAACAGTATTTATATATTTGATATATTTGATTGTCAAAGGGTATGGCGCTATAGTTGTATATTTGTTCCAGTGATTTTATCGGAGCTACTAGAATGAGTCTCTAAAAGTCTAAAGGGGATGATAGTATGGCCTTTTTAATTAAGCTCTTCTGTGAGGTTTTTAAAATTTAAATAAAAGATAAGTAGTGTATTTTATATCATTGAAAAGACTAATCTAAGAACTATCATTATATGCTTTTCTAATTACAGCATTAAGAATATCATTTTTTTTTCTAAAAGAAAAGCCACAGAATATCCTGGTTGCACACAAAGACTAAACAATACAAAGGCTAAGCTGAAAGAAACAGAAATGAAAAGGAAATTATTGTAAAGTAAGAAAATTGTCTTATCATGTATTCTTTCATGAAATGTTAAAGTAATTTTTTAAAAGATTGTACAAAAACTCACGGTAAACATTCAGAAGAAGAGTTAATTGATAAAGTGTATTCAAATAATTGTATTGATACTTTGTATTAAAGCAGCTAGAATCTTATAGATGATTAACTCATATAATATTAGCATTTTGTCACCTGGGAATGTCCTGCTCTTTAAAAAAAAAAAAAAAAAAAAAAAAAAAAAGCTTACTTAATATTATTTGCAACTGAACAAGTAAAATCAACATTTGTAAGGTAATGTAACAACATGCTACTTTAAGGTAATCACTTTAAAGTATAGCAAACATATTGGTTTTTCTAATACCAATGTATTGGAAAGCATATATCTTGGATTCAATTATATAAGCCAGTTTGACAATTTAATGTAACACAAATAGAATGTGTGGGGAATGAAAGTTGGAGCTAATATTGACTAATACTTAAAGATACATTTGTTTTCAAAACATGATTTTTAATGAGTCTCACACTGTTTTCTCTATTAGTACAATACAGAGCAAGTCCATAGTGTGAACACTAAAATGGGCACAACAGTATATGCCCAATAGAATAAGAACGAGATAAAGATAAATGCAAGGTTATATCAGCATTGCGGTTTGAGATTGCCTTATAATTAACATGTGGCCAAGACTATAATATATGCTGTTCACAAAAAAAATCAAATTTTCCAGCTCTGTTGGTTGTCCAGAGGCAAGTCTTGATTTAAGTAATAAAAGTGTATCATGTTAGTAATGTGTTTACCAGGGACAAATATCACATCATATTTCGAAATTGACTGTATTTTCCTTCTAGTCACTTAATATTAAAACTGTTTCTTGTTGTATTTGATTGTTTTATTTTTAATAACTTTGGTAATAATTTTATACATTGCCCGGTAATAAATGGTTATTCCTTACATAACATGTATACATTTTTCATCTATAACATTTCTTTATCTACCAATAGCTACAGTAATTCCACCAGTTTCTATAAAGTACTGTATATGCTGGTAAACATAGTTTATTCTTACATTGTTTTACCTAGGGGATTGAACTGTTTCCTCCCCAGTATACAAAATTAAGTGGCAGTCTAATCCAGGAATGTGATATCCTAAATGTTAAAATGGTTCTGTATCAAATCATTCCCAGCAGGCATTTTATAAATTGTTTGAAAAAATAAGAATGTATAAAGCATAAAATTACAGTATTAGGTTTCACCATCACCATAAGATCTCCACCATAAAAGTTAAACGAATTGATGTTATTTTAGTTACCATGGCATATTACAACATCAGTTCTATGATTAATTAGGAATTCCAAAGGATAAGAGATAACATGGCAACTTTGTATAACAATGTATAATGAAAGGGAAAATTATTTAAATTAAGTTTTTTTTTCTTGAAATTATGTATTCATTCTAAAAAATATAAATCTAACATCCTAAAATGGCATTAAAATTGTATTTTAA
This sequence comes from Ascaphus truei, assembly GCF_040206685.1. NCBI lineage: Eukaryota > Metazoa > Chordata > Amphibia > Anura > Ascaphidae > Ascaphus > Ascaphus truei. The sequence goes on from NC_134485.1 coordinate 308,290,562, forward strand.
AGGGTACGTGCATGGTGTCAACCAAGATGGTTGCCTAAATATGTAGCTCTGAAGGTTAGGGATAACCTTCCTCTCTAAAAGCTCCTTATTAAAGCCAGCACTGTGGGAAAAAAGTGCTTTCCCAATTAGTGAAAGCACAAGAGAGCTGCTGAAATCTATACAAACACCCTCCACAGTTTTTTGCCAGAAAGAGCATCCACCGTCACGTTCAGAAAATGGTGGCTTGCATTCTATGTGCAAAGAATCAGAACAAAGGTCTAATGAAGAAGGACACTGGTATGTAACCAAAGAGAATCTAGGAAACCTGTAAAAAGCTATTAAACCAATAAGAACTGAGCAAATCTGTTGCTCACCCTACAGTAAATGCAAAATGAGATAAATGGATTAATGCTCCGAAAGATGCATAGAAAATGTGGTTCAATATCAACATGTTGCAGACAATAAAATCCAGGACATAAGGGCCATAGTTAGTGTCCTAAAATTAGCCAAGAGGAACAATATTGAAGTCTGGAATTTACCAGAGATAACCAAAACATACCAATAGATCAAATGCTCTTCCACGCTGATGAAGTCTCTGTTTTGGAATGTTCCAGAGGAACATCTCTTATAGATAACATTCAGCGGGCACTAAATCCAGATCAGTGGACAACAACCATTCTACAGATATCATAATGTGCTTTCACTACTTTAAAACAACTGATGCAATTATCAGGATATTCAGGACATACACTCTATCTCACATTAGTTAAGCACACTCCAAATATTTGGGATTTTGTACCTACCACTTAAGCCAACACAAAGACTTTAGGCGTGTTACACATATCCTGCACAAGAAGCAAATTAAATACTGATGGATTTCTGTTTAAATTTATTATAAAATATCAAGAATATGAAGTGATAATTCAGTCTCTTGCAGAGGGAGTTCCTATGTTCCGACTCCAAACATGCATTCAAGTAAGTAGGATCCTCCTCTATTTCTGCAAGGTTCCTAAAATATTTGTATTATTTCACTTATTGATTAATGATTGAGTAATCCTTCATTCTATGTAACTCAAAACTCAACACATAAAGAAGACAATTTTTGTACCCTGACTTACATACAGATGCAGTGTAAGGAATCCGCCTCTGGTTTTGGCTGGAGCTCACTCTTACAGAGCTATCGAGCTTTCAGACAAACTTCTCCTTGAACTGACAATCAGCATCACCTGCGCTTGCAATCTCTGCAGTCTGCATGCCTCCTGTGTGGCTCTGTCCCTATTCGCTAGCTATACTAATTAGAGTCAGCACTTGCCTCCAGGAAGTTGCTGAGAATAAACCAAATGCTACTTGGATGTAACTGTGTTTGTCACAAGCTACCTGAATTAGCCATTCCTTGTTCCAGTGGCCTGATGCATATCCTCCTTGCAGAGGCCTGCTTCCTGGTTCCTGCGGCCTGCTGCATATCCTCCTTGCAGAGGCCTGCTTCCTGGTTCCTGTGACCCTCTGCATATCCTCCTTGCAGAGGCCTGCTTCCTGGTTCCTGTGTGTAGAGAATGGGTGGAGCTCAAGTGTTTGGTCCTATCTTCATAGTGATCATGAATACTAAAAAGGAGAACAACCACTGGGAACTCTTAGTAATAACTTGCAGTGTACTGTATCAGTAACAAATACACAAAAGAAAAAGGACTCTGCTGGTAGCACTCTATAACTGTAAAGTAAATAGTAATAGTAATGATAAGTGATAAGGATTAAAAATAATTTTAATGGTATATCTCTTCAAATAAAGGGGTGTACATAAATGAGAATAAAAATTACCGTATATCCCAGTCAGAAGCCTCCTATAATCAAGGTGTGATGAGATATGTGCTAAATAACATATAGTTAAAAAGCTTGACACACAGACCTGTATCACCATATACTGTACAATGTATATGGGGTAATATATTAGCACTAAGTAATCCCTCCTTATTGTAATGTTACAGGGCTATAATCAAAGTTGAAGAGATATATTCCCTCCTCCTTAATGCAGCTGAATTAATTAAATCAATTGTCAGTCTGCTGCAGAAAAAAGTGCTATCTAGTGGTAAAGTCTTCACTATTTGGAGGTGACTATGCTTAAACAGATCAGCCTAATGTACCCCTGGTTATTGTAGGCTAGACACTTAAAAAGATCCTTGATTAATATCAGGATATATGAGATCAGTATTGCATAGGAACCACATACCGTTTGTATGATCAGGCAGTGGTTACAAATGCATCCGATCAGTGTATCAGTTGCAGGCTCTGTAAGTTGTTCTGCTAGGCCGAGCTCCACTCACTAGATTGGGTATAAGTCTATTTGGTGTTCGGAACCACTAGCCACAATCGCAACATTAACTCATATAATTATATATTTAGAGCTGAGGTATATGCAGAGCTCGCTGTGAGAAGAGCCACTGCGTAATGATCAGCCTCCGCTGACGACCGTTTTGCGTATGCATGCTTTCTCAAGGCTGATAGGCAAGGGGGTGTGTGCTCTCCCTGCTCTCCTTATATACACCTTTTCATGTCCAAATTGGAGTTCCTTATTAACCCCATACTGTAGGTGCCATAGCGTAAGTAGTTTGTTCTGAACATGTCAGTAGAACTTTGTTGATGAATAGTACTTTGCCATCTGTACTTATGAAGTATGCACTTTATATATATATATATATATATATATATATATATATATATATATATTTAAACTCACATCTGATAGATTGAATATTGCATTTTAATGCCAAGTAAGGAAATGTATAGAAACATTCCTAGATCTGTTTCAAGTCTGTGTAACATATAAAGTACTTGCATAGGCAAGAAGGAGGACCCCTTTAGAACAAGCACTCGTGAGGTGATTAAGGGTATGGATAAATAAACCTTTAATAAATAGTTAGGGTAACAGTGAACACAAAACACTTAAAACCGAATTAAATAGCTAACTCCCAGTCCTATATACTAGGCTGGTTGCCATGTAAATCTAGGGAATCCAAATTGACTGGCATATGCAGGATGGATATTTAGCTAATGCCTCAGTGAGGTATAGAGGTGTAGGTGATTATTGTCCTATCAGAGATATACCGGACGGTGAGAATTGATTCAAAGGGGGTACTCGTGGAAAATATCTAGTGAGTGATGGATGTACAATGTCACAACACTCACATACTAAATATGTATGCAAATCAATACATCCAATTGGGTACCCCAATGAATATGAATCAATAAAAATATAAAGGTCCCTAGAAACGACGCATAAATGTATAACGTAAGGTTAAAAGGCTACTATGTAGCTAGGGAAAGGCTGGAGGCCAAATGCATAATATGTACAAGAGATTTCATAATGACACATTCACAGTCTCTGTCAGAAATATAGTGCCTTAGCCTATTTGGGAGTTCTCACATAAGTAGATATTGGTGAGTGAGTAACTTCCCACGAACTTCCGTGGAAACGGCACAGTATCGTTAACTAAAAGATGTATATGCAGTTACTATTTCAAAGTGCAACAGGGTTAATTACTGAACCCACATTGTAGCGTGGTATAGAGTGGGTTGGTATAGAGGTCTGGGCTAGATTCCCAGATACATTAAGTATAGCTCCAAGGTACTCTATACACCTCCCACCCGGTGTGGTGTATTGATGAACACCACCAGACATTTAGTTAACCGGGTAAGGAGGGGGTTAATGTTGGGTAGCACTCTTGGTAAAGTATGAGGAGTCTACCCTAAGGTCTGCTATAGGACTCACTAGATGGTCTATGTATAAATAAGTGAAACCTCTATGAGTGTGCCCTAGTTTGAACGGCCCACTTAATATAGGTCCAATGTACTGTATACAGCTCCCATCCGGTGTGGTGTATTAATGAACACCTCCGAACATTTAGTTAACCAGATAGGGAGAGAAATAATATATTGTGTTTCTAATGCTGTGTCAGGTGGGTGATAGCGTCTTAGAGCCTGATTTTTTTTTTTTTCAACTTTGTTTTTATTAGTTTTTTGTGCATACAGACAATAGAGTACAGGATATTGTTAAATGTTTCAGGTATACACCAAACTTACTGGAACAACTTACGAAGAATGGACGTACTTTGGGGGGACCACAGGACAAGACAAAGACAGACCCACAACATTTAGGGAGAAAGAGAAAGGGACGGATTGGCGGGGGGGAGGAGGGGGTAGGGAAGGGGGAACGGCGTAGAAGAATCGTTTTCCAATTGTTTCTCAGGAGTCCTGCACCACCACTGCGGTTGCTCTGCTCCAATCCACTTCTCGTGGGGCCCTGATTCCGGCTCACATCGGTTTTTCGGCGTCCCTCGAATCGAAATAACGCTATATCCCTGGGGGAGCCCTACTGTCAGATCGTCCGTCCCAGCTCCCGGCCCTCCATCCAAGGAGAACTCACCTATATCTATTAAAGCCAAATTGTGGCATCATTCATCCCCTGGATATCCGTCTGGGCCAACCATAATTACCAGACTTTTTCGAATTTATCGGCCGAATCGTTAACCAAACTCGTTAACTTCTCCATTCTACAAATGAACCAAATTCTATTTCTAATTTTATCTAAAGAAGGAATCGCATTCTGATTCCACAGTGCTGCGGTCTCACACCTCATAGCGGTAGCAAAATGTGCTATCAGCTTGTTACCCGATCTAGATACCTCATTTGTGGGTTTACCTAATAAAAATAGCCATGGGTCCAGCTGAATTCTGAGCCCCAAGAAGATCCTCTGCAGCCAATCTCGGATCTGGGTCCAGACCGGCATTATTTTCGGGCAAGACCACAGCATGTGAACCAAATCCCCTTGTTCCCCGCACTGTCTGGGGCAGAGCGGGGAAGAACCCCGAATGAATTTTGCTAATCTAACTGGGGTGAGATACCAACGTAATAATACCTTATATGAGTTCTCCTTCAATGTCGTGCATATGGAGCTAGAAGCTGCGGCTTTGAACACCGCAGCCCAGTCCTCGTCCTCTAGTTGGCCCTGAAGATCCTCCTCCCATTGTACCATGAAACGGGGTTTGACTGTCCTGTCCGAGTCAGTATTCATCACCTCTCTGTATAAGGCAGAGATCTGTCCCCGCGTGTCCGCCCCGCTCACGCAGAGCTTTTCGAAATTAGTCAACGGTGATCTCACCGGATGTGCGTTGTAGAATGCCCGGACCTGGAGGTACCTCATAAAATCAGTGTTAGGTATGTCCGTTTCCGACTGTAATAGTACAAAGGATTTGATCTTGCCTTTATCCTCCAGGTCCTTCAATCGACTAATCCCCAATTTCCGCCAGAGCGGGAAACTTTTGTCTGCCAGCCCAGGAGCAAAGTCCGGGTTGCCATATAAAGGTGCCATCAGTGTGTGTTTGGAGGTTATAGAGCGATTACCTTTAGAAGCCTCCCAGACCGAGAGTGAGTTGAGCACAGAGGTCAGCGGAATGAGTATATCCTTCACCCGTGTCCTCGGGTACCAGATCAGATCCCTGAGCTCAAGCGGGGCGCACACCTCTCTCTCCAATACCACCCACCTCCTGAGCCCCGGGTCACTATGCCACTGCATGATTTGGCACAATTGTGCCGCTTTGTAGTAGGATATAACGCTCGGAACCGCCAGGCCACCAGCTTCCTTAGCTTTCTGCATCATTTTTACTTTTATCCGTGGTTTTTTACCATTCCAAATAAATTGAGAGATTGCTTTTTGGAGCCCTGTAATGTCTGCTCTAACCACGGCAATCGGGAGAGTTTGGAACAGATATAAAATTCGGGGAAGGATATTCATTTTCACACTATAGATCCTCCCCAACCAAGAAATACCATATGCCTTCCAATCCTGTAGCTCTTTTTTAAGAGTCCTCAGCAGTTTGGGATAGTTTGCCGAATATAAGGAGCTTGTTTTTTTTGTGATATGCACTCCTAGGTATTTCATGGAAGAAGGACGCCATTTAAACTCAAAATTGAGTTCTATCAGCTTCTCCATTTCCCTTGGCATGTGTAGGCTTAGGGCCTCTGATTTAGATTGATTAATTTTAAAGCCGGAGATCTGGGCAAAACGCTCTAGAAGCTGAAACAGATTGGGCAACGAGATGAGCGGCTTGGTAAGGGTTAGAATAATATCATCCGCATACAGGGCCACTTTGTGCTCCTGCGAGTGGATCTGTACTCCAGAGATATTAGCGCTATTCCGAATTTGTGCTGCGAGTGGTTCGATGCATAAGGCGAATAGCAGGGGCGAAAGCGGACATCCCTGTCTCGTACCACTCTTAATTGGAAATAGTTTTGAGGGGAATCCCTGGTGGACCACCCTGGCTGATGGTGCAGTGTACAACGCCTTGACAGCCTGTTGGAATATGCCTCCAAACCCAAATGCCCCAAGCGTGGACTCCAAGTATGGCCAATCAATCCTGTCAAAGGCCTTTTCCGCATCTAAGCTTAGGGCTATACTCCGAATCTCGTTGGCTCCTACAAAGTCTATTATATCCACAATTCTTCTAGTGTTGTCGGCCGCTTGTCTACTTCTAATGAAGCCAACTTGATCCGGGTGGATGAGCCTTGGCAGGATTACATTTAATCTGTTGGCCAGTAATTTAGAGTAGATTTTTACATCTGTGTTAATTAATGATATTGGCCGGTAACTTTGGCAGCTAGTGGGATCTTTATCCTCTTTATGAATTACTGAAATCGACGCCTGGAGCATCTGTCCCGGAAAGGGCTCTCCCGCTAATACTCCATTGAACAGCTGGAGCATGTGTGGAGCTAGAACTCCGAAAAAATTTTTATAATACAGATTGGAGAACCCATCCGGGCCTGGGGCCTTTGATGCTTTTAAGTTTTTTACTACCGCCTCTAATTCTTCCCTTGTAAAGTCGCGTTGTAGGGCTTCTCGCTCCGTTCTGTTCACTTGTGGCAAGGCTGCGTCCGCCAGGAATTTCTGTAGATTACTACTCGTCCTAGCGTTGTGAACCACCTTCTCCCCATTATATAGCTGTGCGTAGAATTTCGCAAACTCCCCTACTATGACTTTTGGGTTTGAGGAACTCTGGCCTCCTACTGTCTTAATAGACTGAATATTAAAATTTGGTTTCCGATTATGGAGTCTGGTGGCTAGCATAGTGTCCGGTTTGTTAGCTTTCTCATAGAACTTCCTCTGCGTCCAACTCATGTCTTTCTCAGCCCTGGAGGTAAGGAGGAGGTTTAGCTCAATCCTAACATCCTTCAACTCCTTCAGAGTATCATCTCTACCTGTCCGGTTATGTAGAATAGAGAGCTCATGTAATCTGTGATAAAGCTGGGATAATTTGGCCTCCTTTTTCTTTTTCCTAGTTGCAGCTATGCCGATTAATACCCCCCGAATCGTGGCTTTGTGAGCCTCCCATAACAGCGATTGGGACTCCACACTGCCACTATTTATCCGAAAGTAATCAGAGATTTCGGATTTAACTTTTTTCTGTATATCCGGGATTTTAATTATCGATTCGTTTAGCTTCCAGTTTGCTCCTGGTCTGGCACCACCAATTTGATTGCATCTAAGCTCTATTGATGCATGATCCGACCATGTAATATCATGTATGCTTGTATCGGAAATTTGTGGGACCATTCTGATCGACACAAAGAAGTGGTCAATCCTACGGTAGCTGTCATGGGGGTGGGAGTAAAAGGAGTAACTGCGGTCACCCTGGTGCTGCTCTCTCCAGATATCCACTAGGCCAACTTGTTTTAGACCTTTCAGTAGTGAGATATTCCCCACTCTCTTCAAGGTTTTCTGGATGTGGATCTATCTACACTGGGAAAAGGAAAACACAAAAGCGCACCAAGATTGAGATATACAGTGTATTATAGACAATTAAAATTAGTAATATACACTTACATGGATAAAAACTTTATTGATCCTGATCACGATCGTGACTTCTATGGTGAGGCAACAGTGGGGATGAAGGGGGATGATTTCCGTCTCTGCAAACAAGCCCCGCGCGCTGGGACTGTGTCTCTGGCTATGCTGCGTTTTCAGCTCCACACGGTTGTCAGCGTGATGGCCTGCGTGCCGCGCAGAGACGAGATGCATTGTTTCTCAATATATCTCAATCTTGGTGCGCTTTTGTGTTTTTCTTTTTCTTGGAACTGGACATCACATTGGAGGTGGGGGAAGACACCTTCAACATCAAGAGCTGCAAAAGATTAGAGAGGAACTACTATTCCAATTTCTTAAAGAGCAAGAGTGCGGACTGGACACTCTTTCTATCTACACTGGGGTTCATGACTGTGTTAAAGTCGCCACCTAGAACTATATGTCCCTCAGCCCACAACTGTAGTTTCTGGAAGAATGTGTTATAGAAGTCTGGTTGTCCTTCACTAGGCGCATATATACATGCCAACGTTATTCTGACCTGCTTAAGGAGCCCGATCAGTACTAAGTACCTCCCCTTAGGGTCCCTTTTAATCTTTTCCACCTGGAAGGGGGTGTTATTCTGAATCAATATAGCTACTCCTTTCTTTTTTTCCTTCCCTGATGCTAGGAAGAACTTACGGAAGTGAGAGTATAGGAATTTTGGGTTATTGCGCGAGCTAAAGTGAGTCTCCTGGAGGAAGACCACATCGGCCCTTCTCCTCTTAAACTCTGCAAAAGCTACTCGTCGCTTATGTGGACTGTTGAGCCCTTTGGCGTTTTGCAAAACAAAGATTACCTCCATTTTATGAAGCTGTGTCTGTGTGGTGCAAGTTTATGAGCAAATCTGATCTTACCCAGATCCCTGGGCTTTTTCTGTACTTGATATTCGTAGTGCAGACACCAGAAGTGCAGATTCAATCTACCGCCGGATGGGACTAGGAAGGAAAAGGGATAAGACATGAGGGAGGGTTACATACAAATAACACATATAAACACCACAAGAACCATATTGGTCCTGATAGACCTCGGGTTCATTGCCCGGTGGAGATCTTTTCTCCCTGGACCCCCCTCCCCCCTGGTCCACCTCCGTGGCTCCGGAAGCCGGCCACGGACCACCGGGTCTTTGCCAGATAAGTGGGACATGTCCCACCTCCTGGGGCTGATGCACATACCTGCAGGCAGGGTGGTGGTTACCCCCCCCCCCGCCGGCAGTTATGTTTAGTCCAAAACCTAACATCTAGCTTCGCAGCTACCTATACTACTATACCTAATTAACCAAAGCTTAAGCTTTAACTACCTTGAGCGCTTCTCATAAACTCCTACTTCTCCTCTAGCTCTAGGTCTGTAAACCCTACTCTGATTTGGCCCTTCCTGCCGCTGTCTACTTTCCTTCCCCTATCTACTCCCCTGAGCTCTTTGGCTTGGACGGCCTCTCTACTCCCTCTACCCTCTGGCATCATGTCTATGAGAAAGCTGCAGCATGCTTATTATATTTGTTTTATGCTCCCTGCTCACTACGCTCTTTTACTACTCCTGCCTGCCCCATCTCCTCCGTGTACCCGCTATTCTTTTTAGTCCCTCCCATATCCCCCCCCGCTCCCCTCACACCGTCCAGGAATACCCCCCCCCGAGCGGCCAGACATCCTCCTTCTGCACCGCTATCAGGGTTCTATCCCGCAGTGTTCAGCATACTCATATGTCGCTCCCCGGCGGCGGAATTCGCACGCCCCCGCCAGGGACGACCGATTCACTTCCGGGTTGTCGCCATTTTTTTTTGACATCATACTGCCGCCTGCCGGATCCTCTATCAGCGTCCCTCCTGCGGCTCTCGCGATAGCGGACCTCTCGACGTCACGGGTGTGGGCGGGATGTGCGCAATCAGAGGCGGATCTCCACGGAGAGAAGGCTGGATCGGGGGAGGCTCCTCGGGCGGGACCTGGCAGCGGAGCAGTCCTTCCCGCCAAAACCCCCGCCGCCATGGGGGACCTCGCGCCTTGCAGTCCTCCTTCACCTCAGGTAGGCAGATAGACGCCATTTTGGGGCACACGTGTTGGTGCAATCTCCTTAGGGTGCACCGATGTAGATCAACCCGATGACTCAGGCACCTCAGGAGTCTCTCGGCGGGAAGGATGCCCGGCAGAGTTGAAGGGTAAAAACTTGTTTAATCCGCGCAACAGGCGCAACAACAGTTCACGATCTGTGATTTGGCCATTGTTTATGGACTTTTTCCGTTCCCCCCTTCTTTGTTTGGTCTCCTCTCTGTTGTGGGAGAGGGGCCATGTCTCCCTGGTGGGGAATCTGCTCTCTTCCCCTGCTGGTCTCCCTCCGCCACATTGTCCAGTAGCCCCCGAACCCCCAGCTTTTTTAAGAAGGCTGCACCCTCCGAGGGGTGCTTGAGAACATGCAGTCTGCCATTTTTGATGGCCACGAGGGCGAATGGGAATGCCCACCTGTATCTAACCTCGCTGTCCCTTAGAGCCTTAGTGATTGGTCCTACCGCTCTCCGTCGGGCCAAGGTAAGGGGAGATAGATCCTGAAAGACCATAAGGGTGATCCCCTCAAAGGTAATATGAGGGGTGGCACAGGCGATTCTGCTCACCTCCTCCTTGATGGAGAAATAGTGGAGCCGGAGTATCACATCCCTAGGGGGGTTTGATGGCAGAGGTCTGGAGCGTAGAGCTCTATGGCATCTATCCATTCTGAAGTCGGACTCCGGATTGCCCGGTAGGATAGAGGCCATCCAGCGGGTCAGCAGGGCCTCTGGATCCAGGATCTCCTCCGGGATCCCCGGACTCTTAAATTGTTTCTCCTATCCCTATTTTCTCCATCTTCTTGTCGGGCCTCCAACTCTAAAACTCTCTGCTCTAAAGCCTGCACTCGGGAGTTTGTTTCTTTATGGGTATTTGAGCTGACATCCATGCGCTCCTCAAGCTCGTTCTTTCTTGTCCCTATTTGCACAAGGTCTTGCCTGAGCCCCTCCACCTCTCCTCTGAAGAAGGATTTTAAGTCTGTCAGTAAGCGGGATATTTCTTTCTTGATGAATTTAGACTGCTCCGCTGCAGCCCTTGAGCCTTCCGCATCATGGACTGAGTCTGAGTCGGAGACCGCCGAAAGCTCTGCAGTCCCTGTCTTGCTTTGCCCGGTGAAGTAGGCCCTGACATCCGACTTGCGTCGGGACTTCTGTCTCATTGCAGCCATCCTTTTTTGGGGCTTATTTGCCGATCTGGGGTGGGTTCAGACGTCTGTAGCGCTATTTTGATTTTTAAAATTGCCGGTTTTGCTATTGTTTATTTGCTATAAAGTGCCGGCGGTTGGTGGAGCTGTGTGACTATACAACCATCACCAGCCAGCCGCCCATGCGCATCTCCTTACAGCCTGATTTTAAAGGTAGAGATAGCTCAGTTCCCCCTCTGTGAGTAAGTGTGTACAATATGAATAAATATACACTCAGTAAGTCTGCATTGCGATATCATCATAAGTGGTCTCAATTTGTCAGAAACCCAACATTGTAATGCACGCAGGGCACTCAGTGTCAAGTTCAGTTCACATATAGATGGGAGACTTCCACCCGGCGTGGTGTATTAATGAACACCACCGAACATTAGCTAGCCGGGTGGGGGGAGTCTCTATGGGGGTAGTGAGGCGCCTCGATACAGCTCACCCTTGCAGTGTTCGCCTCGGAGCTGCGTTCCACACCGCACTGACACGTGCTGACGTCACGGAAGTGCGTCCTCCACCGACAGCTGTTTCGCGTCGCTCTGACGCTTTCTCAAGGTGGCCCCGCCTCCATGATAGCCGGTGTGTTAAATAGGCACACGTTGTCATGGCAACAGTGGCGCTAAGGTAAGTATTGATCAATAAAGCTTATGTTTTGTGTCTCTTTATTGTTGTGCAGAGTAATGGCAGGTATCTATATACTACCCTGAATGGTTGGATCGGGAGTGGGGGTAGGGAGAGAGAATATGTTAGACATTGTGCAAGGAGGCTGTTTGGCTATAAATAAACAACTGTATGTTGTAATACTTAGGTCAAAAATAATTAATTAATTATATGGTCAATACTGGGGGTGTTGGGGCATAGTGGTCCAGGAAATATGCATAGTAAGTGGATTAAAAATATCTATATCTATATATATATATATATATATACTTGTCTCCATTGTTTGAGAGCAGGAATGGGGGTATATATAGGTAGTGAACAGGAGGTCAGTCAGCATGGCGTTAAGTACCAATGTTGGTCCTAAGAGGACAAAGAGGGGGGGGGGCGAGCCATAGTATCCCAGATGTTGGCTGGTAAGTTGGCATTGTCCCACCCCTCTGAAAGGGGGGGGGGGAAACCAGTTACTGGTATAATTACACATCATCTGGCTTCATGTCAGCATTGTTTAGCCAATAAATGGTGCAAACATAAAGCCCTCATTTAGGCCCTGCGGATACAGGGTACCTAGTGTGTAAATTCACTTCGCCTCTTTTTTCAGAAGTTCACGATCCCAATCCCCCCTTCTAATAGATTCTGGAAGTTGGTATTTGCCTTTAAAGCGTAAATGTGAGATGTCCCCCCCATGTGCGGTGTTGACGTGTTTAGCCAGCGGGGTATCGATGTTGTTCCGTATGGTCCCTATGTGTTCAAGGACCCTCCTTCGTAATTGTCTGCTTGTTTTTCCCACATATTTTTTGCCACACATGCACACCGCTTGGTAAATTACCCCAGTGGTTCTACAGTTTACAAAGTGTCGTATTTGGTACGTCTTGCTATCATCCCAATTGCCAAAAGTTTTTGTAACCTGAGCATATTGGCATGCACGGCACCCCTTAGATTTATAATTGCCCGGGGATCTTTTCTCAAGCCAAGTACCTGAGGAGATATGTTCAAGGTGGCTGTGGACCAAAAGGTCCCTGATATTGGTCGATCTCCTACTGACCATTGTTGGTCTGGGTTTCTAGACCCCTCGTAGGTCCGTGTCCTCCAAGAGAACATGCCAATGTTTGGTGACAATGTTGGCGATGGTTTGCCATTGTCTGTTATACGTGCCAATAAGGCGAATGGTTTTCTGCTCATGTGGTTTCGGTGTAGGATTAAGCAAAGATGCCCGATGTGTTTGCTTTGCCCTGTTATAGGCCTTCCTAACACTGTTTTTGCTGTAACCTCTAGCGAGAAAGCGCTGGCGCATGGAATGTGCTTGTTCTTCGAATGCCTCCTCACTAGAGCAATTTCTCTTTACTCTTAGGTATTGACCCGTTGGAATGCCCATTAAGAGATTATGAGGGTGGTGACTGTCGGCATGTAGTAAACTGTTTGTAGCAGTTGATTTGCGGTGTGTTGTGGTCTCAATTCTACCATTGCTAGCTCGCGTAATTCTCAGATCTAGGAAGACTATGCTGTCTGGTCCGATATCATAGGTGAGTCGTAGGTTGAGGGAGTTGCAGTTAAGTTTGTTAACGAATTCAACAAACATGGTACGAGGTCCCCCCCAGAGAATGATAATATCATCGATATATCTTGCCCATAGGGTAATATGGGTAGTGTATATCTCATTCTCCTCTGTGAACACTACTTCTGCCTCCCACCACCCCAGGTACAGGTTAGCATATGAGGGGGCACATGTTGTCCCCATAGCGGTCCCCTGTACCTGGTGGTAGATTTTGTTGTTAAACAGAAAGTAGTTTCTAGTCAATACAAATCGTAGCAGTGATTCAATTAATTGATTGTGCTTTGTGTATAATAGGCCCCTTGTTTTAAGGAAGTACAATGTAGCTTGTATACCGTTGTCATGTATTATACTTGTGTATAGCGACTCCACGTCCATGGTGATGAGGAGCGTATTTTCATCTACCACAATATCATCACTGCGTGTGAGGATATCCGTGGTATCTCTCAAATATGACGGGAGTGCTACTACAAACAGTCTCAGTACCTTATCTAAATAGACACTCGCCTGTTCACTCAAATTACTGATCCTGGAGACGATCGGTCGTCCCGGTGGTGGCCTTTTGGGTTTGTGAATTTTTGGGAGGCTGTAAAAGGTGGCTATTTTGGGCACTTTATTATACATAGCGTTCAGTTCACGTTTGCTAATTACCTTGTCTGTCAAGCCTGTATTAAGGATGGTAAATAGTTCCTTATTGTATTGAATGGTAGGGTCTTTTGGGAGGATCTCGTAACAGGTGCGATCGTATAGAAGTCTTAGATTCTCTTTAATATACTCTTCCCTTTCCATGATCACAATGTCCCCCCCTTTGTCGGATGGTTTAATGACTATAGACAGATTGGCCCGTAGGTCGTTAAGGGCTTTTCTCTCACAAGTGTTGAGGTTACCCGTGTTAGTGGCGTATCTAATTTGTTCTAAGTCGTTAACAACCAGCTTGGTAAATACCTCAACATTTGGACAGATACCTGATGGAGGAATAAATGTGGCTCTAGGTTTGATATCTGTGAATGGCCCTTCACCAATCGGTCTATTAGACTCTTCCTCAAGTGATGCCAGATTCTGAAGGTTCTCACGGTCAAGTTGGTCCAGATCTGGTAGACCCAAATTTTTATTGGTGTAATCCTCTCTCCGTTTGAAGAACTTATGAAGCAATAAGTTACGTCCAAACAGATTTACATCTTTCACCCATTCAAAGATGTTAAAGTCGGATGAGGGGGAAAATGACAGACCTTTGGAGAGAACTTTTAATTGAAAGTCATCAAGGACCAGTTTTGACAAATTGATCACCTGACTATTCTCATCTTGGATGGTTGTTAGTATCTGCGTCTCCCCCTTGACTTCCTCTTCCCTCCCTGACCTCTGGCGCCCCATTGGTCTGTGTCTTGAGGCTCTGCTCTTCTGGCCCCTTCTTGTCTTGTATTTGGGTAGGGAAAAGGGAGCGTACTGTCTGTGTCCTTGCCTAAAAAAGGGGTGTTAGCTCCTTCAACCCCTGTGCGTCTCAACGCAGACTCGTCCTCATCATTGGAGGTGTCCCAATCCGTACTAGAGTCATATGGTGTGTGTCTAGATGTTTTTTTTCGGATTATTGTGTTTGAACACATAGCCTTCCCTGTAGTCTTTTTTGTCGCGTAAATATTTTCGTTGTTTGCGTGTTAGGAAGGCCTATAACAGGGCAAAGCAAACACATCGGGCATCTTTGCTTAATCCTACACCGAAACCACATGAGCAGAAAACCATTCGCCTTATTGGCACGTATAACAGACAATGGCAAACCATCGCCAACATTGTCACCAAACATTGGCATGTTCTCTTGGAGGACACGGACCTACGAGGGGTCTTGAAACCCAGACCAACAATGGTCAGTAGGAGATCGACCAACATCAGGGACCTTTTGGTCCACAGCCACCTTGAACCTATCTCCTCGGGTACTTGGCTTGAGAAAAGATCCCCGGGCAATTATAAATGTAAGGGGTGCCGTGCATGC
This sequence comes from Ascaphus truei, assembly GCF_040206685.1. Taxonomy (NCBI): domain Eukaryota; kingdom Metazoa; phylum Chordata; class Amphibia; order Anura; family Ascaphidae; genus Ascaphus; species Ascaphus truei. The sequence goes on from NC_134485.1 coordinate 308,305,841, forward strand.
CAATATGCTCAGGTTACAAAAACTTTTGGCAATTGGGATGATAGCAAGACGTACCAAATACGACACTTCGTAAACTGTAGAACCACTGGGGTAATTTACCAAGCGGTGTGCATGTGTGGCAAAAAATATGTGGGAAAAACAAGCAGACAATTACGAAGGAGGGTCCTTGAACACATAGGGACCATACGGAACAACATCGATACCCCGCTGGCTAAACACGTCAACACCGCACATGGGGGGGACATCTCACATTTACGCTTCAAAGGCATATACCAACTTCCAGAATCTATTAGAAGGGGGGATTGGGATCGTGAACTTCTGAAAAAAGAGGCGAAGTGGATTTACACACTAGGTACCCTGTATCCGCAAGGCCTAAATGAGGGCTTTATGTTTGCACCATTTATTGGCTAAACAATGCTGACATGAAGCCAGATGATGTGTAATTATACCAGTAACTGGTTTCCCCCCCCCCCTTTCAGAGGGGTGGGACAATGCCAACTTACCAGCCAACATCTGGGATACTATGGCTCGCCCCCCCCCCCTCTTTGTCCTCTTAGAACCAACATTGGTACTTAACGCCATGCTGACTGACCTCCTGTTCACTACCTATATATACCCCCATTCCTGCTCCCAAACAACGGAGACAAGTATATATATATATATATATATATATATATATATATATATATATATATATATATATATATATATATTTTTTTTTTTTAATCCACTTACTATACATATTTCCTGGACCACTATGCCCCAACACCCCCAGTATTGACCATATAATTAATTAATTATTTTTGACCTAAGTATTACAACATACAGTTGTTTATTTATAGCCAAACAGCCTCCTTGCACAATGTCTCACATATTCTCTCTACCTACCCCCACTCCCGATCCAACCATTCAGGGTAGTCTATAGATATCTGCCATTACTCTGCACAACAATAAAGATACACAAAACATAAGCTTTATTGATCAATACTTACCTTAGCGCCACTGTTGCCATGACAACGTGTGCCTATTTAACACACCGGCTATCATGGAGGCGGAGCCACCTTGAGAAAGCGTCAGAGCGACGCGAAACAGCTGTCGGTGGAGGACGCACTTCCGTGACGTCAGCACGTGTCAGTGCGGTGTGGAACGCAGTTCCGAGGCGAACACTGCAAGGGTGAGCTGTATCGAGGCGCTTCACTACCCCCATAGAGACTCCCCCCACCCGGCTAGCTAATGTTCGGGGGTGTTCATTAATACACCACGCCGGGTGGAAGTCTCCCATCTATATGTGAACTGAACTTGACACTGAGTGCCCTGCGTGCATTACAATGTTGGGTTTCTGACAAATTGAGACCACTTATGATGATATCGCAATGCAGACTTACTGAGTGTATATTTATTCACATTGTACACACTTACTCACAGAGGGGGAACTGAGCTATCTCTACCTTTAAAATCAGGCTCTAAGACGCTATCACCCACCTGACACAGCATTAGAAACACAATATATTATTTCTCTCCCTATCTGGTTAACTAAATGTTCGGAGGTGTTCATTAATACACCACACCGGATGGGAGCTGTATACAGTACATTGGACCTACATTAAGTGGGCCGTTCAAACTAGGGCACACTCATAGAGGTTTCACTTATTTATACATAGACCATCTAGTGAGTCCTATAGCAGACCTTAGGGTAGACTCCTCATACTTTACCAAGAGTGCTACCCAACATTAACCCCCTCCTTACCCGGTTAACTAAATGTCTGGTGGTGTTCATCAATACACCACACCGGGTGGGAGGTGTATAGAGTACCTTGGAGCTATACTTAATGTATCTGGGAATCTAGCCCAGACCTCTATACCAACCCACTCTATACCACGCTACAATGTGGGTTCAGTAATTAACCCTGTTGCACTTTGAAATAGTAACTGCATATACATCTTTTAGTTAACGATACTGTGCCGTTTCCACGGAAGTTCGTGGGAAGTTACTCACTCACCAATATCTACTTATGTGAGAACTCCCAAATAGGCTAAGGCACTATATTTCTGACAGAGACTGTGAATGTGTCATTATGAAATCTCTTGTACATATTATGCATTTGGCCTCCAGCCTTTCCCTAGCTACATAGTAGCCTTTTAACCTTACGTTATACATTTATGCGTCGTTTCTAGGGACCTTTATATTTTTATTGATTCATATTCATTGGGGTACCCAATTGGATGTATTGATTTGCATACATATTTAGTATGTGAGTGTTGTGACATTGTACATCCATCACTCACTAGATATTTTCCACGAGTACCCCCTTTGAATCAATTCTCACCGTCCGGTATATCTCTGATAGGACAATAATCACCTACACCTCTATACCTCACTGAGGCATAAGCTAAATATCCATCCTGCATATGCCAGTCAATTTGGATTCCCTAGATTTACATGGCAACCAGCCTAGTATATAGGACTGGGAGTTAGCTATTTAATTCGGTTTTAAGTGTTTTGTGTTCCCTAACTATTTATTAAAGGTTTATTTATCCATACCCTTAATCACCTCACGAGTGCTTGTTCTAAAGGGGTCCTCCTTCTTGCCTATGCAAGTACTTTATATGTTACCTAGTTTCACTTACCCTCGGCACCGTTCCTAGGACAGTAGCAAGAGCTCACCCCCTCACTCCCCACCTCCCTATTTATTTCAAGTCTGTGTAGACAGGAAGCACTGGGATACTTGTGGTCATATGTGGAATCAATGGGTATTACAGATCCAAATATACAGGGAATATATTTAGTTTAAGATGATATGCTTCAAAGTATATGGGGAGATAAGTTAATATAAATTAACTACGGTTATTCTATATAGTAGTGATGTTAGTTTCCATTATATAGGTATCATAATTGTATGTTTATATAGATGTGTGCGTATTATTATTGTAAGGTATATATCTGTAGTAATGATTTATATCCTTACATGGATACCAGTGACTCCAAATATGTTATAGATTTGAGCAGTTACTATAACTTCGTCACTCGTGGATAACATCATGTGATAATACTATATAGATGCTTATAATGGTAGCAAGACACAGAATCTCTCCATCCTGTTAATTGAGGTATATATTCTACACCGGAGCATTGATGGTATAGGTTCTATAGTTCCCTATTAGTCATACTGTCCCTTGCAGGTATCAGTTCAAATAAAAGGTGTAAATACAAAACCCTCATTAATTCCCTGTGGTGTTATTGTCTCCAAATTATAGATTCACCTTGACTCTCGCTTGAGAAGAATTTGGTCCCAATCTCCCCCTCTTGATCCTAAAGTGGGGTGACCTATACCCATAAAGCTCAGTACTGTGTGGTCCCCATTGTGATATCTCTGTACATGTCGAGCAACTGGAGTTTCCAAATTGTTCCTGATGGATCCAAGATGTTCAAGGACCCTTCTGCGAAATTGTCGTTTGGTTTTTCCAATGTACATTTTTGAACAAGTACATTCAATTTGGTACACTACTCCCGTTGTCTGACAATTAATAAATATTGTAATGGAATATGTTTTGGTGTCATTCCAATTATTAAAAGTTTATGTGATCTTTATATGGTCACATGCTCGACATTGGCCACATTTGAAGCAACCTAGGGGTCTTTCTGGTAGCCAGGTGGGATCAATTTGTCTTTCAAAATGACTATGGGTAAGTATGTCTAGTAGGTTCTGGGGACGTCTACTGGTAAGTGTCGGGTGGGATTTTAAGACCTTTTGGAGATCATGATCCGCAGTTAGAATATGCCAGTGTTTCCTAAATATTGATTGTATAGGCCGCCATTGGTTATTAAATGTGCCTATGCACCGGATTACCATTTGATCTTCTTGATTTTTGCATTTATCCTGGAGTAGGAGATGCCTTGATGTAGACTTTGCCCTTTTGTAGGCACGTCTAATCACTTTGTTACTATAGCCTCGCTCTAAAAACCTTAATTTCATCAGTTTGGCTTCTTGTTCAAACAGATCATCAGTGGAACAGTTCCTCCGCAATCTGAGGTACTATCCCACTGGAATTCCTCTAATGAGGTTCTGTGGGTGGTGGCTGGAGGCTAGTAGAAGGCTGTTCGTCGCCGTCTCCTTCCTGTGTATAGTTGTAACAAGTTCATTCTCCATACCTCGTATAATGTGTAAGTCCAGGAAATTAATGCTATTGGGATCAAATTCAAATGTGAGCTTTAAGTTTATATCGTTCACATTAAGTATGTCGATGAATTGTTTCAAAGATGTGGTATTTCCGTGCCATATTAGTAGCACATCATCGATAAATGTAATCCACATGGTAATCTTGTCTGTGAAGATGGCAAGTATGACAGAAAAAACTCTTTCCACTTCCCACCAGCCCAGGTACAAGTTGGCATATGATGGGGCACACGAGGTCCCCATCGCTGTACCCTGGGTCTGGTGGTATAGCTTTTTGACAAAAAGTAAAATTATTTCTTGTAAGATGAACTGAAGGAGTTTCAATACCAACTCATTATGTTTGTGATAGTACTCTCCTCGGGTATTGAGGAAGTACTCAGTGACACATAGGCCTTTGTCATAAAGTATACTAGAGTATAAACTCTCTACATCTAATGATACAAGTAATGTATTGTCATCAATCACGACCCCCTCTAATTTCCTTAGCACATCCCTGCTATCCTTTAAATAGGAAGTCTTAAACCCATGCAAGGGGATATATGTCTCCCTGAAGGTTGGGGGTAGGTAATGTTATGCCATTCCCTTCCTCATTGGGATGGTATGTGGGTAAATATAAGTGTACTCACTGTTGTCCCCAGGAACTCTCCTATGCGTGCGACCATGTCCAGATCCAGAGATATCCAAAATATATTTGTGTACAGCGCAAAGCATAACAAACGGAGGGTACACCACTCTTAAGCGTTTCAGACAGATGTCCTTTATTGATGTACATCTTTTAAAGGACATCTGTCTGAAACGTGTAGGAGTGGTGTACCCTCCTTTTTTATGCTTTTTCCAATCAATAAATAGTAATTTTGCTAAGACCTACTCCTCTGTTTGCTGTGCGCTGTACATAAATTTATTTTGGATATTCCTGGTTCCTGTGGCCTGCTGCATATCCTCCTTGCAGAGGCCTGCTTCCTGGTTCCTTTGCTGAAGCACTGGATCCCCAGTACTAACCTTCGGTGTTCCTAGGCTGGTCTGCTATCTCCCCTTGCTCAGGCCTTCATCATGGGTCACTCTCATTATTCACGCAGAGGCCATTCCTATGTTTCAGCTTGTAAGCGCTACGTGCTTGCCTTTCTGTTGCCAAACCCCAGCCTGGATATTGTTAACCCTGCCTTCTCAAAACCTGACCCCGGCTTGTCCATGGATCACTCTGCCTTCTCCAAACTAGACCCCGGCTTGTCCACGGATCCCTCTGCCTTCTCCAAATCTGACCCGGCTAGGTTTGACCATGGAATCCGCACTCCGGACCTGACTCCGTGGCCTAGGGTTGGTGTATATGAATCCCCACCACAGCCCAACAGTCTGCTCCCAGTTTGTGGCGAGCACGACCGTTACAGTATGCTCAGCCCCACAAACCCAGACCCCGCTGTGGTTTGGATAGGACTATTCCTGTCTGAAAACCAGGCCCTGTTTGAAGGCTTGACTCTGTCTGAAAGACTGTCCCGTGAACAACCTAACTGTGGCACGGTGCCATAAAGAGTTAAAACAGCCTGGCCGCCTACAGTATGTTCTTCCTGCTGGTTCCCCCCTGACCTCTGAAAACATGTCAGAAATTCTGGCCCAGTCAGAAAATTTGCTCCATAATCTGACCCTATCTATGGACTTGTACATAAAAGAGCAGGAAACCCTTCTCGCCAGCAACGGCGCTGCAGGACAGTCCTTCTGCGCTACTAGTCCTGTTACAAAACCCTTGGGGGTAGCCTCCTCTCCTGAGAATTGCCAAACTGATTTTGCATGTCTGAAACCTAAAGAGGAATTTGCCACGACCCCTGGTTTTGACCCAATCTCCCATTTCCCTGATTCTGTTACTGTGCCTGCTTTAACCCTTGCTAGTTCTCAAACCCTAGGTTTAAAAGCAGACTTAGTACGTTATTCCCCCTTGGGGATCAAGTTGCTGAACCCATTGAGGTTCATCGCTTTCACCTTCCTGCCCCTACTAAGGTTCACGCCACTGGGGCCCTGGAGACCTTTTCCCAGATGCAGGACCAGGTTGAAAGAGGTCTCGCCCTAGCCATGAGCCAGTACACAAATTCCCCTTTCTCTAAAACTTCTGCAACACCTAGGGCAACCACTTCTGTTTCTCAGACATTTGAAATTCCTGCCCCCATTAAGGCCCCTGCTACTGGGGCTCCTGAAACCCTTTTCCAACTGCAGGCCAGGGTTGACAGAGATCTTGCCATAGCTATGAGCCAATACGCAAAATTCCCTGTCGCTAAAATATTGGCCACACCTAGAGTAACCACTTCTGTTTCTCACACATTTGGAATTCCTGCCTTTGACTCTAAACCTATTCCCTTAGAGCCTCCCACAGCAATTGGTTCCCTTATTGTTGCTTCTCAATCTCACACTTCAGAGATCAGCTTATCTGTCTCTGATCCCTTTGCAAGGTCTCAGTGTCCTGTTACTGCAGCTAAGGATTCTCCAGCACCTCATGTGTTAACCTATCATACAGCTAAAACTCCTGTTTTAAAAGCAGGCTTACCTTTCTCTGACTCCCCTGTAGTATGTGATATGCCTATCACTAATGTTAAAACTCCTGCTTTAAAAGGCACCCTCGCTGGTATGCCTGAAGTTTCCTGCACTGAATCTAAGACTCTTGTACAAAGTCTCCCATAGTATCTGATATTTCCACTATGAATTCTCTCACAACCACTTCAGTGACAAGCAGACCTTTCACCAATGCCCCATCCGTGTTAAATACCCCTACTGCTAGGGCCCATGTAGTCTTGGATAAACCTTTCTCTGCTTCTAAGGTTTCTGCCATAAAAATCCTCACAGGTTCTGGTATACCTATTATTGACCCTCTGGCTCCCACTTCAGGGACAAGTACAACATTTTCTGATCCCATTGTAGTACCTAGTCTAGCCCTTGCTGTTTCAAAAATATCCACTTCAGAGACAAGCGTAATGTCCTCTGATTCCATTGAAGTGCCTAGTCTGGTTCCTGCTGTTTCTCAAATACCCACTTAAGAGACCAGTATACCTTTTTCGTATCCCTGTGCTGTTGTTATCAAGAATGACTTCAAGTCCCCCACATCAAAGAATAACTTCCCTCTATCTAGCCCCCCTACAACTCCTCATGTAGCCTCGCAATCTGGGATTCTCACTCCTCAGACAATACTGTCTCTCACTAACTCTTCTACAGTATTTGAGGTATCCGCTACGGATTGCATGACTGCTACTGCGAACTCAGGGTTACCTCTCATGGAACTTTCTTTAGTACCTGACGTTTCTACAGATTCAAAGGACCCACTGTTCAAAACTGACTTATACTTCTCTGATTCTTCCACAGTATTTGGGTACCCACTACTGACTTCTCAACTTCTGCCACAAACTCAGGGTTACCTCCCAGGGAGGTTTCTGTAGTACCGGATGTATCTAAGGATTCAAAGGCCCCTGTGTTCAAAACGGATTTATACTTCACTGTTTTTCTCACAGTATTTAGGGTACCCATTACTGACTGCTCTTCCTCTGCCGCAAACTCAGGGTTACCTCCCAGGGAGGTTTCTGTAGTACCGAATGTATTTACTGATTCAAAGGACCCTGTGTTTAAAAAAACTTCTGCACTGATTCCTCTACAGTATTGCGTGAAGCCATTGAATCTGGGACTTCTACTCCCAAGTGAAAGTTCGTGTTCTCCTGATTCTCCTTCAGTGTTTGAAGTACACAGTTCTAACTCCAAGACATTTGTTTCTAAATCAGTTTTTCCTCTCATCCAGCTTCCTGCTGTACTGGATAAGATCTGTATTTATCCAAGCTCTCTCACTTTACAAGCAGCTTCAATACCCACGGGTTCCTGTGTGGTTGGGGAAAGTGCGCTACTACAATCTATTTCTAGTGAAAACAACCATAAACCAACCAAGTGAGGTGTGAAAATGGATGACAATACAAATAAATAATACGTGATTCTGAATGGTGTACAGGAGAGCGTCTGCGGCCGTGGAACAGGGGTGGCTTGAATACCCCCAGGGATAATACAGAAAAAATACAAAAAACAGCGCACAACGGTCATAGTGTAAAATGTATAATATAATATTAGTTGACAATTAAAGGTGAGTATTCTGCGTACATCAATTAATAATTATAAGAACATGTCAAAGGATATGTTACCCATCCACCAACTGCAGTAACGGACGTCTATGGTAGGATATCAGCAGATGCTTCCCAAGCTCTTTCACTCCAAGAATGTCACATAGGTAGATGGATATTCAATCTGTGCTGTAGCTTCTGACTGCGACCCTGTGCGTTTGACTGCACATGGTTGATTTGTGTGCTTTTTATGTACTGTATTTGGGGGTGTAGGGATCAAATTATTATGATGACCTGCCTTTTGAAATTATGTAATTTCTTTGAACTGCTGCACAGCTAATCCTTCATGCAGCTGTCCCCTGTAACCCACTCCCCCACACACACACACAAGGCTCGCTCAAGGATTTGAAACTCTTATCGACAGAGGGACTATTTTCAGTGATATCCCTAGCGCGGAGTGACATTCCTGCCTATAGGTAGATGGATATTCATATATCAGTCCTTTTAGGCAGGTCTATTGCGGTGCAGGTATACAAGTTCCAAGATAATACTCCTTATTGGCGACACGAAGTTCAAACACTGGAGGAGTATGGTAGCGCTGTGCACTCTACAAACACGTCCCACTGCTTCTCCGTCGGCCTCCCGGTGACGTCACTCGACCGCGAAGCCAAAATCTGCAAGCTCGACCTCTCACCGGTTCACAGTTGAAACAGGCAGTATGATGCCGCTGTGGAGCTAATCTGATCACTCAATCTTTGGCACTATTCCAACGCTTTTCAAAACTAAACAGTTTCTTCCTCAGGCAGTATTGACCACTTATCATCCAGCCATTGAAATACACTCTGCCCGATTCTGATTGGCTGTGGTTGAATATGTCACCTCCAATCAGAGGGGGGCAAGGAGGAGTCAAGGGCGTGTTGCAGAAATACATTCATCAGCATAACAAACCGATCTAAGGACACATAACCTTTTATTAAAACATATAATTAAAAAACATGAACTATTGTTGATATCACTAAAAGAGAACTGATGAGAGGAACAGTACTAAGGATACTAGAACAGAAGAGAAACATAAATTAAAAATGCAATACATTTAATCCAATACATCAGAATGCATCTTATGTCTAATTCAAACCAAAACACAAAAAGGACATATGTGGAACCAAATGAACATGAAATAAGGTCTGCTTGTGTGGTGCCTGATGTGTTCTCTCTGGATTTCATGTTGTCATTGTCAAAGACTGAAACACCCCTGTTGGACTTCCTTGCCTTGCCTAAGGTTCCCGTCCCTGCTTCTTGTGCCCCCACGGTGGGTATGGGCATGTTTCTCTCTGCTTGTTCTCTGGTGCCTACTGCATCCTCTGTGGATGCCCAGACTTCGGACCTGATGCTCTTCAAACCCATATGCCCAGGGAAACTGGCCTCTTATTGGATGCCAGTACCACGGCAGAAAATCACGTAAACACTCCAATCGTCACGCTCTACTTGCAACATATATATATATATATATATATATATATATATATATATATATATATATATAACTTTTGGTATCTATAGAAACACAAAAACAGAGACCGCATACACACCTAATAATAAATGGGTATCTGCAAGACATAGTAAATAATATTCAGAGGTAGAAATATAGGTCAGTGCTACTGAGACAAAGGTAAATATGACAAAGGAAACAACAAGAAGTCTCACAAATGAGCACTCAAAAATTCTGAAAAATATAACATATTATTAGTTACAACTATAACACACTTAAAACATATAAAATCAAAAGGGCAGGACCCCTAAGTACGACACATTACACCGTGAAAGTGCCACAAGATTCTAACAGGACATACATCTAACTACTGCACTGGTGAAAGGCTATATCTATAGAAATAATGAGAACCCAGGGAAACACATGCAGAATTTATCAGTTGGGCTTACGGATCTACCACAGACTTTACTTACCTTCATTCTCTCTCATAATATCAGGATTGGACCTCGGTTCCACCACCGTGATGCATTGCACTGTACTGTACAAGTGTGCAGTATTTGGTGCACTTTTCTTTTCTTGTTACAGGAATCATGAATAAAGCATTTTTCCAAGAGGAAATAGTGCCCGAGATTGTTGAATACAGTACACATGAATTCCCAGATGGTCACCGGTTCTACCAGGACAATGATCCAAAACACACCGCATCAACTGCGCATATGCTTGCCAGCGGTATAAACTGAGTTAAGACGCCAGCGGAGTAAGTACGGTAAACGTTTCTCATTTTTGTACACTCTTTACTGTGTATCTCTTTAACAAATTCTCCTTCTTTCCCCTCTTCAATTCCAGTTCGCCAGATTTCTCTCCTATCGAAATGGTATGGCATAAGCTCAAGGATCATATCAGATGATGACTGGTGAAACTGTCAATAAAGGATGAATTGGCGGATGGCATAATATTTTTGGAACAACATACTCACCGTAGAAAGATGTAATAAATATATAGATCATATTGCGACTGTGTTGCCCATTGTGATACAGTGTAATGGGCAGGCATCAGGAAAGTAGAAGGGTACAGTACAGTACTGTATTATGGTAAGTACAGGTATACCAAGTATGATACAGGTAACTATGGCACAGATTGTTTTATATGCACTTTACTGCACTCATTTTTTCTTTTCTTTTCAAAACTGCTGCACTAAAAATCTTGTCATAAAGTAGTTATACAGTAGTTATAATGTAGTATAGAGTTCCAGTATACAGTATACTGTACAGTATGCTGTACAGTAGTTATACAGTTACTGTGTACTGTACAGTATAGTTTGACAGTAGTAACTGCATAGTCCAATATGCAGTAGTGATACTGTACGCAATGCCATTAAATGCACTTACTGCACACATTATTTCTTTTTTTTTCAGAGCTTCTGCACTAAAAATCTTGTTATAAAGTAGTTATTCAGTAGTTATAATGTAGTATAGAATTGCAGTCTACAGTATACTGTACAGTATACTGTGCAGTAGTTATACAGTTACTGTGTACTGTATAGCATAGTTTGACAGCATAGTCCAATATACAGTAGTGATACTGTATGCAATGCCATTAAATGCACTCATTTTTTCTTTTCTTTTCAGATAGAGCTGCACTTAAAATGGAAGGGCGGGTAGGGGGGTATCATGTGTAAAATTAGTGAACTGTGTGTATAGTGTAGCAACAGTCATAATTAACACAACCCCCCACCCCCCTCTCTCAATGAAGTACAAAATGCAATGCAGCCATGACGAAGATAATTAAGGGGGCTATGCACTAAGCTCTGTAAAGTGGCTTTAAGAGCGCAAAGTGCTTTAAAAACGTGATATTGCGCTCAGTACGATTCACAGAGCCGCACTAACAGCCACTTTACGCTCTTGAACTGGCTTTTTTGCAGAAATTTTTCTAAGTCCCACCAAACACGTACGATCAGCTAAATACGCTGATTTCTGCCAGTCTGCGCGATTCTCTAAGCTACGCTAAGAGATCGTTCTTTAAAAACGCGCTTGAAAAAAAACGCCAGCCCAAGGCAGGCGCAAAAACATATGTCTCGTAGGTTCTGGGGATGTCTACTGGTAAGTGTCGGGTGGGATTTTAGGACCTTTTTGAGATTTGATCTGAAGTTAGAATATGCCAGAGTTTTTCCTAAATATTGATTGTATAGGCCGCCATTGATTATTAAATGTGCCTATAGACTGGATTACCGTTTGATCTTCTTGATTTTTGCATTTATCCTGTAGTAGGAGATACCTTGACGTAGACTTTGCCCTTTTGTAGGCACGTCTAATCACTTTGTTACTATAGCCTCGCTCTAAAAACTTTAATTTCATCAGTTTGGCTTCTTGTTCAAACAGATCATCAGTGGAACAGTTCCTCCGCAATCTGAGGTACTGTCCCACTGGAATTCCTCTAATGAGGTTCTGTGGGTGGTGGCTGGAGGCTAGTAGAAGGCTGTTTGTCGCCGTCTCCTAGTTGTAACAAGTTCATTCTCCATACCTCGCATAATGTGTAGGTCCAGGAAATTAATGCTGTTGGGATCAGATTCAAATGTGAGCTTTACGTTTATATCGTTCACATTGAGTATGTCGATGAATTGTTTCAAAGATGTGGTATCTCCGTGCCATATTAGCAGCACATCATCGATAAATCTAATCCACGTGGTAATCTTTTCTGTGAAGATGGCAAGTATGTCAGAAAAAACTCTTTCCACTTCCCACCAGCCCAGGTACAAGTTGGCATATGATGGGGCACACGAGGTCCCCATCGCTGTACCCTGGGTCTGGTGGTATAGCTTTTTGTCAAAAGTAAAGTAATTTCTTGTAAGGTGAACTGAAGAAGTTTCAATACCAACTCATTATGTTTGTGATAGTACTCTCCTCGGGTATTGTGGCATGCCTTTGTCATGAAGTATACTAGAGTATAAACTCTCTACATCTAATGATACAAGTAATGTATTGTCATCAATCACGACCCCCTCTAGTTTCCTTAGGACGTTCCTGCTATCCTTTAAATAGGAAGGCAGGGCCATGACAAATGGCCTAAGAATTTGGTCCACGTATTGGCTTGCCTTCTCCGTGAGATTGCCAATTCCCGACACAATCGGACGTCCAGGAGGAGGCAATTTGTGCTTGTGTATCTTAGGTAAAGTGTAACATGTGGGGAGTCTTGGGGTGCCGTCTAGCATAAAGTCTCTTTCTTGTTTTGAGAGTACTTTAAGTTCCATCCCTTGACCTAGTATACTTTTAAGTTCTTGATAATATTTTATTGTTGGATTGTTTGTTAGGGTGGTAGTAATCTTTATTATTCAAAATCCTCATATTCTCCTTGACATACTGTCCAGAACTACAATATTGCCCCCCTTATCGGAGTGCTTGATCACTATAGATTTTTCCTCTGCCAGTTCTTTCACAGCTTTTCTATCTGCTGTGGTAAGATTGTCAATTCCTGTGTTCCTTCTTAAGTCCTTTAGGTCTTGTGTTACAAGGCTCACAAAGACATGAATATTTGGACAGATATTAGGTGGTAGCATGAATTTGGATTTATTCTTAAGATTGCTAAATGGACCCTCACCTGGTGTATGTTCTGATTCATGTAATAGAGCACCCAAGTCTCTTAAATTCTCTAGGTCTAAATCTTCCACTCGTTCTAGGCCCATGTTTATGGCCATATTGATGTTCCTTTTTTTGTAAAACGTATGTAAATTGAGTTTTCTTCCAAAGAGGCTTAGGTCCTTCACCCACTGAAAACAGTCCATGTCTGTAGTTGGGGTGAAGGACAGACCTCTCGATAATACTTTGATGTGTATTTCTTTTAGTGGAAATTGAGATAGATTAATGTCTTGTAGTTTTTGAGAATTATTGTCATGATATGTAGGGAGATCAACTTCAGTTGTAATGTCGGTATCCCCTAGCGTCGATAACGTCAGGGTTTCCTGCCATACCCCCATCTTTCTCTGTCTCTGAGTGTGTCTACCCTTCCCCCTCCGTGTCCGCCTCTTGGTGGTCTGGCGGTATGGGGATATTCTAAAAAAGTTTGATGACTTTCCTGAATAGGAGGCTAATTCGTTCTAAGGGTAGGATCTTCTTCTCCCTCAGAGGTATCCCTGTCAGGTCAGTTGATGACTCTTGGTTATCAGTGGGGCCGTAGGTTTAGTCTTATGTCTGTATATTTTATGTTCTTGAAAATCCCTAGTGTCTCTCAAGTACTTGTTATGTTTTCTCTCCTTCAATTCTTTAGTGTACTTCTCTATATTGTTTTTGAGTTTAGTTTCTAAACTGGAAAAGTCTGGAAAATTGTTCCACTGGTTGATATTAATCAGTTGTTCATCTATATCTTTATTTACTCCTTTCAGTTTCTCTGTTTGATATTCAGAAAGTAATTTCATAAGTTCTTTAGAGCAACGTGTTAGGATGTTATCCCAGTTCTGTATAAAGACTGGGTCTGTAATGTGGTGTGCTGGTGACAAATGGGATCTTAAACCCCTGGGTACAATATCATATTTAATATAATTTTCCAGACTAAAGATTTCCCACCACAGACGTGCTCGTGATCTATAAGTCTTTTCTAGACCTTGGAAGTAAAGGTTAATATTATTCGATGAGGTTTGACTCAGTGGAGTCTGGTCTGATTCATTGCCAAAGAAGCTTTCAGCTGCACTTTGCCATTCATCAAAATCTGGTTGGTTTGACAAAAAGCCTGACATAATCCTAATGGGGAAATAATTAGTATAATAATTATCTCAGAATAGTATCTGTAAGCGAGCTACAGATATATGCGAGTATAGAACACTCCTTTAATAATAGGTATACAGAGGCGGGGGGAAGGGGATAGAGACCTCTGCTCAGCTAATAGTCAGTTTTAATGAGTGAATGAGTCTTGGTGCTGTGCTGAAAATTGTAATAACAAATACACAAAAGAAAAAGGACTCCGCTGGTAGCACTCTATAACTCTAAAGTAAATAGTAATAGTAATGATAAGTGATAAGGATTAAATATAATTTTAATGGTATATCTCTTAAAATAAGGGGGTGTACATAAATGCGAATAAAAATGACCATATATCCCCGTCAGAAGCCTGCTATAACCAGGGCGTGATGAGGTATGTGCTAAATAACTGTATAGTTAAAAATCTTGACACACAGACCTGTATCACCATATAAAATGTATATGGGGTAGTGTATTAGCACTATTTGATCCCTCCTTATTGTAGTATTGGAGGACTATTATCAAAGTTGAAGGGGTATACTCCCTTCTCCTTTATGCAGCAGGATTAATTAAATCCATTGTCAGTCTGCTGCAGAGAAAAAAGTGCTGCCTAGTGTTAAAGTCTTCACTATTTGGAGGTGACTATGCTTAAACGAATAAGCCTAATAGACCCCTGCTTATTAATGGCTAAACACTTAAAAAGATCCTAGATTAATATCAGGATATATTAGATCAGTATTGCATTGGAACCACATACCGTTTGTATGATCAGGCAGTGGTTACAAATGCATCCGATAAATGTATCAGTTGCAGGTTTTATAAGTTGTCCTGCTAGGTCGAGCTCCTCTCAATAGATTAGGTATAAGTCTATGTGGTGTTCGGAACCATTAACCACAATCGCAACATTAACTCATATAGTTATATATTTAGAGCTGAGGTATATGCAGAGCTCGCCGTGACAAGAGCCACTGCGTGATGATCAGCCTCTGCCGACGACCGTTTCATGCATGTGCGCTTTCTGAAGGCAGATAGGCTAGGGGCGTGTGCTCTCCCTGCTCTCCTTATATACACCTTTTCATGTCCGAATTGGAGTTCCTTATTAACCCCTTAGGTGCTGTAGCGTAAGTAATTTATTCTGAACATGTCAGTAGAACTTTATTGATGAATAGTACTTTGCCATCTGTACTTATAAAGTATGCACTTTATATATACAGCTTAACCCCGTTATAGCGCGGTCCTCGGGGGCCACCCGATCCGACCGCGCTACAAACGGGGTCGCGCTAATTAAATAAAATAAATTAATGAATTAAACAAATTTAAAAATGGCCACTGTGCCCGGGGTTCCGTGTCAACAGAGGGGGGAGAGCTGGGATCGCATCATCGCACTGTGCTGCACTGTGCTCCTCCTCCCTCCTTCCTCCTCCCTCCTCCCGTGTCTCCAGCAGTCAGAGAGCTGCAGGCAGTGCTTGGAGAGTGCAAGGCTCAGGGCTGCAGCCTCCTCTCCATGGCAATTTTACTCACATGTCCACTGATCACCCGCACAGCAGCTTCTCCTGCTCTCACTCGCAAACTTTTCAGGGACGCCTGGGGAGCCTGCCCTGTCTAGGAAGAGAGGTGTGTGTCTGTGTGTCTGTGTGTCTGTGTGTCTATGTGTCTGTGTGTCTGTGTGTCTGTGTTCCTGATAGCTTCCCCTGCTCTGCACCACAGACATTCTATCCTTCTGTGAGCAAGAGTGATTTAGGAGATAGCAGCTGACACCAGAGATGGGGGGGGGAGTGTGTGTGCTGTGCAGTGTCCTGTGAGTGTGTGCAGTGTCCTGTGAGTGTGTGCAGTGTCCTGTGTGTGCAGTGTATGCAGTGTTCAGTGTGCAGTGTGCAGTGTGCAGTGTGCAGTGTGCAGTGTGCAGTGTGCAGTGTGCAGTGTGCAGTGTGCAAAAAATATTTTTTTTGAAATTTATTTATTTATTTATTTTAAATTCGGGGTCCATGCTCAAACCGCGTTATAAGCGGATCCACGTTATAGCGGATCGCGCTATAATGGGGTTGAGCTGTATGTATTTAAACTCAAATCTGATAGGTGGTATATTGCATTTTAATGCAAAGTGAGGAAATGTATGGAAACATTTCTAAATCTGATTCAAGTCTGTGTGGACAGGAAACACTGAGATACTTATGATCATATGTGGAATCAGTGGGTATTACAGATCCAAATATTCAATTAATTATTGTACAAGTATTTAACTACAACATGCTCACGTACATTCTAATGTGGAACAAACTATTAAAATAATAGACACACGTTAATATTACTACGAGCACGCTCTGCAAGCTATTAGCTAATGCATAAGGAGACAGGACTTAAACCAGCCAAATGTAGCTGGATATGGTACTCGAAGTTTGCACATAGTGCACAGCTGAATCAGGAGCTCCATTATCAAACTCTTTAAGCAACTGCGATGTATGGTATATTCATGTCATACAAAGCATGTATCTTATCACCATAGATCTGACTGAGGTCGCCATACTGCTGCGGCACAGTTTATTCGAGCATTTGCCCGTTCTGTGCCGCAGCAGTAGCCTGGCGCGCGCCCGAGAGTGACGGGCGCGCGCCGAAGCAGCGGAAGAGCGCCCTCCGATCGGGGCGCTCTCCCTACCGCTGCCGGGTCCGCCGGGTCCCCCGGAACCCCCTGCCGCTGTCCCGCGATCGCGGGACACCAGGGCTCCCTCGGGGAGCCCCTGGACGCGCGTGCAGGGGGCGCACGCTCCCGAAGACGCGTGACCGCGCGTCTATGACGCGCGGCACGCCGAGGGGCGGCCACTAGCAAGCCGGGAAATCTCCCGGCTTGCGGATCTGGCCGCAGTGTAATAAACTGTGTCGCCAGTGTATCCTTCTGCCAGCAAGCATCTATGGTACATACACCTATGCCAACTTGCAGTTATACATCACTGCCTCTATCTAAGCATATTTGATGTCTGTATCAAATTGAGACTACTGATCTTGTCTCTCAACAGGACATCTCAAATCAGCAGTAACAACCTCACCGGCAAGGAGATTACTCTGATGCGGTGTATATATACAGTATAAATAAAAACACCACAGGGTAATTATACCCTAGGGTGGACTAATAACCACCCTCTGACCCCCCAATTAAAGATCTATTAATGTCAATAACTAGAGCTGCTGAAACTTTGAGCACTGGTGTATACAATACCTAATACCAAGCAAGGAAACCATTTTTAACTTTAATCGAGTATAACATATTGTGTAGACATTTGTTCTTAATAAAGTGTAACAGACTCAATGTGAGCATCATTGGACCTATATAATTTATGGTCTGTTGTGCACCAATAATAGGGATTTCTACTAGTGGCAAGTACTCTCTAGTTACAAACCGCTATTCTCTGCCTCTAACATCCCATATTTTTTACACAAAATTACATTATGAATGTATACTGCTCCGACAAAGTTTATTCGAGCAAAAGCCGCACGGCAGGATGCGTGGCGGCAGCGTGGAGAAGCGTTGAGAAGCGGCTCGTTCGCGTGACGTCGGTGACGTCACAGTCACGTGCGCGCCCGGCTTCCCCGGCTTCCCCGGCTTCCCCGGCTTCCCCGACTCCCCTGAAGGTTTGAAGTGAGGTAAGCGGGGGAGCGGGGAAGCAGAGGGGCACAGCAGGAGCAGCTAGGGGGTCGGGAAGGTGTATAAATTGCACGCGGATTGGAGGGGGGGGGGACGGAGGGGACGCGGCTGGATGCGGCTGGCGCGCTGACTATTCTCAGCACCAGCCGGAGTAAGTCCCGGTCAACCGGCGGCTTTTGCTCGAATAAACTTTGTCGCCACTGTATATCAAACACACATATATGCATGTTGGATGACCTGTCATATCCTTTGAAATACATCACATTTGATACAAGACAATTGTTTGTAGAATTTAGCATGTTATACGTCACTGAAAATATAGATTCCTGTCACTAAATTGTTATACAGTTTACCAATCATATTATCTCTCGCTGTATTATAGGTGATTCAAGATATGTGATCCGACCGTGGCTCCTAACCCACTGTCTAACTCTCAATCCCCTGCAGATGAGCGTTATAATACTGCACACATATCCACTCGATCGGTTATTGAGAGGACGTTTGGACGGTTGAAAAGACGGATCAGATGTCTTGATAGATCAGGTGGTGCCCTACAGTACAAGCCTGAAAAGGTTGCAGAGATAGTGATGAGTTATTGCATTCTGCACAAAATAGCACAATTTCTAGGCAACACACGGGAGGGTCTTGAGGAGGACCCTCCTGTTCATGCTGCAGGGGATCATGAACAGACAGCAAGTGGGGTGGAGACACGGCAGAATGTAATCGCCACATATTTCTCGGGTAAGCCAAAATGTGACATAAAATTTTTATGTATATTGTCTATCATGTTTTGTTGACGTAAATGTTACAATGTTGTTCATCATAGGATAGTGTTGTCTCTACACATTTTGTGTATACAAGCTATGCTGTGTGTATGTGGCCACCTGTCTATGGTATGTAAAGCTCACTCTTCTTACTCATAACCTTGGCAATAAGCCAAAATCATAAAAATAGGTATCATGTGTGCAAGAGGGGTGAATGTTGGCATGTACATTATGGAGTTTCATGGTTTCTTCAGTCCTATAATTTTATGGAATGTGAAATTGATCACAAATGCATCATCTTGAGCACGTCCTATCTGTAGTAAGCTTGCACAAATTATTCAATGATGATCATTCTACATTATATGTGTTATTGTATGTGCAATAATTTCATAAACATACTTGGATTAGTTGAAACATAATACCATGTCATTTAATAATGAAGTTATAACAGACCATATGCAAATTGACCATGATAAATGAGCAATTTGAATTATGTCATCATGTACATTCTTAGAGTGTAGCTGTGTAACAGTTTATCTGTAACTTTTATCCATGAATGTATGAAAGTGTATTACGATTTTTATCTGCAGTTCCTTTAAGCTTTACCTGCAATGTTAGAGACATAATCATGTATTATTTTAATTATAGACATTGCACTCCACAATATAACAACGATATGCCCTTTCCTCTGTTGCTCGACTGCTAAAACTCTGACTCAGGCCCTCATTCTCTCCCGTCTTGATTACTGTAACCTCCTGCTGTCCAGCCTTCCTGCCTCTCACCTGTCTCCCCTACAATCTATCCTAAACACTGCTTTCCTAGATCTGTCTCAGCATCTCCCCTCATGAAATCCCTCTCCTAGCTTCCGATCAAATCCCGCATCTCACACTCCATTCTTCTCCTCACTTTTAAAGCTTTACACTCTTCTGCCCCTCCTTACATCTCAGCCCTAATTTCTAGTTATGCACCATCCAGACTCTTGCGTTCTTCTAAAGGATGTCTTCTTTCTACCCCTTTGTATCTAAAGCCCTCTCCCGCCTTAAACTTTTTTCACTGACTGCCCCACATCTCTGGAATGCCCTTCCCCTCTGTACCCAACTAGCACCCTCTCTATCCACCTTTAAGACCCACCTTAAGACACACTTGCTTAAAGAAGCATATGAATAGCACTGGGGATAATACTGGACACATGTTAGATAAAGCTTAGCCCCCTGCAGACGCACTTACCAGAATTCCCTCCTACTGTCTCTGTCTCTGTCTCTGTACGTTTTCCCTACCTACCAATTAGACTGTAAGCTCCTCGGAGCAGGGACTCTTCTTCCTTAATGTTACTTTTATGCCTGTAGCACTTATTCCCATGACCTGTTATTTATACTATCTGTTATTTAATTGATTACAGTACCACATGTATTACCACTGTGAAGCGCTATGTACATTAATGGCGCTATATAAATAAAAAACGGAGGGTTCAGGGCTCTACGGATTTTAAAGAATTTATTAATCAAATGCACAACGTTTCAATCAACAAAAAGTGGTCTTTCTCAAGTGAAGATAACAACAACAGTGAAATATCCAACATATATAGTCCCCAACCCAGGTGAAAATACTTAAAAACATCCGGTAACTCCGGGAGAGTGTGTGTGTGTGTGCATGGGAGAGTGTGTGTGTGTTACCAGAAGTAACATCACCCCACCCCCCCAATCACCCCACCCCCCCAATCACCTCGTCACCCCACCCAATCACCCCGTCACCCCACCCATTCACCCCGTCACCCCACCAAATCACCCTGTCACCCCATCCAATCACCCCGTCAACCCCACCCAATCACGCCCTCTGTCTCTTGCCCTCTGTCTCTCTCTCTCACCCTCTCTCTCTCACCCTCTCTCTCTCTCACCCTCTCACCCTCTCTCTCTCACCCTCTCTCACTCTCTCTCTCACTCTCTCTCACCCCCTCTCACTCTCTCTCTCTCTCTCTCTCTCTCTCTCTCACACCCCCTCTCTCTCTCTCTCACCCCCTCTCTCTCTCAACCTCTCTCTGTGTCTGTCTCACACTATGTTTCTGGATCTCTTATTTACCCTATATATCTTAACTGCCCTATACTACACCGAAATAACATATACTGCTTTCTTCAAGATCTGACTCAAGCTTCACACGGAAGACATCGGAACCCCCCCTAACCCAGAAGACAGGTAGGGAACACCTCCCCTCAAATGTATAACATTGCGGGAATGAGGGTAGCTGGACATTGAGGGACTGCTCATCAGGTAAGATCCCAGGTGGGATTGCTGCTTTAGATATTGTGAATCGGGGACGTCCAGACACTGTTTAAGGGGTTCAGGAAACTAGTCATTGACACCTGGCTTTTATTTCTAGATCGACATTTACACACACACACACACACACACACACACACACACACAAACACACACACACACACACACACACACACACACACACACACACACACACACCCACACCCACACCCACACACACACACACACACACACACACACACACACACACGTAACAAGGACTAATTGTAGTATAATGTAATACAATAAATACATTTATGTCAAAAACGAATGTTTTTCTGACTAGGAATTTATTAAATGCATTTTATTTATATATTTTATTTTAAAGCGGGGTTGGGGGCGGGACTAGGGTTGTGGGTGGGACTAGGGGCGGGGTTGTGAGCAGGACTAGGTGGCGAGTAGATTTTTTGGTTGTGCGAGTAGATTTTTGGGTGATTTGTCGAACACTGTGTATAATCATATACAAATATTAATTGTGAGCACATTCACATGTTTTACACAGGTCTGCAAACAAATTTTTCGCCATTATCACATAGCATACAGTGCTTACACTGCAGCAAGAGATTATGGGAAATGACATGCTAATTAGCAACCTTACACTGAAACCCAGAAGGTCAAACTAGTCTGTCTGTGAGTGAGTTTATTGGCTTTGCATCTCATTCCAGGCTATGTTTAAAAGCATCATGCACTGGCTTTCAGGTTTTTATACACACACACACACACACACACACACACACACACACACACACACACACACACACACACACACACACACACACACACACACACACACACACACACACACACACACACACACACACACACACACACGTCATGTATTATGTGATGATGGCTAAATATATAAAGCATGTTTTTAAAAAAAAAACACACATGATGTTCTTAGCATGGTGTTTGTGTTTTTAGAATGATACATTTGGACATGACATTGTTTCAGTAACACATTGGCTCTCGTGACTCTTTAAGCTGTATTGTGACTTAGCAAGCCTGTCACAGTGGACCAGAACTTATCAACACTTTATATTTTTGGGATTCTCGATTGAACACGACAAGGAGGCAAAATAAATTGTCATTTATTTCCATGATAGACAAACACACGACAGCTTCAGAATACACTTAATACAACACTTACTGGGATGGGGAAACAAAATAAATTGTCCTTTGCAAGAAAGCGCAAGAAATACAGTCTCTGATTTAAAGTCCGTTTGGCTAGATCACAAGTTGACGATCTAATACCTCCGCCAAATGAAGAAAGTTTGTAATAGTTCGTAAGAATACATTCGGGAGTCACCAGGGCTAATGAATTCCTGAGTTTGGGGTAAATCCTTGGTTGCAATGTTATTAACCTCTTGCGTCCTAGAACCGCTACTGTTATACTCGAACAGAATCTTATGCAAAGTTTGGTTACGTCATAAATCATACAAGGGATAGCTCGGTGGGCAGTTTTATAGGGTTCACAGACCTATCTGTAACATGCATGCCCAATCCCCTCCGTGGGAACATTTAACCTACCAATCTCCGATTTGCCCGTAGTTTGCAAAATGAGCAAAAAAGGCTTTCCTGTTTGTAACGCACGTGTCAGCTTGACACCCATGCGGTCACCCCTTATCTGGCGACCCCGAGTCTGGGGTTTGGCCCCAAAGTGTGAATGGCTCATGCTGAGTACCGGGATCTGGCACTCAGCAACATCCCAGTCATTTTCACACTTTATATCTCTGAGGCTTTTCATCCCTATACTTCACTAGACTCAGAGGCTCCCACTTAGCGGGGTCTATTTGAAGTGCAGTAAGGAAAATACCCTCAGCTCATTCACCCCTGGCATATTTACATGCCAAAGGAATTTTCCCGGGCTCAAAGAAAAAACTGTTCCTGCCTGAACATTTAAAACTTACTGTATTTTACACTTTATTATAACATTATGTTCTAGGGGTGTCACAACTCTAATTTTTATATGTATGTGAGTGGTTTCTTTACTTGAATTTGCACACCACAAATCAGGGTGCTAGCTGTCTCCGTTCATGAGTTAGCCCACTTAATTGAAAGGCGCTTGGGTGAGATACCAAGTTCACTTAGTTCTCACGTCAATTGACCGACTTCCTACGGCAATAGACTTTCCTCCTTTCAAGTTACATGAGCTAACAAGGTACGGATACATTCTGTCAGAAAACCACTTAAAATCTAACCGCAAGCCACTTATTCAATTGAACTTGAGGTTACGAGGTCGAGTGTTTGAAAATGGATACCTATGCTTCAAATAGACCTCCGGTATCCAGCCACGCTTTCTCAATCAGCACTGGCTTCAGCGCTCACAACGCCATCTTGTGCCTGAAAACCTTATAGCACACTTTGTATGTAATTCTATTATGGCAGGCAGGGAATAGGCTGTAATATGGGGGTAAGAAGGCTGGGACAGGGGCAAATACATCAGTGTCATGCATATACTTTTAACCCCTTCACTCCCAATGTGAGTTGGGGTTAATCAGCCGGGTATAATAACTTTATTAAGGGCCTGATTAACCCCCCATCGCCACAATGACAAAGATACTTTTCTTATGTGTAGGTAGTATGAATGCTCCCTATGTCAAAAATTGTCACACACTATTTGGACTGTTTTGTGCCCTACATCCTTTGTTGTGATATCCCCCTTTACATACAGTAGATGGAATAAAATGTCAGTGTATTTGTTCTGTAACAGATGTATGAAAGACACGTTTGTAAAGTTGGGACATCCATTACTGGACTTGTTTGTCTCTTGAAAAATGGATGAACATGTACTCATTAGTTACTAAATGTATGCAAGGAATAGTTTGCTGTATCAACTTAGAAGGGCAATAATGTATTTTGTAACTATGAATGTTGTGTATGTATGACCCAATAAAACCAGACAAAGTACATTGACACTTCAAATATTTATTCATTTTCAGGCAGCAATGTTTGAGAGCGAGTCAATGGGCGTTGATTTGAAGGTGTGCGTCGGGGCCGCGTGCGACCTCTACCATGAACATTTAAAATTCTTTGATGAACTATAACAGTTTCTTGTTCCATTGGCAGTGGCATGTTTGAAGATGGCAGTGCCGTTGGCAGTGGCATTGTTGAAGATGGATGTGCCGTTGGCAGTGGCATGGTTGAAGATGGCTGTGCCATTAGCAGTGGCATGGATGAAGATGGATGTGCTGTTGGCAGTGGCATGGTTGAAGATGGCTGTGCCATTGGCAGTGGCATGGTTGAAGATGGATGTGCCATTGGCAGTGGCATGGTTAAAAATAGATGTGCCAAGGGTGATGTCACTGCTATGTCTGTATATGGCTGGATAGGTGCTGCATTATTTACATTCACACTTCCCTTCATTGTGTGCCCTTGACTCCTCTTTTGCCATGTACACAACACAGGGCACCAGTATTTGCGTGACACTGTCCCCTTACTTTTTCCTAATTTTTTTTGGTTGCAGCAGAACGTGGCAATAACGGTGTTGGAGAAGACACCATGAATGTGGCTGGAGAAGCTGGCAATAATGGTGCCGGAGCAGACGCCATGAATGTGGCTGGAGAAGCTGGCAATAATGTTCCAAAGCAGACGCCATGAATGTGGCTAAAGAAGCTGGCAATAATGGTGTCAGAGCAGATGCCATGAATGTGGCTGGAGAAGCTGGTAATAATTGTGCCGGAGCAGACGCTATGAATGTGGCTGTAGAAGCTGGCAATAATGGTGCCGGTTCAGACGCCAGGAATGTTGCTGGAGAAGCTAGCAATAATGGTGTCTGAAATGATGGCAATGATGTTGCCGGAGAGGAGGACAATGGTGGCGGAGAGTGGGGCATCGATATAACTGGAGAAAAGATTCCAAACTCACCAGAAGATGGAGATGAGGTAGGATCCTGTTGTCTAGACATTAGTGATTAGGCCCGTAGCTTGTTCTGTTTTATCATACTGGCAGCTATGGATTATAATGTGCAATTATGTATGTCAAATGCAGTACTATTCATGTTCAAAATGTTTGTGATGCTGACCCACTCTGCAATGATTTGCGGTTGAACACACATCAATTGTTGGTGACAGGATGTTTGAGATTCAAAAAAATCGCACATCAGATTGCTGGAGCAATGCTAAATTATCCTGGTGGCCATGAACACGTTGCCTATGGGGTAATCATGGACTCTGTGAAGTAGATGGCAATGAATAAGACTGTGAAGCTGCCAAGACAAGAGACGGGTTCTCTTTTTAAAAGAAATGAGGACAACATGAATAGATTCACACATAAAAACGAACAGTCAAATTATTTGTAGTTACAATGCATGATGATTTCATTATTAATATCTTCAGTGAGAACATTACAGTCCACATTCCTTAAATGGCTGCTGGACAATTGTGCATGAATAATGGGATTGCATTGAGACGGTACCTATAGAGTGTGCCATTCAGCAGATCATATAATTTTGGGGCTCGCAAGTAATGTTGATTGAACACATTAACAACACCATTTATATGTGACTACAACATCTGCTCTATAATTTTGTGTGTGATTTGTAAAGTTGATGTAATGTACACCTGCAAGTGTCTCATGGTAATGTGAATCATTAATTGTGGCACAGAAGGTGACACAATATTGTTAGACTTTTCAGTGCTCACCTTGATTAGGTAATAGTGACTGCTGGCGGGATGATGAGACAGCAGATGCAGGTGATGAGACAGCAGAAGCAGGTGATGGGACATCAGATGCAGGTGAAGACATCTGTGATGCAGGAGCTATTCTAAAACTTGCCTTAAGCTTGCCTTGGAAAATCTGGGGCTATCACCAACAAGATACAGGTACATGATGGGTACATGCTACAAACATTTCAGTGACATTTCTGCAGAGAATAATGGCCCATCGGATTAACACTGCAGGGGTCCCTGGCAGTCCCTTTCAGTTTTAATGGAACTGCCAGGGACTCCCGCTGTTAATCCGATGGGCCATTAGGCTTCTGCAGAAATGTCTGAAATGTTGCAGCATGTACCCAGCCTGTACCCAGGATGTACCCAGCATGTACCTGGGTCTTGTTGGTGATTGCCCCAGATTTGTTTTAGAATACTCATCGGCACTACAGTAATACATAGTATGTGAAGGCCAAAACTTAAAAAGGGGTGTGTAATAGTTTATGTAGACTCACATTAAGTGTATGTACTAACTTAATATACATTGTTACCACATTTGTGAAAATGTCATGAATGAATAGATGATGTAACCAAAATAAAAAAGATGACAGTAATGAGTGTATTTGTGAAATATTTAGCAAAATGTCAAGTTACAAATATTAGTAATATAAAATTACGGGCCTGGGGAAAACGGGTGGACGTACAATCCAATATCCCGATCCTCAGGCAAACCATCAACCAAAATGGGGTTAAGGATTTGAGAGAACTGCTCCTCCATCTCAGTCAACCTTAAATTTGGGTCAGGAGGTCCTCTTCCAGTAACTGTTGCATTTAAACGTATCTGATGTAATTTGGACTTCACATTGTGTTTGATATCTCCAAATCGTTTCCTGTAATTCATATATGTTCAGAGTTGATTGCCACACGCCAAGACTGATACTTCGACCTCTTTCCACAATTCCTTTTTCACCCGGCCTTATGTCTTGGCTTTAGATATACAACAAAATAGAATTGTGAAGGGACATATGTTATGTGGGCTTGCGATTTTTTTTATGAATGCTTACTGCATAGGCCCCTATATCTGAGATTCAATCTTAGCTCTGTTTTAGCGTGTTTTCTCTTTGACCGGTCGGTCTTGATGACTCAGGGAATGTGTTTCCCTGGGTACTCATTCCCTATTCTATAGATATAGCCTTTCACCAGAGCAGTAGTTAGATTTATGTCCTGTTACAGATGCAGCGGCCATTATTTAAACAAATCACAGCGCCATTTTCGTGTGCACTGCTGTACTCCACGCGGCATTAACACCGCCAATCGCCCCGGGCACACGTATTTATCATGATTGCATTGTTTGAATTTCATGGATTGTGTGCAATTAAATGCAATGACATTAATGAATTGTATTTTTTACAGTACTGTGCTACTGTGCTACTGTGTCAATTTCAGGTGTTTAAAATCCAGAACACTAAAATGGCATTTTATTCACTCGCGTGCATTAGCGACTTATGGCAGTACGGTTGGAAGAAATCCCGCGACACAACACTCTTGTACTTGTCCTGGCCTTTTGTTTATATATATATATATATATATATATATATATATATATATATATATATATGTTTTAAGTATGTTTTGGTTGTAACCAATAAAATGTTATATTTTTGGGAATATTTTAGTGCTCATCTATTAGACTTCTTGTTGTTTCCTTGATTATATATATAATAATTTTATATATACTATAAAAATAACTAAGTGCGCAATCAAAACAGTATAACCAGAATTTTTTTCATTTGCTGCTGCCAAGGTCTTAATACTATACACAATAGTATCGTATGTATTGTATGTCTTTATTTGTATAGCGCCATTAATGTACATAGCGCTTCACAGTAGTAATACACGTGGTAATCATATAAATAACAAATAATAAACAGATATAAATAACAGGTCAAGGGAATAAGTGCTTCAGACAAACATAACATTTAGGAAGAGGAGTCCTTGCCCCGAAGAGTTTACAATCTATTTGGTATGTAGGAGGAACGTACAAAAACAGTAGGAGGGTATTTTGGTAAGTGCTTCTGAAGGGGGCCAAGCTTTATATATCGTGTCTAGTAATATCTACGGTGCTGCTCATATGCTTCTTTAAGCAAGTGTGCCTTAAGGTGGGTCTTAAAGGTGGATAGAGTGGGTGCTAGTCGGATATCGAGAGGAAGGGCATTCCATAGGTGTGGGGCAGTCAGTGAGAAAGGTTTAAGGTGGGAGAGGGCTTTAGATACAAAGGGGGTAGAGAGAAGACATCCTTGAGCAGAACGCAAGAATTGGGATGGTGCATAGCGAGAAATTAGGGGTGAGATGTAAGTACTGTAGGGGCAGAAGAGTGAAAAGCTTTAAAAGTGAAGAGGAGAATTGCATGTGTGATACGGGATTTGATAGGAAGCCAGGAGAGTGATTTGAGCAGGGGAGACGCTGAGACAGATTTACGAAAGAGTAGAGTGATTCTGGCAGCAGCGTTTAGGATAGATTGTAGGGGAGATTAGTGAGACACAGGAAGGCCGGACAGCAGGAGGTTAAAGTAGTCGAGATGGGAGAGAATGAGGGCCTGAGTCAGAGTTTTAGCAGTCGAGCAACAGAAGAAAGGGCAAATCTTTGTAATATTACGGAGGAAAAAGTGACAGGTTTTAGAGACGTTTTGAATGTGAGATGAGCATGTGAGAGAGGAGTCAAGTATGACCCCTAGGTAGCGTGCTTGGGCTACTGGGTGAATGATGGTAGTTCCAACAGTAATGTGGAAGGGGATAGAAAGGCCAGGTTTGGGAGAATGTATGAGGAGCTCTGTTTTTGTTATGTTAAGTTTAAGTCGACGGAGGGTCATCCAGGATGATATCGCAGAGAAGCATTCTGAGACTTTGGTCTGTACAGCTGGTGTAAGGTCAGGGGTTGAAAAGTAAATTTGTGTGTCGTCAGCATAGAGGTGATATTTAAACCCAAGGGATGGGATTAGGTCACATAGAGAAAGTGTGTACAGAGAAAAGAGAAGAGGTCCCAGGACAGAGCCCTGCGGCACCCCCACAGAGAGATCTATGAAGGAGGAGATGGTGTTAGCAGAAGAGACACTGAAAGTACGATGGGAGAGGTAAGAGGAGATCCAGGATAGAGCTTTGTTACGAATACCAAGAATATGGTGAATGTGAAGTAGAAGAGGGTGGTCCACGATGTCAAATGCTGCAGAAAGGTCAAGTAATATACAGTAAGCAGAGTGTAATGACCTCTGTCTTTGGCACCATGGAGGTCATTAGTTATTTTAGTGAGGGCTGTTTCAGTCGAGTGAGCAGTGCGGAAGCCTGACTGTAGAGGGTCTAGGAGAAAGTTGATCAAGCGAGAGAAAACAAGACATGCAAGGAGTTTGGAGGCAAAAGGCAGGAGGGAGACAGGTCGATAGTTATGGAAATATAGAAGGAAGAGAAAAAACACAGGCGCAAACAATGATAAGTATAAACTTTTGCCAAGTATCAGGGAAGGAAATATTGGTATTAAGACAAAACCAATGCAGGTGAATCTGAAATAATAAGAAAGAAGCAGAATAAGGTGAAGTATGCTTGTATGCTTCAAAATGCGCAATAGACAAAAGGTTATTTACAAAGTAGAAGATATAACAGGTATGTAGGATATCAAGATCCTCTCCTCACTGCTGATCTGTATGGCGGCTAGTTGATTCTGGCTCCACGTGGAACGCTGTGACTCCCCACAAACTCAGATGCATCTGCAGCTGCCTCCAGTGTCGTCCTGGCTATCCCTCCAGTCTCGCGAGATTGCGAGTGTGATGTCAGCGTGTAGTTATATCCGTTGACGGGGGGAATTGGTACACACTGTCCAGCTAATACTTAGCAAATGTTGCCAGATAGAGCTGACAAGTCAGAGAGTCAGGGAGACCTTAAGGAAAATTGTATTCCAGCCTCCACCCTTGATAAAAGACTTCATTAGGGAATGTATCTGTGTAGCTAGCAATTGTATTTAAATGCTGTACTTGTTCCTGATAGGTTAATCGGCTAGCCAATGCCCAAATTCCTTATAGCTACACAGAGACATATACTGAATAGTATACAAATACAATGAACCCTTAAAGTTATACATATGCATATCTTTAACCAGTTTAATAAAAAAATTTAATACACATAAGAATAAAAAGTTCTTTAAAATTAAAGAATGCAAGGATTTGTTATAATTCATTTTAACCATGAATCTTTATATAACATTATTATTATCAGAAAGAACCTTGTATTTTATGATTAAACATCATGAATACTTAAAACATATATATATAAATTATACAAATCATATAAAATATTTAAAATATATAAAATATATAAACGGAAACTAGGATAAAGAACAGAGAAAAATATATGGTTAGCTATAGGCATTCATATCATCGGAACCGAAAGGCTATAGATAAGTTCATGCTCTAACATGTGATTTACATGTGCTGATATTATTGCATAAATGCACCTACAGTAGATCTAAATCGGCATTGAGACCAAGTGGAACCAACGTTTTCATTGTATGGACCCACTTGGTCTCAAGCTTAGAGATGGCATTAATATTATCGCCTCCTCTCCAGTTAGCAGATAGCCTATGGATCCCAATAAAACGAATGCCCATAGGATCACAATTATGCTTTTCAACAAAATGTCTAGATAATGTATGTCATAAGAAACCTTTCTGGATGTTTGAAATGTGCTCAGCAAAGCGCAGTTTTAACTTCATAGTAGTGCATCCTATATATTGTTTTTGACAGGGGCACTGTACTAGGTATACAATATTGGATGACTCACAATTTATAAAATGTCTTATATTATATTATATTATATTCCTGTATGAGTTGATGAGAATCTCATAGTTTGTTTAGAAACATGAAGGTCCAATTTGCACATTTTGCACTTAAGGCATATAAAGAAACCTTTAGTTTCTTAAAATGTACCTGTAGATATGACTTTTTGAGATGGTTTTAAGCAGCTAGGTGAAACATGTTTTTTAAGGGTATCAGCTTTCGTAAATAATACCCTTGGATTTAATGGGAGATGGGATTGTAAAATAGGGTCCTTTAAAACTAAAGGCCAATGTTTTTTTAACAATTTTTTTAATTTGTGATACTAATGGATTGTATTGGGTAATAAATGGAACATCAATTTTATTCTCCAAGTTGTCTGCACGTTCAGCTTTCTTATTATTGTATTTTAATAGATCTTTTCTATCCATATTATTTATTTTAGAGTATGCTTGATCTAGTATTGCTATATTATAATTTTTAGATTTAAATTTATTAAGCATGAGTTTGGCCTGTTGTTCATATACACTGTTGTTGGTGCAGCACTGTTTCACTCTTCTTAATTCCCCTTGGGGGATATTATTAAGCCAGATACTCAGATGGTTACTGCCTGCCTCTATATAATTGAGACAGCTTACTGGTTTATAGTAAGTTTTAGTACAGATGTTGCCATTTTCTATATAGATAAGTAGATCAAGAAACTCAATCTCACTAGTGCTGTATTTAGAAGTGAAGTGTCAATTAAAAGTATTGTGATTAATATATTCAAAAAATAATAAAAGTGAATTAGTATCCCCCTTCCAAAAAAAAATATATCATCCTCAAAACGTGTCCATAGTACTAAATTTGCGCCAAACTCATGTGGTGACCAAATTAACTGATCCTCCCACATCCCCATAAGCAGATTCACGTAGCTTGGCGCAAATTTAGTACCCATGTCAGTGCCCTTTATTTGTAAAAATAACTCCTCATTAAAACAAAAATAATTATGTGCTAATGTGAATTTAATTAGTGAAACTAAAAAGTAAATTTGTGCTTCAGTGTATAAACCCTCCTTTTCTAAAAAAATATTTAACTGCTAGACACCCATGTGTATGATCAATAACAGTTTAAAGTGTAGTGACATCACACGTGACTAAACAATATTGATCTATCAAAATAATATCTTGTAACATAATTAAAATGTGAGTTGTGTCCTTTAAATGTGATTTCAGTTTCTTGACCAACTTTTGGAAAATAAAAAGTCCAAATATGCAGACGTTGGAGGTAATGGAGTGAGCACCTGAAGTTATAGATCTACCGGGAGGGTTTAATTGGTCCTTATGTAATTTAGGTAAATAATAAAAAATGGGTAATATAGGTTTTTTAATAAGTATGAAATCTAATTCTTCTTTGGTTATGAATTTCTTTTTTAGTCCCAAAACTAGGAGATTCTCCAATTCATACAGGAAGTTTTCTATTGGATTAACACCGAGTCTTGAATATGCACTTGTGTCATCCAATAGTCTCAGAGATTCTTTAATATAATCTTCTTTATCAAGGATTACCAATCCCCCACCCTTGTCAGCTGCTTTTATGACAATAGTGGTATCTTCTTTTAACTCTTTTATTGCTGAGTACTGTTTATGGTTAAGATTTCTTTTGATGTAATTATTTTGTTTAGCTACAGTAATTTTTCCAGATCATCTTGAAGTAATTTTTCGAACATATCTAGACAACTACCTTTAAGGTAGCTCGGATAAAATTGTGATTTTGGTACGGTTGGAAGAAATTCCGTGCCACGACATGGATATTCGCGTGAAGTGTTTCAATAACGGCCGCTGCATCTGTAGAATCTTGTGGCACTTTCACTGTTGTACTTAGGGGTCCTGGCCTTTTGTTTATATATATATATATATATATATATATATATATATATATATATATATATATATATATATATATTCACAAAAACAAGCAGCTGGCACTCTAAATAGTGAACAACAGTGGTGGTACTAGTCCCATAAAAATGAATAAACAAAAGATCTTACCCTCCTTTCGTCAGGCAAAGAAAGAGGCAGCACTCCCTTCCAAGAAATAAAAAGTGTATTAAGGCATGTGAAGACAGACAACCAATCCCGACGTTTCGGCTCCGGAACGGAACCTTTCTCAAGGGGGGTGCAACATAAAAATGAAAGACAGGACATACATATATACAAAAACCAAACATAAAATCACCTGTGCAAAGTTTCCTAATCGTGGTTTGCCCGCGAAAATCAAGATTACCTGATGTAAATACGGAACCGCCATCTTGAGGCGGCAATTTGAATATGTGACAACCACCTCGCCTACGGCATAGGAGGAGGTAGAAGGTAATAGTGGGTGTTTTGTATTACCTTCTACCTCCTCCTATGCCGTAGGCAAGGTGGTTGTCTCATATTCGAATTGCACATGTGCAATAGATGTGCCACATCCAAGATGGCGTCTTTGATTGGCCATTACTGTTGTGCGCATGCACAGTGCACTTCCTCCTCCAAGATGGCGGATCCGCATTTCTAGATTCAGATTTGCGGCCGTCACGGAGAGTTCAGAGGGTCTACGCATGTGCCAGGTCACTATTACAGTTATTGGTGGTGTTTTTCATTCCCTCCCAACCCCTCCTACATCATACAATGGCGGCCGCCTTTAACCTCCTATCTGCGGCCGCCACCGTGGGATTTTTAAAAACGCGCTCAGATGCAGCGTTTTTTCGTCCATTTTCAGCGCCGCGGGCGCTTTCAATGTAAAGCGCCATTAGTGCTTATGTATCATTGCGGCTGACATGCGGGAAACTCCGTGAGAAACGGAGAACATCCCCACATTTTTACAGTTAAGCAGGAGGATTAAAGGGGCCGTGACAGTAGGTTAGCTGGACATCACTTATTTGAATTGCACATGCGCAATGGAAACAAAATAAGTACAAACAGCACACACTAAGAAAGTCTGTGTAGCAATGACGGGTGCAGACGAGAACAGAGGGGACCCTCGTTCCTCTCAAATAATCAATAGGACATTAATGTTCCCAGCACACCAAGGAAAAATAAGCTAATGAAGATCAGTCAAAAAATCAAATTTAATTATACATGTACGATGCATATAAGGTCAAACAGCAACCAAGGGAAAACGTGTATATAGGGGAACAGGGACAAAGACAGGGATGGGGAAGGGAAGAGAGGGAAGGAGAGGAAGAGAAAAATATGGGGAATAAAAAGTGCAGGGCAAGGGGGGCAACGTAACGTTTCGGGGTACAGACCCCTTCTTCTGGCCCGTTCTCAGGTAGACCGAAGTCACTTGGTACTTTCCTCACCCTGTGACTAGGTCCCTGGAATACACAGTGACACACTGACACTAGATCTCAAAGGTAAATGAAACAGTGGAATACCAAAGATATAAAAAAACTACTGCTACCTGGGAATGGGCCAGAAGAAGGGGTCTGTACCCCGAAACGTTACGTTGCCCCCCTTGCCCTGCACTTTTTATTCCCCATGTTTTTCTCTTCCTCTCCTTCACTCTTTTCCCTTCCCCATCCCTGTCTTTGTCCCTGTCCCCCTATATACACGTTTTCCCTTGGTTGCTGTTTGACCTTATATGCATCGTACATGTATAATTAAATTTGATTTTTTGGCTGATCCTTCATTAGCTTATTTTTCCTTGGTGTGCTGGGAACATTAATGTCCTAATGCGCAATGGAAGTGCCACATCCAAGATGGCGCCCTCGATCAGCCATCACTCATGTGAACATGCGCAGTGCACCGCCTCTTCCAAGATGGCGGTTCCGTATTTACATCAGGTAAACTTGATTTTCGTGGGCAAACCACGATTAGGAAACTTTGCACAGGTCTGCAACCCTGCTTTTAGCCATTAGCACCTAGGATACAGTGCTTCCACTGCAACAAGGGATTCACACTAAATCCTGTCGAGCGGCAACTGATAGTTGAAACTACAGCCTGGAAGAACTGTATGAAGACCCTGTGTCTCCATGCATGGCCCTTCCAGGTGATAGTGCAGTGTCAATATTAATTGTATTACTAGTGTGCGGGTGTAGTGGGTCTCCTGATCTTAACCTCTTTTATTTCCGTCTCGGAACCCCCTACTTCCCGAGATAGAGACCCCGGTATAGGGTGCCAATATCCCATGTATTTTTAAATCTCCTGTGTCACGTGACCGGGGGATTTAAATCCTGCAGCCCATAGCCCATAGCAGGGCCTGTATCTCAGGAAGTAGACCCGAGGCTGAAATCAATGCAGTTATGTTCAGAAGACACCCTGGTCCCGCAAACTAGTATAAACCCCCCCCCCCCCCCACCTCCACCCCCCAAAAAAAATAATTATTGTAGGGGCTATCCGCCAAGGTAATGAAGCTGCTTCATTTTATTTTTACTAATAGTGTGCAGGAACAGGGGGTCTACTGAGCTGAACCACATTGATTTCAGCCTTGGGGTCCCCTAGCTTCCTAAGTTAGAGGCCCCAGTATGGGGTTCCGGAATCTTTTCCAGTATTTAAAGCCCCCACATCACGTGATGCGGGAGAAGTTAAATATTGCAGGGATACCTGTACCCCATACCGAGCTTCTATCTCAGTAAGCATGGGTCACATACACTATAAGTAAAAATGTACATTAAAGCAGCTTCATTACCTTAGCGGCTAGCCTGCACCTGCTACTTGGCTCCGCTCCCATCTACAATTGGGTGGCTGCTTCCTAGTGGGCAGTACTCCATATACCTACCTGCAGCTCATTGACCTAGCCTCATTTATATGCTCAGCCAGCCATCTAGCTGAGAATAAGGCTGAGCATAAGACTTCATTGCTAATGAAATGCTTACTGCAATCCCTGCCTATGTGTCTTGTACCTTGTATCCACAGTTCTTGTTTAGTTCATTGACTGACCTTGGCTTGTACCTAGACCCCGACCATGGTTGAATGACTGGGTGGTTGACTGACTAACTGCCTGGGTGGGTGAATGACTGCCAGAGTGGGTGACTGACTGGGTGGGTGACTGCTTGGGTGAGTGACTGCCTGGGTGGGTGACTTCCTGGGTTGGTGTATGACTGCTTCAGTGGATGACTGCCTGGGTGGTTGGGTTACTGCCTCAGTGGGTGACTGCCTGGATGGGTGACTTCCTTGGTGGGTGACTGCCTGGGTGGGTGGGTGACTGCCTGGGTGGGTGACTGCCTGGGTAACTGCCTGGGTGGGTGACTGCCTTGGTGGGTGGGGATGACTGCCTTGGTGGGTGGGTGACTGCCTGAGTGGCCCCAATACATTTTAAAAGACCATCACCACCCCAATACATATACAAAATACCCCCACTTCTCCATTACATATACAAAATACTCCCACCCCCCCTTTAAATATACAAAATACCACCACCACCCCAATACATATAAAATTCAGACTTAACTTGTTTTGAGGGGGGGTCAGGAGAGGGTGTAGTGAATGTGGAGGGGGGCAAGTGGATGCGGAAGGGGGCTATTGGATGCAGAGGAAAGCTAGTGTATGCGGAGGGGGAGGAAGTGGCACCTAGGCTATGGACCACTGCACCCACCTCCCTCAAAGAACCACCCCCTCCCCCACTCAAATACCTGCCAGCAAGCGGCAGTGGTAACTGGGGGAGTTCTGGGAGAGAACCACACCTGCCACATGGCCACATTGGACGCACCACCATGATAGAGGAGGCAAGCACCCGCGGAGAGCATGAAGCCCTTCACGCGCCAACCGCCGGACTTTGTCTTCACCTCCCCATCCCGCGCGACTACCTCCCACACCGGCAACAGCCATGGGGACAGGGGGCAGGTGGAGGGCGGGAAGCATCAACGCACATGATCCAGAGCTGCCAGACGGCCCTTCTATCCCACCCCCTCTGCTCCAATCTCCCTGCCTATGCAGGAACCAAGGGAACGTGGGACGGAGAGGAAGCACTTGAAGAGTCCGCATCCGTCAACCTTGCTCCCCCTGCGAGAGCAGCCACTGGGACCAGGGGAGGCTGGTTTTTCCCCCACCCTGAGAAGCAGCCACGGGGATCAGGGCAGGGGGGAAGCGAGGCAATAAAATAAGACGAATCTTGCTCTGACTCGTCTGGATGACGGTGCGCCAAAAAAAAAAACTTTCAGAGCGGCAAGCAAATCAGGTAGTGGGATTTTTTCTTTCTTTTTTTTTCTTTTTTCCTGGCGAGAGCGGGGAAATTAAGAGAACCGCAGCACCTTTCGCCAGCGGGCAAAATCCAGTCACAGGTGGCGACAGGGTGACCAGATTTGTTGAGCATTGCCAGTAACTATACAAATTAGTTTAAATTTCAGCAAAATAAAAGAGAAGTATTGTACAGTAGTAGGGTACCTCTATATTGTAAATGTATGTTTTGGTACTTTATTCAGCACATACAGTTTTGTGAAAAAGAAAGTACACCCTCTTTGAATTCTATGGTTTTACATATCAGGACATAAAAACAATCATCTGTTCCTTAGCAGGTCTATAAATTAGGTAGCTACAACCTCAGATGAATATCAACACATGACATATTACACTGTCATGATTTATTTAAAAAAAATAAAACCAAAATGGAGAAGCCATGTGTGAAAAACTAAGTATACCTTATGATTCAATAGATTGTAGAACCAACTTTAGCAGCAATAACTAGAAGTTATCATTTTCTGTATGACTTTATCAGTCTCTCACATCGGTGTAGAGGAATTTTGGCCCACTTCACAACTTTACAACGTTGCTTCAGTTCATTGAGGTTTGTGGGCATTTGTTTATGCACAGCTCTCTTAAGGTCCAACCAAAGCATTTCAATCAGGTTGAGGTCTGGACTTTGACTGGGCAATTCAACACATTGATTCTTTTCTTTTTCAGCCATTCTGTTGTAGAGTTGCTAGTGTGCTTGGGATCATTGTGCTGTTGCATGACCCAATTTCGGCCAAGCTTTAACTGTCGGACAGATAGCCTCACATTTGACTCTAGAATACTTTGGAAAACAGAGGCGTTCATGGTCGACTCAATGACTGCAAGGTTCCCAGGTCATGTGGCTGCAAAACAAGCCCAAATCATCACCCCTCCACCACTGTGCTTGATAGTTGGTATGAGGTGTTTGGGCTGATATGATGTTACATAGTAACATAGTAGATGAGGTTGAAAAAAGACGTACGTCCATCAAGTTCAACCTATGCTAAATTTAGACAACAGAAACTTTATCCTATATCTATACTTACTTATTGATCCAGAGGAAGGCAAACAAAAAACCCCAGAGTCATATAATCCAATGATATCTCATAAGGGGAAAAATAAATACCACCTTCCTGATGCCAAGAATTGACAATCGGATTAATCCTTGAATCAACATCCTTCCCATGTATACTTATTTGGTATATCCCTGTATACCTTTCCTTTCTAAAAAGATGTCCAACCTTTTTTTTAAACAAATTTATTGTATCTGCCACCACAGTCTGCATGGTTAATGAATTCCACATTTTAACTGCCCTTACTATAAAGAACCCTTTCCTTTGTTGCTGGTGAAATCTCCTTTCCTCCAACCTTAAGGGATGCCCCCGAGTCATTTGTATTGCCCTTGGGACGAATAGTTCCTTTGAAAGCTCCTTTTATTGACCCCGAATATATTTGTAAATAGTTATCATATCCCCTCTTAGACACCTCTTTTCTAATGTAAAGAAATCTAATTTTGCTAGCCTCTCCTCATAAGTTAGATTGTCCATCCCCTTTATTAATTTGGTGGCTCTTCTCTGCACTCTCTCTAGTTCCATAATGTATTTTCTTAGGATTGGTGCCCAAAATTGTACTCCATATTCAAGGTGTGGTCTTATTAATACTTTGTAAAGGGGCATAATTATGTTTACTTCCCTTCCATTCATTGCCCATTTAATGCAAGATAAGATCTTGTTTGCCTTTGCAGCTACTGCATGACATTGGGCACTATTGCTAAGCTTGTAGTCTACAAGCACTCCTAAATCATTCTCCATCAAGGATTCCCCCAATTTATCCCCATTTAATTTGCAAGTCGCCTTTTTATTCTTGCATCCCAAATGCATAACCTTACATATATCGGTATTAAACCTCATCTGCTATTTACCTGCCCACATTTCCAGTCTCTCCAAGTCCTTCTGAAGAGAAATTACATCCTGCACTGTTTCTATTACCTTACACAATTTAGTATCATCAGCAAAGATGGAGACTTTGCTCTAGATGCCAACCTCAATGTCATTAATAAACAAGTTAAAAAGCAGGGTCCCAGTACCAATCCCTGAGGTACTCCACTCACGACTTTAGCCCAACCTGAAAAAGTTCCATTTATGACAACCCTCTGTTGTCTGTCCTTTAACCAGTTTTCAATCCAGGTGCATATATTATTACTGAGTCCAATTTTCTTTATTTTGTACACCAACCTCTTATGTGAAACCGTATCAAAAGCATTTGCAAAATCTAAGTAGACCAGATCAACTACATTACCCTGGTCTAAATTTCTACTTTCCTCCTCAAAGAAACAAATAAGGTTAGTTTGACTTGATCTATCCTTCATAAATCCATGATGACTATTACTAATAATTTTGTTTTACATGAGGTATTCCTGAATATTATCCCGTATTAAACCTTCAAGTAGTTTCCCCACTTTTGAAGTCAGGCTTACAGGTCAGTAATTCCCCGGTTGTGATCTAGCTCCCTTTTAAAATATACAGCCGTGGCCCCTTTTATTCTCCATCACCGCATTTTTCCGGGATTTTTTTTTCAAATGCCACGCACTTCACCGCACTTCACCACGTTCATGCCTCATTCTGAAGCAATCATACCGCATTCATGTTGCATTCACAGCGGCGGTTGATGCGCGGGTGATGTGTTTAATGATAATGGTTCAGATTTAATTGGTTGCAAGTCTTCGCATATCCGCCAGATGGCAGATATTCATGAATTGTAATGCGCATGCGCTTCAGTAATGTGTCGACTTGCAGGTGTTTAAAAGAATACCACAGTGGTCTATTGTAAATTGGCCTTGGGACAGAAGGAAGAAGTTACAATAATGTATCAATTTAGGCTTCCCATATTAAAAAAAGACAAGCACGGTTTCCGGTCTGGTTATTGTCCTGAGCTGAGCGTTCCGCCATGAGTGTACAACTGCAGTCCGTGTTCCAAAAACCCGACAGAACGTACCCTTATTTAATATGGGCCGTGATGAATGCAACAGATGATAAGATGCCAACAGTTGTTCAAATGTATCAGTATTTTATCGAAAACTATGACTTTTACAAATTTTCGCCAGCTCCTCATGTGTGGAAGCGTGCAATAAGGAAAAGGTTATGTAGCGATCCATGTTTTTTTCGTATTGATCCCGAATTTATTGGAGGGTATTGGTGTGTATCACCGGGTTTTTCCCGTATCTATGATCATGCAGACGGCAAAAGGCGAAAGGTCGTGTTAAAACCAACTAAGAAACGTCAGTCGCTGGCAAGCAATGCGCCAGCACCAGCACAAGCACCGGCTTCCAATAACGGTCCGACCGTCAGTGACAACCCTTGCTGTCTGTCTCCGCACGGATACCTGCAGCCTGAGCCAGATTTTGCATACAGTTTCACGCAAGCTTGCATGTACCTATGCAATTTCCAGCCTCATCAGCTGAGTACAGGTGTAGTAGTCCCGCTGTCACCTGTCACCGACGTGTATGATCAAAAATACGGGACTGGCAGTGGCCCGGCGCCAGGTGATTGGGAAAGTCTATGGTGAGTAATGTTGCCGTATTTTATTCTGTTTTTTTTATTTTGAAAATATCAATATCAGTGCAATTCAAAAGTCAGAAAAGGGGGGGAAGGGAAACACAAAGTGATTGTGCCCCTAAAAGAATTCACTAAACTGCACACCACTAAATGTAAAAAGTAACTTTTAATAGATTGACTTAAAACATATATTACGAAAGGTAGGTGTAACGTGAGTTAAAAATAAATGAAATCAAAAAGTATCAAGCATCTATGTCATCTAATATATATGATATTAGTATCCCAATTTACCAACTAATGATGGTGGGATTGGAGGCATACGATGCAATAGGTGAGGGTATTGTGATCACTCCCTATCCTTCCCTTTGTCTCTCGATTCAAAAGTCAAGCGATTCTCCGGAAAGCAATATCATTGGCTGAGCGGCTTCTACAGTAGATACTGCACAATTGGTGAAAAGCTAGGCGCATGCGCATTGGAACCTTCTTGAAACGCATATGCGTGTCATCACATCGACGGTAGGCGCATGCGCATGTGAACAGGAGACGCCCCCCGAAAAAATTATTGGTGGGACTGACTCTGGGAACTTCTTCAGGGGCCTGACCATTACAGTAAAACTTGTACTTTTGTTTTTCCTCAATAAAGAAAACTTTGTCATCTCATGCGGAAAACATCAAATGGAGGGATTTTGATGGATAATATCGCTTTGTGTAACAATGCCTGCACATAGCTGAATCGGATTTAAAAAACCAAGTACCGAAGTCTACAGTTTAGTGGCCGTTGTTATTGAATAGGATAGAATATCTGAAACAGTATGCTGATGTTTTGAGACCGTATACAATACTTTTTTATATATACTGTATAATAAACAAGAGATAATAAAAAGTATGCATTTATTCTACATGTATTCCAGTACATATGTGTATTTTATACCCGTACAGCATGTATTGTTTTAATACTCTTGTGATGTACAGTGCTGAGCATGCCTACAGTATACAGTACAGTATGCCTGGACAGTACTGTACATTTTAGAAACACTGTATTTTGTTACAGTATAAAAGGAGACAATGGAACAATTTAAAACAAATCAACATTTTCTTTTATTGGTGTAGTAAGTACCAAAACATTTATTTACAAATACTGTACAATGTAAAAACATTTTAAGTGTACAGTAATTCAAAACATCAACAGGTGTATGGTTTACTGCTAGTGAATAAACAAAGAAGGTTCCAGGGCACTACGGATTTTGAAAAGGATTTAATAGAAGAGGCACAACGTTTCAACCACCACACGTGGTCTTTCTCAAGTGAGAAAGACCACGTGTGGTGGTTGAAATGTTGTGCCTCTTCTATTAAATCCTTTTCAAAATCCGTAGTGCCCTGGAACCTTCTTTGTTTATCAGCTTTGGAGTTTGTCACTGCCAGGAACTCCCCTGTTCCAGGAGCACCAGTCAATAGCAAGTATCTTTTGTATTATATTATGGTGTGCAGCATTATCCTTGCCTTTCATTACTGCTAGTGAAAACATTTATGTACAGCAAGTCAAAACATTTACAGTCAGTCAGTATGGTTTACAGTCACATAGTGTTATTTAAAAAAATTCTTTATTCATGAAATTAAAAAAACGCAACATCTCCTTTATTAAAGTACAGAATGGCAAAACATTTACAGTATTATAGTGTACAGAACAGTTAGTCAGGCGTGCACAACTCCAGTCCTCGAGGGCCGCAAACAGGCCCGGTTTTCAGGATAACCTTGAAAACCGTGCCTGTTTGCGGCCCTCGTGGACTGGAATTGTGCAGGTCCTGTGTGTACAGTAAGTAAAAACATTTCTTTATTAATACAAGTTAAAACACGCAACACCTACTTTATTAAAGTAAAGAAAGTCAAAACATGTACAGTACAGCACAACAGTATGGTGTTATTAAAAAAATTCTTTATTCATGAAATTTAAAAAATGCAACATCTCCTTTATTAAAGTGCAGAAAGTCAAAACCTTTACAAAAACATTTACAAAAAATAAACAACAGTTGAACAGTCACGCAAATTCGATCCCCACCAGATTGTCCTTCCAGGGGCGATGCCTTGTATGGCGCAAAATGCCATTAATGTCTAGAACGATTTTCATTAAAGGATCTGAAATTGAAAAATAGCGCCGCAATTCCTCCACATTAGTCCTTCTTAAATTTCCAGGAAGCGCCCTTTTTTCACGATTTCCTTCGTAGTTTACATTGTTGGCCCACCCGCAGTACACCAAGTAGGACACGTGGTGCTTAAAAATGAACATGCCATACTTCTGGGGTAAACCAGCACTCATCACCCTATACTTCCGGTGGCAGCTCGCGCAGGATGATGTCGGGAACCGTATCGATGCAAGCGTATGTAGGTTGGGTTCTGGGAGCGGGTGTTCTTCTGGGAGCAGGTGTGCTTGTGGCGTCGGGTGAGGGTAGGTTGTCTGGGAGGAAGCTTTCCTCCTGTCTTGGTCACCGTGTTGTCTCCTGGTGTGGTTGTCATGTTATCCTCCTCCTCAACGGCATGCATGTACACAAATTCTTCTGGTGGAGGGGGTGCACTTGGTGTTGGAAGGCGGTCGAAGGTCCCATTCATCACATCCATTCCACCCTCCTGCTCCGGTGTCGGGGATACAGGGGCATGAACACAGAGCAAATGATTTATCATATGTCAGTCTCTATCTTCTGCATCCGTTGATCCATATTTAGAAAGGTCTCCAGAAGGAGATCTATCTTTGCCAGCACAATAGAGTTCCCGGGGATATCCACACTTAACCCATTCAGCATGCGGTCTAACAAGCTGGTTCTTGTGCATGGTGTGCTGTGGACATCTGGGTGGGTGGGTGCTATGGATGCTACGGAGGATGAGATGGGGGTTCCATGGAGAGAAGCAGCAGCGTTGCCGAAGAAGGATGGAGGAGGTGACCTGTGGATTTCCGGGAGAGGAGATGCGGCAGCGTCGTCGAAGAGGGATGGAGAAAGTGACCTGTGGATTTCTGGGCGAGAAGCGTAAGAGTCGTCTAAGCATAATGGAGAAAGTGACCCATGGATTTCAGGGGCACCAGCGGCAGCGTCGTCGAAGAGCAGTGGCGAAGATGGCCTGTGGGTTTCCGGGATAGCGGCGGCAGCGTCGTGGACGAGTAGTGGAGAAGATGAGCTGTAGATTTCCGGGAGAGCAGTGGCAGAGTCGTCGAAGCATGTTGGAGGAAGTGGTCTGCGGGTTCGATGGGTTGGCTGCCATTTGTTTTGCATTGAGTGTACATCACCGTATTTCTTCTTGACATAATAAGGCTTACATGTTTTAAAACCCTTAGCCTTTGGGGTCAGCAGAAGGTTTTCTTTATTGGCCTTAGCCTGTCGCTTTGGCCTTGGCTTTGAAACGGCTCCTGCCTTTAGCTTTTTCTGCATGACAGGCACGGCAGAGGCGAGTGGGTTCCTGCGTCCGTAGAATCGGGGTTGCTCCATGGAAGCAGGTGGCACAATGCAGTATCTGGACAAGGGCAAGTTCAGATACAGATCATCGAGTGGTGGGCTATGCCAAGTGTGTAACTTTTTATGCATGGCGACGAGGTACAGGTGTTGAAAGTGGGCGTACTCTAATGTGAGTCATTAAGGTATAAATACACCATCCATTTTCTGGATTCACTGCACATTGAATACACAGACTAAACAACGAATATACATTCTTGTGTTTGTATTTCTTTCTCCTCGCAGCAATGCCTGTTAAAAAGATTTCAAAGGATCTCAGCATGAGAATTAAGGAGATGTACACGAGCGGACACCGAATTGCAGATATTCAACGCTGGTTAGCTGCTTCTTGCCTCGTTGTGCCATCAACCACCATGTGCTATCATGCACACGGAAAAAACAGACAACGCACAAGGATACCAACGGTAACTAACGCGTAAGTATACTAATATAACTATATAATACAGTATATCTATTATTGTTTATATTGCTGCATATTAATAGAACAATATATTGTGTAGATCTCTCTAATTTTATAGTTATTTCGGTATATTTATATAACAACAGTATATATATTGTTTATATTGCTGCATATTAATAGAACTATATATTGTGTAGATCTCTCTAATTTTATAGTTATTTCGGTATATTTATATAACAACAGTATATCTATTGTTTATATTGCTGCATATTAATAGAACAATATATTGT
Organism: Ascaphus truei; assembly: GCF_040206685.1. Lineage (NCBI taxonomy): Eukaryota > Metazoa > Chordata > Amphibia > Anura > Ascaphidae > Ascaphus > Ascaphus truei. The sequence continues at coordinate 308,350,404 of NC_134485.1, forward strand.
GTAGATCTCTCTAAATTTATAGTTATTTCGGTATATTTATATAACAACAGTATATATATTGTTTATATTGCTGCATATTAATAGAACTATATATTGTGTAGATGTATCTAATTTTATAGTTATTTCGGTATATTTATATAACAACAGTATATATATATATATTGTTTATATTGCTGCACATTAATAGAACAATATATTGTGTAGATCTCTCTAATTTTATAGTTATTTCGGTATATTTATATAACAACTATATATATATTGTTTATATTGCTGCATATTAATAGAACTATATATTGTGTAGATGTATCTAATTTTATAGTTATTTCGGTATATTTATATAACAACAGTATACAGGCATACCCCGCATTAACGTACGCAATGGGACCGGAGCATGTATGTAAAGCGAAAATGTACTTAAAGTGAAGCACTACCTTTTTCCACTTATCGATGCATGTACTGTACTGCAATTGTCATAAATGTGCATAACTGATGTAAATAACACATTTGTAAGAGGCTCTATAGTCTCCCTGCTTGTGCACAGCTTCGGTACAGGTAGGGAGCCAGTATTGCTGTTCAAGACGTGCTAACAGGCGCATGCGTGAGCTGCCATTTGCCTATTGGGCGATATGTACTTACTCGCGAGTGTACTTAAAGTGAGTGTACTTAAAGCGGGGTATGCCTATACTGCACCGACACACTTTATTCGAGCAAATACCCAGTATGTACCTGGCAGATACCTGGAATGCGCCGCTCCTCACCTCTGACAAGCCCCGTTGCGTTTGCCTTCCCAGCCTGGGTTCATGCCTGGCTGACGGGCGGCTGATCTGTTAAATAATAATGATTAGGATTTAATAGGCTGCAATGCTTCGCGTGTCTACCAGATGGCATAAATTCATGAATTGTAATGCAGTATATATATATATATATACTGTGCAGTATTGCAGCCAGCGGGAATAAAATGCTTCAATCCCTGCCTGGAAAATAACGCAATGCACTCGGGCAGAAAACAGTCACAAACCTCAATACACCCGGGTATACTCGAATTCGTGGGACTAGCCGAGCTCGAATAAAGTGTGTCGCCAGTGTATATATATTGTTTATATTGCTGCACATTAATAGAACAATATATTGTGTAGATCTCTCTAATTTTATAGTTATTTCGGTATATTTATTGTATACTATTTTTACTGCAAATGATGTGCTGTGCTTGTGCCCTACTGCACTTTAACTTACCGGATTGTTGTTTTTCTGTACATTGTGGGGAGATAACTCTTCTGGTAGACAAAATAAGTGAAGAGAATGATGAGAAGAGTGCATTAAGGGTCAAATACACTCTGCAGCAAAATCACAATCTCACTGTATCCGAGACGAGCATAAAGAAGATGAGATGCAGAATTGGATGGAAATATGGACGTGTGAGGTTAGTACTGGACAGTACTGGAGGTAAAAGTGTTGTTTAAGAAACTGTTCTGTACCTCTAAAATTATTTATTCCTTGTCATTACAGAGCGTACCCTATGATAAGGGACGTTAACAAAATCAAGAGAGTGGTCCAGGCCCAGGCATGGATCGACAGTGGAGAAACTTTCCAGGATTGCATCATCACTGACGAGTCTACTGTTTCGCTGGAGAGATTTGCCACCTTTGCATTCCACAAAAACGTTTCCATATCTATGAAGCCGCGTCCAAAACACACAGTGAAGATGCATGTGTGGGGTGCTACCTCTAGGCGTGGACCAGGATGCATCGTCATCTTTGAAGCTACAGTAAAATGTATGTCACACACTTTTGCCTTACGCACTGTACTGTACTAGTGTGCAGTTTTTTGAGCATTTTTCTTTTCTTGTTATAGGAATCATGAATAAAGCTTTCTTCCAAGAGAAAATTGTTCCTGAGATTGTGGAATACATCACACGTGAGTTCCCGGATGGTCACCGTTTCTACCAGGACAACGATCCAAAGCACACCGCGTCAACAGCGCATATCCTTGAGCGCGGTATCAACTGGGTGAAGATGCCAGCGGAGTAAGTGCGGTAACCGTGTCTCATTTTTTCCCACTGTTTTTACTGTGTACTGTATCTCTTTAACTAATTGTCCTTTTTTTCCCCCTCCAATGGCAGATCGCCAGACTTCAATTCTATCGAAATAGTCTGGCATCAGCTGAAGGACCATATCCAAAAAGTCGTGAAACCCTCCAAAAAGGATGAGTTGGCGCAAGGCATACTGAGTTTTTGGAACGATGTACTCACCGTGGAACGATGCAATAAATATATTGACCATGTTGCGACTGTGTTGCCCATTGTGATCGCGCGTAATGGGCAAAAATCAGGAAGGTAGTATGGTATACTGCTGTGGCCAGCTTTATTCTAACATTTACCCGTGGTTACCCGTGGCTTTTTTCGGCTGGCGCCGAACTTGGCCGCGCGCCAGCCACATCTTCCCCGCATCTTCCCCTCCCCCTTCCCCTCCCCTCGTGACCCCCTGGCTGCTCCGCCTCTGCACAACACTGATTCTCCTGATGCACGCATACCCCCCTTACCCCGCCTAACCCTTCAGCCTCCATCCATCTTCGGGGATGCCGGTGGAACCATGGCACGCACCCTGGCACGCGTGACCGGCGCCCCAGTGACGCACGGCACGCGTCAGAAAAAAAAACAGCCGCGTCTGCCCGCACATTGCGGTGGCGGCCGCAGGAGAATAAAGGTGGCCGCCACTGTAGTACTCTACTGTAGTATTGTAAGTACAGTATGATACAGGTAAGTATGGCACAGATTTTTTCTTTCCTAGTAGTCAGAGTATACAGTAGTTCCAGTATAGACTAGTTTGACAGTACTAACTGCTTACTGTTGTCCAATATGGAGTTGCTATACAGTTCACAATGCCATAATACAGTATGCACCTAACTGCTCAATTATTTTCTTTCCAGAGAGAGCAGTACCAACCATCTGGTTATAAAGTATTTAACAGTAGTCACAGTATTCAGTAGTTTCTGTATACTGTAGTCCAATATGGAGTAGCTATGCAGTACACAATGCCATACTGTAATACAGTATGCACCTACAGTAACTGCTCATTTTTTTTCTTTCCAGAGAGAGCCGCACCAGCCATCTGGTTACAAAGTATTTAACAGTAGTCACAGTATACAGTAGTTCCAGTATAGACTAGTTTACAGTACTACACAGCACACAATGCCATAATACATTATGCACATAACTGCACTAATTTTTTGTTTTCTTGTCTTTTCAGAAAAAAAGGATGGACTGGGTGAGAGGGGGGTTATCGTGTAAAATCTGTGAATTGTTTGTACAGTTAAGTGTACAGTATCTAAACTGCAGTCATGATGTACACAAAGCCTCTCCTCTCTCAATGAACTACTGTACTGTACACAGAATGAGGAAGAAGATAAAGACGGGAAAAATTATATTACTATATATATATATTATTAATTAATATTATTATCAATGTGCATTATGATTATCCACCGGCCCTCAATTTCCATCTGACAGAAGAACTTAATGAAGACTGCATTGTGTATTATTCATGATTATTTTTATTATTGTTTTTTTTGTTCCTGATAAAATAAAATAAATATTTATTTACATTCATGATAATCATAATCATTGACAACAACACCCCCCCCCCCAACACCTACACCAAAGAAAAAGAAAGAATGAAAAAAAGTGATAATTTACTGCATCAACAACATGAATCAGATAATGTTTTTTTAACTCTCAATTCTCACAGTGCTGTGCAAACCAGATTTACATATCAAATTCGAGATGGGATTTTCCAAAGCGTTACCGTAACCAAAGCCTCAAAGGGTTGGGGTGGTGGGATGGGTGAGTCATGCGCAGTAATCAGCTAGCTCCCATCCCAAAGAGGATTACATGCAGGCGCATAGAGAGGTGATGCTCGGCTAGGGACGGATTAAAAACACAATGGCAAGCTTCAGAAACTGAATGACTCTGTAGATAAGAGTTTCAAATCCTTGAGCGAGCCTTGTGTGTGTGCATGGGGGAGGGGAATACAGGGTACAGCTGCAGGAAGGATTAGCTGTACTGCAGTTGAAAGAAATGGCATATTTTCAAAAGGCAGGTCATCATAATAATTTGAGCCCTACACCCCCAAATACAGTACTGTACATAAAAAGCACACAATTCAACCGTGTGCAGTCAAACGCACAGTGTCGCAATCAAAAGCTACAGCACAGATTGAATATTGTAATATCAAGATGGTTTATACAGGCTTGTGGAGAAAATAAAAATAAAAAATGAGGAGAATTTTTTTTTTTTTTTTTTGGTCACTCACTCTTGAACTTCGCAAGCAAGCAGTGGTTAATTTACAGGCGCATGCGCAGTAATCATCAGCTATCAAGCAGGAATGTGATTGAAACCAGAAAGACACACATTCAAAGGAATGGTGTGGGAGAGGTGTACTGCACTGTAGAGAATATAAGAAGTTGAAATACCCTGCAGTGCAGTACATTATCCTGTGTGTTTGCGGGGGCGAGCGAGGGGAGAGTGCTGCATATGCCGAAATGTGATACTATTACAGCACACGCCTATGCGTTTCAACAATTTTCAAATGAGACATACAGCACTGCAAATGCATGTACACTGGCGACACACTTTATTCGAGCTTGGCTAGTCCCACGAATTCGGGTATACCCGGGTGTATTGAGGTTTGTGACTGTTTTCTGCCCGAGTGCATTGAGTTATTTTCCAAGCAGGGATTGAAGCATTTTATTCCCGCTGGCTGCAATACTGCACAGTATATATATATATATATATACTGCATTACAATTCATGAATTTATGCCATCTGGTAGACACGCGAAGCATTGCAGCCTATTAAATCCTAATCATTATCATTTAACAGATCAGCCGCCCATCAGCCAGGCATGAACCCAGGCTGGGAAGGCAAATGCAACGGGGCTTGTCAGAGGTGAGGAGTGGCGCATTCCAGGTATCTGCCAGGTACATACCGGGTATTTGCTCGAATAAAGTGTGTCGGTGCAGTATTAATATGCAAATTTACAATTATTGAGCGCACACACGCAGACTGTGTACTGACGTAGGTTGAATTGCTAAAGTATTAGACTTCGAAGACAAAACCTTGCGAACGCCCCCCTGATTTTCCTGAGTTTTTAGACGGTATTGCAATATTGCACATAGCGATAATAAAATGCTATTACATTACGAGCGCTAAAATACCGCAATACACTCTGGACAAAAAAAAACATACTGCATCTGCCCGCGGTTATCAGAATAGCGCCGCTACGGCACCACATCTGTTTTATGCCAATCTTGTGTTACAGAGCCTGTGAAAATTGAGTCCTTGAATATTAAATATAATGGTTTGGCTATTACTGAGCTAAACTCCTTGAGATCTCTTGGATGTATGCCATCGGGGCCAGGTGCCTTATTTACTTTAATTTTTTCAAGTCGCTTATGAACTTCTTCCTCAGTTAACCAATTGTTCATTAATATGGGGGTTGTGGCTTCCTCCTACAGCACTACTATTGAACTTGATTCTTCCCTGGAAAACACAGAGGCAAAGAACTTGTTTAATACCTCTGCTTTTTCCTTATCTCCAATAATCTGCCTACCCATTACACACTGAAAGGGTCCTATATTTTCTTTTCTCATTTTGTTGTTATTAAGGTGCTTAAAGAACTTTTTAGGGTTGACCTTACTTTCTATTGCAATCCTTTTTTCATTATCCGTTTTTGGTAATTTGATTGCCCTTTTGCAATTTTTTTACATTCCTTATAATTCTAATACAATGTCTCCGTCGCTTCTGATTTAAAGATCTAAACGCCTTCCTCTTCTTGTGCATTTCCTCCCCTCCCTGTTTATTTAGCCACATTGGTTTTGACTTATTTCTTTTATACTTATTACTCAAGGGTATATTCGCTGATGAGTTTTCTTCTCTAACAATATTTTAAAGACTGCCCATTTATCTTCTACATTTTTCCCTGCAAAAATATCATCCCAGTGTATTACTTGTAGATTAGACCTCAGTTTGTAAAAATCTGCCTCTCTAAAATTTAAGGCCTTTGTTGAACCCAAGTAATCTGTTTTTTGATCTTATATTTCAAATGAGATCATGTTATGATCACTGTTCCCCAAATGTTCCAGGACTTGAATATTTGTTTTTACTTCTACATTGTTTGATATGACCAATTCTAGTACTGCCCCTCTCCTACTTGGTTCCTCAATAATTTGGGTCATATAATTGTCTTTAAGAACCCCCAAAAACCTGTATCCTTTTGTTGTACTTCTAATCTCATTTCCCCAGTCTATGTCTGGATAATTAAAATCCTCCATTATGCAAATATGACCCAGTTTTGATGCCTTCTCCAATTGCAAAAGTATTTTAGCTTCTCAATCTCACAGATATTTGGTGGTTTACAGCATATCCCTGCAAACATTTTTTTATACTTTTACCTCCACTGCTAATTTCTATTCACAAAGTCTCTACATTTTCATCATTCCCTTCATAAACATCATCCCTTATAATAGGTTTTAGATCCGGTTTAACATATAAACATACTCCACCTCCCCTTCTATGTGTTCGATCGTTCCGAAAAAGGGAATAACCCTCTAAATTAACTGTCCAGTCTGGAGTTTCATCCCACCATGTTTCAGTAATGACTATGATACAGTACCGACACACTTTATCCGAGTGTGGTCGGTACCGCAAGCCGGGAAATCTCCCGGCTTGCTAGTGGCCGCCCCTCGGCGTGCCGCGCGTCATAGACGCGCGGTCACGCGTCATCGGGAGCGTGCGCCCCCTGCACGCGTGTCCAGGGGCTCCCCGAGGGAGCCCTGGTGTCCCGCGATCGCGGGACAGCGGCAGGGGGTTCCGGGGGACCCGGCGGACCCGGCAGCGGTAGGGAGAGCGCCCCGATCGGAGGGCGCTCTTCCGCTGCTTCGGCACGCGCCCGTCACTCTCGGGCGCGCGCCAGGCTACTGCTGCGGCAGAGAACGGGCAAATGCTCGAATAAACTCTGCCGCAGCAGTATCATACTGCTCCCTTGCAGCTATTATTTCAAGCTCTCCCATTTTATCTGTCAGGCTTCTTGCCTTAGCAAGCATGCATTTCAGGGTTTTTTTCAGCCTGTACTATTATCTTATCTGCTCCTTCCTTTCTGCACCCACTTGGTTTAGTCATTAGTTTTCTAGTATTATCTGTATTTACTATGGGTGTCTCGCTGCTTGTCAAACTCGCACTTGCCCCCATTCTACCCCATACCCCTTTGTATCCTCCTCTTTTCCATTTAGTTCATTATCTGTTTCATTTCCCCCCCTCCATCCTAGTTTAAAATCTCTTCCAACCTTTTTAACATTCTCCCCCGTAGCACAGAAGATCCCTCTTTATTGAGGTGCAATCCGTCCCTAGAATATAGATGGCACCTCTCAGAAAAGGAGTCCCAGTGCTCTAAAAACCCCAAACCCACATTCCTGCACCACTTTCTTAGCCATGCATTAACCTCCCTAATCCCTGACTGTCTCCCAGCGGTAGCGCATGGCACTTGTAGTATTTCTGAAAATTCCACCTTGGAGGTCCTTGCCTTAAGCTTTTGGCCTAGATCCCTGTAATCATTTTTTAGGACCCTCCATCTTTCTCTAACTTTGTCATGGGTGCCAACATGTATCAAGACCGCCGGGTCAATCCCAGCCCCCCCAACCCCCAACAATCTGTCTACCCGATCCGCAATGTGCCGAACCGAGCACCCGGGAGACAACAAACTTTTCGGTTCATGTGGTCATGGCAACAGATTCCCTATCTACCTTCCTAATAATGGAGTCCCCTACCCCCACAATCTTTCTTTTTATCTGAGCATCCTGAGTCCCCACTGTAATGGAGGAACTATTCCCCTGGCTGCTGGAGGAATTAGTCTCCCGCAGCCTTGCCATTTCTGCCCCAACATTCCCAATATCTTCACTCAACCTGTCTCTCACTATTGCCCCTGCTTCCCCTTCTGTCATCCAGCTACCTACCTGCTCCTCACTAACAGCGCCACCATCTGCACCACCAGTGCAAGGCCCTGCTCAGTGAGTGTCATGGTGGAACAGAATTTATATATAATAACCGGGCCAGATTGAACAAGATTAGGATACAGTAAACTGAATGAGTTTATTTCTTATTTCTTATGAGCAGAACAGACAATAGATCAAGCAAATAACATTACAGAAATATTTACACTTACTGGGGTTGGATAATGAGATATTCAGTCGTATAGCAGCTCCTTAGTTGTTACTGTCACGACAAGCACAGGAATAAGGGGGATAAGGGGTGCAAGCAATTATGTAGATGCAGGACCCCATTCCTAACATGGCAGTTCAGTTATTGGTCACAGTTGGACAGGTAAAGCAAAAAGCAGGGTTTACCCAGCCCCTGATTAGTATACCCCTCCCCTGGTCCTACTTGGCCAGCCCATTTATAAAAAAAATTTGACAAGAGACCTGGGTGGCATTCTGTCTAGTAAAATGCTTATTGGGGCAGAGACCCTTCCTGTAGGGGTATTACATTTAACAGGTCACAATAGTTAGTGTCCATCTGTGATATTTGCCTGCATATGCAACGAGGGCGAGTCACCTCCATTGATGTACAGGTTTTTCTCACCTCTGGCTATCTTCTCTACAGGGGACCGGAGGAGAACAGTACATCACAAAGCCTTTCAAGGAGCTTCCTTTGATTGTACAATTACATATCAAAGCTGCCATTTGGCAAGCTTTCAAACCTATATCCAACCTTATAGGAAAACCAGAGATAACATAACTATATTTCCCATGTAGTAAATCAAATTAACGGTATGTATGCGACATGTGTTCTTGGCATAGTAAAACATATCCAAATTTCACCTTTCTAGCATAAACACATACGGAGATAAGATTCTATGGGGTTTACATTATAACAAATACACGGTTAACAACTATTTCCACAATGACTGGCCTTGATTGCCTCATTAACACATCAGAGGAGTCATGTAACTTGCACTGCCTTTCTGAATAAAAATATGGCATAAGCTATTACATGGTGAAATCATACTTTCTATTAGTATTAAGGGGTTAACAATCCCTGGGTCGCCTGCTAAAGGTGGGATTTAACTTGTGTCCAAATATCACCATTCTAGCATGTATACAGCAAAAGTTATAATTTTTACACTTTATCCATTGTCAGGGATACAATACAATTCTACCCCTCCCTCCATGTTAATACATAACATAGCAATTAACACACAGTACTGCTGGGGAAATACATCTAAACCTGGGACAATTCTGCTGAAGGGGGGGAATGCAGCTCAACATATACACAGATCCCATTAACCACTCATATCCCGATCAGGATAACAAGATATATACAATAACACACAGTACTGCTGGGGAAATACATCTAAGACCTGGGACAATTGTGCTGAAGTGGGGGAATGCAGATCAACATATACACAGATCCAATTAACCCCTTGTGTACCGCATGATTGCAGGGACTTCCGGCTGGGTGTGACCCCTTTATTTTAAGCCTGGCAGCTGCTATCATGACAGTGAGCTCTAAACCCCTTTCAAGATTGCCAATGTCCCTCATATTGCAAGTTGCCTCTTTAGATCAACAATCTCTGACTTTAAAGAGATCACCCGCTTACACCTCACAGGGAAATGCTCCTTGGATGGAACAGCTGCTCCAAGTGCACATACCTGTGACAAGATTTGCATTGAGTGGCATTTTCAATCCTGCTCATTCTAGCATTTATGACGATTCTAAGTACTAACAGTAAACTGTACTTCAATATACTTTACCTTGTTTAACCTCTTCCTTGTTCAAACTGCTTTTGTTTCTAACTGTACATTTTAAACAACCAGCACTTCAAATCAACCGCACAGATCAGTCAGTATACGCAAGCTCAGAATTCGCTATAAGCCTCTGTTTAAATAGGAACACCAACCAGGTGTGTTAGGTTAGCAATTAAATAAAGACACCCACTGCTGGTGTGTTAGGTTAGAAAATTAACCACACCCACTCTTCCTCAGGCTGGAGAAAGGGAAAAAAAAGTCACAGGCTTCAATTACCATACCCTTTAAAAATAAATTAACCCACTGCACACTCCCCAAAATAAGCCACCAATGCTCATATACACAGCACTTCCATTTCCTTCTGTTTCTAACTATACACTTTAAACAACCAGCACTTCAAATCAACCACACTGATCAGTCAGTATACGCAAGCCCTGTGATTGGTTTTCGCCAAACATGGCGCTGTGCATTAGGCCAAATATCTCCACTTTGGCCTCGTCTTTCCAAAAGACATTGTATCTGAAGTCTTGTGGTTTGTTCAGATGCAAGTTTGCAAACCTAAGCTGTGCTGTCATGTTCTTTTTAGAGAGAATAGGCTTTCTCCTGGCAACTCTTCCAAACAAACCATACTTGTTCAGTCTTTTTCTAATTGTCTGTCATGAACTTTAACATTTAACATGCTAACTGAGGCCTGCAGAGTCTGAGATGTAACTCTTGGGTTTTTTGCAATTTCTCTGAGCATTGCATTGTCTGACCTTGAGGTGAATTTGCTGGGACGTCCACTCCTGGAAAGATCGGCAACTGTCTTGAATGTTTTCCACTTTTGAATAATCTTTCTCACTGTAGAATAATGGACTTTAAATTGTTTGGAAATGGCCTCATGACCCTTCCCAGATTGATGGGCAGCAACAATTGCTTCTCTAAGATCAATGCTGATGTCTTTCCTCCTTGGCATTGTGTTAACACACACCTGAATGCTCCAGACAAGCAAACTATTAAAACTTCGGCTTTTATAGAGGTGATCACACTTGCTGATGAACAATTAATCAAGGGCATTTGATTAGCTGCCTTGTCTGCTACTTAGCATCTTAATTCCTATGGAAGCAGTAACGGTGTACTTAATTTGTCTTCATAGTTTCTCCATTTTGGCTTTTCTTTTTTTTTAAATAAATCATGACACAGTGTAATATGTCATGTGTTGTTGTTCATCTGAGGTTGTAATTACCTAATTTTAAGACCTGCTAAGAAACAGATGATTGTTATTATGTCCTGATATGTAAAACCATATAATTCTTTCTTTTTCACACAACTGTACATCTTTTGCCTAGTGTCATACAGTACAATACCATAGATGTGAATTATTGTGTCGATACCGTATACAAACACACAGATAACCAGCAAGCTCTCAGAAACCCTCCAAAATCACCACTATATATATATATATATATATATATATATATATATATATATATATATATAAATATATATATATATATATATAGTGGTGATTTTGGAGGGTTTCTGAGAGCTTGCTGAGAGCAGTGGGTGTCTTTATTTAATATATATATATATAGATCTATCTATCTATCTATCTATCTATCTGTCTGTCTGTCTGTCTGTCTGTCTGTCTGTCTGTCTGTCTGTCTGTCTGTCTGTCTCTCTATCTATCTATCTATCTATCTATCTATCTATATCTATATAAGTGCTACTTATAAGTGCTAATATCTAAGGAGTGCTACTGGGCATGGCTAATTGTATAAAACAAGAAACAAAGAAGTCCAGAGCACTAATATGACAAAGATACACAATGAAATACCTATATATCTCTTGAAAAAGGGGTCATTTAGTGCGAGACCATGGTCCAGGTAAGCAGGTTTTCTTTTCAGGCTGCTGGTTGTGACAGGTTCAATGCCAGGACAATCCTTCCTCTAATTATAGAGGTAAATAAGGATTTGAATCAGTTAGTGTTTAGGACCTGTGATATTATGGTCATGCCTTGAAAGTGGCTCGCAGGCTTACACGCTTTATATATAATGTTATATAATGTTTCTTGTTTTATACAATTAGCCATGCCCAGTAGCACTCCTTTTGACACTTATATACATATATATATATATATATATATATATATATATATATATATATATATATATGTATGAAAAGGGAGTGAAGTAGCGCCAAATAAGAAGTGTTGAAATAGTGTAAAAATATTATTAATGATAATTTAAATGAATATTTCTAAATAGGCAAAATCACTAAAAATTATAGATGTGTATACTACAATTTAAAATAAATATATATAACATATATTATATTTCGTGAAAAACAATTTAAGACAACACTCCAAAAACATGTGATAACATAAAATACAAGCAAAGAGAAAAATTGATATAAAAACCAGTCCTTAAGTGAAAAACCTTAAATAGGAAAAAATAGTCCTGGTATGAGGGGATCTCCGGCAGCTCTCAAATAGGAAGAACCACATCCAGATGATACCTATTAGAAAAGAAAAAAGAGAGAGAGCGCACGCCCCATAGCATAATACAGTACATTTATTGGAAAAGGGGAGGTGGGGGGGGGTAGAAAATCCACTCACAAGGGTAGGTTAAAATCAAGCAGTGTATGAAATATATCACCGCCAACTCTGGTCACTCAGCCTCCAGACCCTGCAGTCCAAATTTCACTTGAAGCTGCTGGTAGATGTTCTCTGGTGCATGAGTAGAAAGGCTCCTTAAAATCAATGATGCAGTCTTTGAGTTTAAGGAAAATCTCCAATCTCTGCTGGCCGCAATGTGTATCAGCGCTTGATACGGCCTGTCAATGTAAAAATGTAAATTTTAATCCCAAAGGGTTCTAACCCAATATAGTTTCTGTTTATATTATGCCTTCACTTTGTGACCGCATGCTTGTTCATCTAAGACAATAGCCTGCTATGATAGGCTTATCCATTTGAACTCTGAACCTATTGAAGGACACAATCTAGTTACCTAGCAACTGGCTGCTATAAATCATTAGTGAGGGCAGAATTCACCAGCAACCCTTTGAAAAAGTCACAGCACGTGACGAAACGCGTTAGGGAACGGAACTGCATCATCACGCAAGCGCATGACAGGCTGTATCGAGCGCTGATACACATTGCGGCCAGCAGAGATTGGAGATTTTCCTTAAACTCAAAGACTGCATCATTGATTTTAAGGAGCCTTTCTACTCATGCACAAGAGAACATCTACCAGCAGCTTCAAGTGAGATTTGGACTGCAGGGTCTGGAGGCTGAGTGACCAGAGTTGGTGGTGATATATTTCACACACTGCTTGATTTTAACCTACCCTTGTGAGTGGAATTTCTACCCCCCCCCTCCCCTTTTCCAATAAATGTACTGTATTATGCTATGGGGCGTGCACTCTCTCTCTTTTTTCTTTTCTAATATATATATATATATATATATATATATATATATATTCTTAATTTTGGGGGGTTTCTGAGAGCTTGCTGGGTATCTGTGTGTTTGTTAACTTTGTCCAGCTGGTCTCAGCTGTTTTGGAGGTTAGTGGCTAAACCCACCCAGGGTTAAAAGCTCGCCCCTCCCCACTGTCCAGGTAATCAGGTGTTCTTTTCATGCAGCTGGTTGTGACAGGTTCAATGCCAGGACCATCCTTCCTCTAATTATAGATGTAAATAAGGATTTTAATCATAGTTTTTAGGACCTGCGATATTATGGTCATGCCTTGCTAGTGGCTCGCAGGCTTACACCCTTTGGCCAAAGGGTCAACTAAATTACCCATTTTTTTAGAGATATATAGGTATTTCACTGTGTATTTTTTGTCACATTGGATGTTTCTCTGGATTTCTTTGGTTCTTGTCAATACAGTAGTAATAATAAATAAAGACATTTATAGAGGCAGAAAACATTTCTGTTCATTGAATGTTGAAGTAAGTAAACGGCAATGGCTTTTAATTATTGATTTTATTTGTTTAATTATATTGTTTCCAAATTTTGTAGATTAAAATGTTAAACCTTCAAAATCCAAAGCATATTTGGTGTTGGGAATCATTAAAAATGACATTCTTAAATGTGACTTCCATATATGTTTACTTAGTGTACCCTTTTTTTCCATCATTTTTTCTTTCTGAAAAATGTAATGTACTGAAACTTGAAGCGGCACAGGTCACTACATGACAAACTCAACAAAAATAAGTCATGTTGGTTTGAATTTGCATTGCATAATATAAGATTTTTCTTGAAGTCTTTTCATACAGACAAAATGTATTTCATTCTTACATTATTCATTTATCATTTACTGTACTGTATATTGTATTGTATTTTTTATTTTGATGACATTGTGGGGGAAGAGTAGTTAGGTAGTTAAAATCCAGAAACTAACAATAAAATAAAAACAAATTTAAACAGGAAAAGTATGTAAAAATAAATATGTTTAGGATCATGGATCATGTACTGTGCCCTTCAAAAGCTGCAGTATGATTTATGCCTTGAGATATTTTCAATAATATATTGAGCATGATTTGTGCCTTTAGATAAGTTCACAATAACTCATTGAGCATGCTCTAGTAATCTTTTGTAACTAAACATGCTTTGTGTTTTGCTTCAGTATCATGTGTAATCATAACTTCCATCAGCTATACAGAAGGCACTCATCATTCACAAAGAGATAACAGTATGACAAGGTATGACTGCAATTATTGTTATTATTCAGATGTGAACCATCAATGCAAGGTGTTAAAAATGAAAGATAATCTTTACATTGTAAAAAATAACTCTGTAGTTTCTTTTAACATTTTATTATACAGTAGGATAAAATGACAATACATGAAATAATTTGTTATATGCCATACCAAAAAGGTACAGTCTTTTTTTTATATTATATTTACTTTAACTTGCTATTCAACTTTGAAATATAATATATGCAGATGTAGCAAAGGTTATTGCACTTGCATATAACACAAAATATAATGTTATAATGCAATATATAATATCTCATCGTATTCATACAGTAGGATTCATGGCAGTGATAATGGATAATATCACAGAATATCCCATACTATTGCACTAGCTGGTGCAATAACCCCTGCTACATCTGTACAGTGTTTTTTTTTGTTTGTTTTTTAAAATATTGCTATATTTCCCAGTTAAGTGATATGTTGCTTTAACTGTTTATGAATTGTGGAGATAAAAAAAGCTAAAAAAAATTACATATGTATACAGTAAAGTATATAATGTATGCAGTTTACATCGCAATAAAAATTAAACTAAAATTAAATTAAATTAATTAAACTAAATTATATGTTTTCAATTTAAAAACTATGCTAAAGGATATAGTTGTACTGCATTAGGACATATAAGGAATAAAACATACATGATCACCTACTGTACTTTACGAAGCAATTGCTTCGCTATATGCTTTAAAAGTCTTCAGTTCAAAAGACAATTGTTTGACCGCTACCAGGTCCTGCACCGGAAAAACATTTCTGTCATCCCATTGTTCCACTAAGTGCACATTAATGTTAACATGATGGATACCAATTCCTCTCACAAACCAGCTACAGTAGATTACTATGCAGTATACTGTAGTTGTTATCACCTACTGCCCACTTAAACTTTATCGGTTCCTGGAATGCCCTTTACTAGATACTACACTACAAGATTTAATACAACCTTTATAATCAACCTTTTCCTATACTTTACAGATGAAGGAGCAAATTATACAAAGAATCACAAATGGCTTATTTTGTGCAAAAGTGGTGCACAGAATATCTATTTTTAAAGTGCACTTGTGTAGGCCTATGTGCTAATCTGAAATGGATCATTCTGTGCCAAAAGCATCCACAAATAATTTCTCCACATAGAAAAGGACTGCTCTAGGTGTACATATGTTAAAGGTGTATATTTAAAAATAATCTTTCTGTGCTTCAAAAAAAAGAGACAGTGCATCAAATTTATTTGCCAAATTTATTTAATTTATATTTATAAAAATGTTTTACCAGTAAGTAATACATTGAGAGTTACCTCTCGTTTTCAAGTATGTCCTGGGCATAGAGTTAAAATGACAAATAATACATGTGTAGCCCTCCTTCCCCCACTCTCTGGGATATAAGGCATCTACAGTGTGTGTGGTGCGTTACCTGTGGCTCACAGGAGGTCTGAGCCTCCACCACTGGGAGCCTGGGGTGTACCTGATTCACTAGGTGACAACGCCTCCACCAGTGCAGGATCCTAATTAGATGGGATACCCACGCACAGGAACACACAATAATAACACAAGACATATAACTATAACCTTTTACTAGGAATATGTAAATAAGCAGATAACGGCAAACAATGAAAATAGTAGCACTACTGGTTACAGCTATACCTTCACCACGCAGAGCCTTTTTCCACCACCGTGTAACCCACACCGTGTCCACCGTACCTGTGGGGCCCCCGGGCACCCAACCACCCTGGTGTCCACAAGGATAACTGCACCACCCTTATATGTGGTCAGAGCTGATACTATGGTGTGTATATACTGTTGGTGCACTTTTAGGATAAAGGTACCTGCCGGGTGCTCCAGCACCTGGGCGCACCGAGTAGATAATGGGGAGGATCCGCCGATCCAATGATGTCCTCCATGACATGTCCACCTCTGCATGAGGTGGTATCCTGCAGAGTGATCCCACATGCAGATAGTCTCTCTCTCTCTCTTGTCTTGGTGATCTGGTCCCAGACCACACTAATCAGGGCCGCGCAGTTTGCAGCTGTGTCCCTGGCTAATCAAATAGCTAATG
This sequence comes from Ascaphus truei, assembly GCF_040206685.1. Taxonomy (NCBI): domain Eukaryota; kingdom Metazoa; phylum Chordata; class Amphibia; order Anura; family Ascaphidae; genus Ascaphus; species Ascaphus truei. The sequence continues at coordinate 308,366,979 of NC_134485.1, forward strand.
GGGCTGGGTCCCTACCTAAGGGCCTGTCCCTGTAGCAGCCACAATCTTAGTGCATGAGTCGGGGCCTAGCTGGGGCCTATGTGGAGATCTGGCCTAGTGCAGAGGGTCACAGAACCCTGCACCTACCTCTTACCCTGTCCTTGTCCCAGCACCGACTAACTGTGTCTCTAGCACGTGAAATCTATCCTTTTTCTCTCAGCATAACCCTGCAGCGCTATTGGCAAAGCCTGCTTATGTGCTACTACAGCCCCGAGGGCTGCTGGGACTTGTAATCCCTTTCACTCTGCTGTGGGGCACTGGGATCACCGCCGCAACTATTCGTGCTGTGCATGCGCAGCACAGGAGACTCGCCAGTGCATCTATATTCAGGATGGCGATGCTAGCCCCTTCCTATGCCGTGGGACTTTGGTGACTGCGTTGGCCCATCGATTGGGTGCAACTCCTCACAGCCGCGATCCCTGCACTTGCCAGATGCGTGTGCATGCTACCCCTGGCACCTATGCGCTCCCGCAACATCCTGAGTCACTCAATAATATCACACATACACTACCGACACACTTAATCCGAGCAGGGCTAGTTCCGCAAGCCGGGGGATGCCCCGGCTTGCTAGCCCCACTCCCTCGGTGTGCCGCGCGTCACCGATGCGCGGTCACGCGTCATCGGGTGCCAGCGCCCCCTGCACGCGCGTCCAGGGCTCCCCGAGGGAGCCCTGGTGTCCCGCGATGTGGGGGACGGCGGCAGGGGGTTCCGGGGGACCCGGCGGACCCGGCAGCGGGAGGGAGAGCGCCCCGATCGGAGGGCGCTCTTCCGCTGCTTCGGCGCACGCCCGGCACCCTCCGGCGCGCGCCAGGTTACTGCTGCGGCCGAGAACGGGCAAATGCTCGAATAAACTCGGCCGCAGCAGTAATTATATTATAAAAATGCAGTTAACATATATACAAATTATAACGTCATATCAGCTCTACATAAGATTGTACAGTTCACTGAACATCACTATGACGGATCTCACTTTACAGCGGGCCCACTGCTGAGCCTCATAATGGGGTGCCCAACTTGATCATAGGTGATCCTCATTGGAGGCTTACCAACTCTTTGGCTCCGGCAGAGCTGTGTTTCAGTCACTCCCTCTGGAGAGTAACTAGAATAGTTCTGAGGCTCAGCCTCTTCCCTTGAGGGGAGTAATGTCTCTGCACAATCTTGTACACAGCACGGGCTCTGTGGATCCAGAGTCTGGCTCTTTGGTGCCACCCTATTAGGTGCTTGTCTATTAGGCCCTTTACCCGCAGCTCCTCTGGGAGATGCCCCTTGAGTTCGGGGGACTCTTTGAGAGGGTCCCTCCATGGGGTTCTCAGAGGTGAAGTCAATTACAGTGTCTAGACAAACCTCTGATGTGTTCGGCTCACCATCCAGGGGATTAGCCGGTATCTCAGGCTCATCATCTCACACTTGCGGGATGGGGAGCAGATGATTTCTGTGCCATATCTTTTCCCGGCCCTCTGAGTCTTTGAGGCGGTAGACCGGGAGGCCAGGCATCTGTGACTCAACTTCGTAGACCCCAGCCCACCAACGATCAGCTAATTTATGCTTTCCCGGGATTCCCAAGTTGCAGAGGAGCACGATGTCTCAAGGCCGAATTTCCCGGTGTTTGACCTTATGGTCACAGCGCCTTTTCTTGCCAGCATTAAGTTTTTCAGCAGACTTTTTGGCCTGTTGATACGCTTGTTGTAGACTTTCTTGAAGTCTCTTTACATACTGGAAATTATTGAATTGTGTATTCCATCCGTGGATACCCTTAGACTACATCCACTGGCAGCCGGGCTTCTCACCCGAACATAAGGAAATAGGGGGAGAAGCCATTGGACTCATGGCGAGTGCAGTTATATGCATGTACCAGAGTCTCCACATGCCGACTCCACTCTGTCTTCTGCACCTCAGTTAACATGCCCAGCATGTCCAGTAATGTCCGTTTAAACCACTCTGGCAGAGCGTCGCCTTCTTGATGGTATGGTGATATCCAGAATTTTCATCAATTCCCGAATTAGACTGCTCTCAAAGTCCCGACCTTGATCAGAATGCAAGCGATTGGGTAGGCCATAATGTATCAAATATTTCTTCAAGAGGATCTTGGCCACCGTAATGGCCTTCTGGTCTTTAGTCGGGAAGGCTTGAACGTATCGTGTGTAATGGTCCATGATGACCAACACGTTGCATATCCTTCGCGTATCAGGCTCAATGCACAGGAAGTCCATGCACACTGAGTCATAGGGCCTGAACTCTTCAGATGGGTGCTTCTCAGGTCGGGAGTGTTTTGCGCTGAATGCACCTGTAGCATCATTGATAATGCTGCCTCGCGCATCTTCGGCTAGAAGAACCGGTATTGGACGAGTCCGAACGTTTTATCGACACCGAGATGTCCATGCTCATCGTGTAGCGCCTTCAGGACCATATGTTACAGGTTCCTGGGGAGAACCAGTTGTCATCTGTCTGGGTGATTGTGGTATCGCACCACCCTATAGAGTAATACGGTGTCTATCTCGAACTTGTCAGCTTTGCGCATAAGGCTGGTGACCACGTTACTATGGGCGCGCTTTAACAGGGAAAGCCGTTTTTTCTGAACGGCCTGATGGATGACACTGGCTGTGTGGTCACGGCTCTGATATTGGACCATATCTTTCCAAGATATGATCTTATCCAGGGTGATGTTCATCCCACTGGGGTCACAGTTAACGGAAGGGATAGCTTTGAAATGATCCCCAAAGAATCCGCAACTAGTAACTCTGAAAAGGCCACTCGATCATTGATAATGGCAGCCGTACTGCACATAGCTCGCATCCCTGGCCCCAGAATCTCTTCCCATTGATCGTCATCCAGAGTTGCACTTAATCCTGGTGTTCGAGATAGGCATCAGCTCCAATGTTCAGGGACCCTGACTTATACTTTATGGTGAAGTTGTAATTGGACAGCGATGCCAGCCATTGGTGACAGGAAGCATCCAGCTTGGCTGATGTCAGGATGTAAGTGAGGGGATTATTGTCCGTCCTCACTTCAATGGCGACTCCGTAGAGGTAATCATGGAGTTTATCCATGACTGCCCATTTGAGAGTCAGAAACTCTAATTTGTGCACTGGGTAGTTTTGTTCACTGGGAGTCAGGCTACGGCTGACATAGGCCATTGGCCGCAGTCCTTCTGGATGTTTCTGATGCAGTACTGCACCTAGTCCATTGAGACTGGCATCCACATGTAGAACGTAGGGCTGCTCTGGTGCTTCAGTTAGGCTTCTCTTCAGGACCAGGAAGGCTCATTCACATTCAGGTGTCCACTTATCACCAAACGGCTGTCAGGCCGAGGTGACATTTCGCCCAGTATCTTCGGGGTATATGTTCAGGAGGTTGTTGAACGGCTTGGCCCTACGGGAGTAGTTCTCCACAAAACGATGATAGTACGCACAGAAGCCGAGAAACAAGCTTAGCTCCATAACATTTTCTGGGCAAGGCCAATTTACAATAGCTTCTACTTTGGCTGGATCTGCTGCGATTCCCTTAGCTGACACAATGTGTCCCACGTAGGTCACCGAGGTGTGACAGAACAAACACTTGTCAAGTGACAACTTCAGTCCTTCTTTTCCAAGGAGGTCCAGTACTTTCAGTAGCCGACCTTCATGCTTTTCCAACGTCTTTCCAAAAACGGTAATATCGTCTAGGTAAACTAAACACTCTCAAGGGTTCATGTCCCCTATCGTCTTTTCCATTAGACGCTGGAAGGTGGCTGGCACTCAACAGATACATTGAGGCATACGTGTAAATTGATAGAAGCCTAAGGGAAAGACAAAGGCAGTCTTTTCTTGATCCTCCTTACTCATTGGTACCCAATAGTGCTGTATACTGTAATAGGGAACAAGTATTAATCTAAAAGGAAATAGTAAATCTGACTTAATATAAAGTGTATCATTGAAAGAGTATGACCTGGCCAGCCCCAATGAGCCCCAAAGAGCCAGATGGGGGTGACCTTTGTGCGACCGGATCACAATGCACATAATAGTGCTACAGAGAGGACAGACATGGACATACAGGTGCGCAAAGTATTCTAAAACTTGCCTTAAACTTGCCTTGGAAAATCTGGGGATATCACCAACAAGATCCAGGTACATGCTGGTAACATGCTGCAAACATTTCAGTGACATTTCTGCAGAGACTAATGGCCCATCAGATTAACACAGCAGGGGTCCCTGGCAGTCCCATTCAGTTTTAATGGGACTGCCAGGGACCCCCGCTGTTAATCCGATGGGCCATTAGTCTCTGCAGAAGTGTTGCAGCATGTACCCAGCATGTACCCAGCATATACCCAGCATGTATCCAGCATGTACCTGGGTCTTGTTGGCGATTGCCCCAGATTTGTTTTAGAATACTCGTCGGCACTACAGTACTAAGAGACTCACAGTGTCATAGTGTGTGGCAAAGTTACTATATCAAAGATGTTCTATCCTATACCACACATTAATGTACAGTATAAGTGATTGTGTTCCTCAATCACTTATACTGTACATTAATGTGTGATATAGGATAGAACAGCTTTGATATAGTAACCTTGCCACACACTATAAAACACTGTGAGTCTCTTATTATGTCCTTGTCTGTCCTCTCTGTAGCACTATTATGTGCATTGTGATCTGGCTGCACAAAGGTCACCCCCCATCTGGCTCATTGGGGCTGGCCAGGTCATACGCTTACAAGGGTACACTTTATATTAAGTCAGATTTATTATTTCCTTTTAGATTAACACTTGTTCCCTATTGCAGTATACAGCACCCAGCGCTGGTTACCATACAGATATTCACCTGCCAGACAGTAACACTGATGTCAGTGGCACCTGCAGAGTGGGAGCGGTATCCAATTGAACGGGGATGTGTTTGTTTACCCCATCATGGGAAGCTGATGGCTCCTCATCCAGCATGCGTGTGTCAGCGGGGACATCATGAACTCCGCCCACCTATCCATCCCATCACATCTATTGGACAGAGGGCTTTCCTCCCCTCTGTGCTCACATCAGCTGGGATTTCTCCTCACTCAGCTAAACAGTGCTTCGATTGGATAGCAGGCTCTCCTCCCATTAATCCTTCTATCAGCTGAGATCTTTAAATACTGGAAGTTTTCATTGCAGCTTCACATGAACCCTTGAAGAGAGCACAGCAATCTATACTGAAGAGCAGCACAAACTGGAAGATTTGTATTGCTTTTCCTTCCCTCCTAGACTCATTTCAGTTCAGGTTTTTCTGTATGGAGTATTTGTGCAGAATTGTGCTCTAATAAGAGAGAATAATCTCTCAGCTAATAGAACATTAGTGTCAGTTTATTTTAGGGTTTACCTGTTGATTGGTACACTTTCCTGAGATTTATGGTTAACCTGAAGTGCAGTTTTTTGCTCTAATAAGAGAGAATAGTCTTGTCAGCTGATTTAAGACTAGTGTCAGTTTTGGTTGCACTTAGGGATTTGTAATGTTTAGTTTGATTTTCAGTTAAATGTTGACTGTGTGAGGTGTGTTTGGGTGGAGGTATATTATAAAGGGAAGTACCACAGACTATTTGAGTCTGTGGGAACGGGCCTGAAGAAGGGGAATTTTGGTACCCAAAACATTTGTTGCCCCCTTTATTTATCACCTTGACCTGAGCGTTTGTTATACATTGTTCTTTTTCTTCCCCTCCCTTTTATCCTTCCTTTTTTTCCACCACGGTTTTTGTTCCCTTTGTATTTCCTCCATTTGTCTCCCTCTCCAGACTTGTAACTTATTGTTTAGCCCTTCTAAAGTTCTTTACTAGCCCCAAATAGTGTTGGCTTATGTAATGCAATTTTCTTGAATATATATATATATTGTAATTTCCTAATTGATTCATCTATCTGATTTTTTCACACTGAGTGCTGGGAACCACTATATCTATTGGTTATATTCAGGATGACGGCGCCGGTCCCTCCCTACTCCGTGGGATTTTGGCGACTCCGTTGCCCCATCAATCAGGCGAAACCGCTCACAGCCGCACTACCTACACTTGCCGGATGCACGCGCATGCTACCCACGGAACCCGTGCGCTCCCACAACATCCTGAGAGAAAACGGGAGGGATGAAACCAGAGGACCAGGGAGCCATGGGGTACCTGGCTACACATGGTTACAAATACAGTTGCATAAGTGAACAGGGTATACATTATATATAAGACATTGGGGGCTATGCACTAAGTTCCGAGCTTTCGCGCCGGGCTGAAAAAAATTAGTACGTTCGATAAAAAATGAAGCCGGCGGCGCGATTCACTAAGGCCCTCAGCCCTTTTTTTATCGGACACGTGCCCAAAACTGGCTTATCGTGCGTGCAATGTATTTCCCCCCTGCTATCGCACTTAAAGTTCCCGTACGCTAGCTGATTGAAAAAAAAGCCGCTTGTAACATTTGCATGGAGATTTGCCATCTCCATGCAAGGCTGTTACAGGCGATCGTACACTAAATAAATACATTTTAATTATAGTGTACATGAGCATGGGGTCTCTGGAGCTGACCCGCTTTGGTTTCAGGTCCGAGGACCCCCTACTTCAGGAGATATAGGCCCCGTTATGGGGTGCAGAATTAAAATGTCCCGGTCACGTGACGCGGGAGCTTTAAAGTGCAGGGGATACCGGCACCCCATAACGGGGCCTGTATCTCCTGAAGTAGGCTGTCCTCGGACCTGAAACCAATGGGGTTCAGCTCAGGAGACCCCCTGCACATCTACACTAGTATTAAAAAACTGATAACAATAAAGAATAATTCATTACCATAGCAGCTATCCGATATGGTAATGAAGCTGCATTAATGTACATTTTCATAATAGTGTGTGGGAGCAGGGGGTCCCCTGCTACCACACAATATTAATAAAAATACATTAAAGCAGCTTAATTACCATAGCGGCTATCCGCTAAGGCAATGAAGGGATTAAGGCATAATAGCATGTTTATTGGGAACAATTGCCCCCAATAAACATAGCAATATACAACACACATCCCCCCGCCCCCTAACACATACACTACATTAATGTGCAAAATTACTATTATCCACATATGGATAATAATGCATTTGCCCATTAAATATACATTAATACAATAAATACATTAAATACATGTTGTACTCACCCTTGTCCTGCACCCACGATGAAGGCCAGCTGCATCTTCCTCCCCGTCCATACAGTGGGGTGCTGAAAAATATACAAAATAAGAACAAGTGCCAAACTAATGTCCCCTAACCCCTTAATGACCTTAGCGGTTATTAACCGCTACAGTCATTAAGGGGTTAAGCCACCCTGACACGATACCCACTTATTTGTACAGTGGCTTCATCATGTATATATATATATATATATATATATATATATATATATATATATATATATATATATATGGACAATATATTATAATATATATATATATATATATATTATAATATACATATATATATATATATATATATATATATATATATATATATATATATATATATATATATATATATATATATATATACTGTATATGCATGATTAACCAATATACAAATAAATACAGTACATGGCCAAATACAAATCTCTCCCAATATCAAACATCACCAAGCTCAATCAATATCTAATAAATCAAAAAACAAACACTCAATTTGACAATGTGTACACGATACAAATAATCTTTGCATCATATATACTATGTCAAACAATGCTCCAAATCAAAGACACTAATCCAAACAAGATACAGATACAATCATTAAAGAAAAACAAAGCATCAACACAATTAATTTACCATCAATAAATCCAATCACCAATCAATTACAATCCAATTCAATTACACACTTCAAATCCTACAATCAAACCATTGTGTAAATTAATCTATAACAAAGTAACCATCAAACAACATCTATATACCAAAAATAAGCCAATAAAATAATCTATAGAAACCAGCCTTTAACTAAACATTTGCAAACTTTAAATGTACATTAGCAACACATTTTTACACAAAGCAGCAAATTACTATTCAAAAAAACATCCAAACAAGGCAAGCCAACACGTTTTTATTATACCTATATGTATGTTCATCTATAGTTTACAGACATAAATACAGGTGCAATAAAAGAGCATTAAAAACAATTTAATCACATTAAAAATGAACATACAATACAACCACTGATTTGTCCTGTACGTATGTATACCCATAGTGACATACATACATTCAGGACAAATAAATGGACATAAAAAAAATGGACGTCAGGGAAAAAAGTCCAAAAAAACCTGTAAAATAAATTTAAAATACATTTTCTTTTTTTACTTACCATTGAACCAGTCACAGCAATCAAGGGGAACCGGAACAACTGGAGCAGCTAATCCAACAACAGGAACCAGGTAACCATAAAATAAAAAATCCATTACAATCCACAAGTGTCTTTATATTATTTTTTCTATATGTAATCCATCGTGGGGTCTTCTCCGTCTTCTTCTGGGGGTCTTCTTTCTTCTTCCGGGGTCTTCTTATCTTCATCTGCCACGCCCTGGTCTTCTTTCTTCATAGGAGGTCCTTCCTCCTCGGCGTCAAGCCTGAAAATGAGATGACATAGGCTTTTAAAGGCCTATGACGTCACATTTTCGTCATATGGTTCTCACGGCCCTGATTGGGCCATGAAAACCATGTGTTTTGGCCGACAAAAAAAATGATGATGTCATTTAAAGGCAATCAAAGCACAGCCAATCAGAATTGGCTGTGCTTCAATTGCCTTTAAGATGACGTCATGAACTGAAAGATGGCCGGCCTCACATGGTACAGTGGCCAATCAGAGCGTGGGAACTCCATCCCAACTCTGATTGGCTCAAGTAGACCATGTGACAGAGGCTTTGGGGATAATGGATGTGACGTTCTTGAAAGCCTGTCACATGGTACTTGAGCCAATCAGAGTTGGGTTTAGCTGGTGAGCGTTAATCAGCGTAACTTTAACGTACGATCAGTTTGAGTTGCTTACTGAATCCCGCAGAAGGGCAGGATTCAGAGCAAACAGCTGATCGTACGACAAAAGTTGGACTTTGAAAAAATTCCAAGAAAAAGCCTGTTTTAGAGCGCAAAGTGCCTGTTTGTGTGGCTTAGTGCATAGCGCTCGGCGGAACTTCACGTTCTAAAAGCACTTTGCGCTCTTAAAACGACTTATCACTGCATAGCCCCCATTGCATGCACAGTTAAAGATAATATATATTACAGGCGTACACTACCGACACGTTTTATCCGAGCACGGCTAGCACCGCAAGCCGGGGGATGCCCCGGCGTGCTAGCCGCACTCCCTCAGCGTGCCGCGCATCACCAATGCGCGGTCACGCGTCATCAGGTGCCTGCGCCCCCTGCACGCGCGTCCAGGGCTCCCCGAGGGAGCCCTGGTGTCCCGCGATGTGGGGGACGGCGGCAGGGGGTTCCGGGGGACCCAGCGGATCCGGCAGTGGGAGGGAGAGCGCCCCGATCGGAGGGCGCTCCTCCGCTGCTTCGGCGCGCGCCCGGCACCCTCCGGCGCGCTCCAGGTTACTGCTGCGGCCGAGAACGGGCAAATGCTCGAATAAACTCGGCCGCAGAAGTATGTAACAATTACCGACCAGATTAAAATGTGAGCCTTAATTTTGAAGAACTTAAACTGGTGGAGAGTCTCCGATAGGTTGTTCCAGTTTTAGGTTGCACAGTAAGAGAAGGAGGAGCGGCCAGATAGTTGATGAGCATTGGTACCATGAACATTATTTTGGAGTCAGATCTCAGATGATAAGTGAATAAATTCAGCTTGCAGTAAACCCTGTACAGACTGCTAACAAATATTTAAGTTGGTACAAAATGTATCAACCCCAAAAATGTATTTGGTGAAGTATGGATGTTTCATTATATACAGATGTAGCAAGACTTACACTTCCCGTGACCGTGAGAAGGTGCGAGATGACAACTTTCTTAACACTTTGTTGTCCATGGGCAAGACAAGGCTCACCTGAAGCTCAGGTATGGCCAGGCAGAATAATTGTAATTATTTATTGCAGTTCAGTACATGAGGTCAGAAGGTGGTGCACTGAATATCTTTGCCGATGATACTCAGTAGCCATAAGGTGTCATCTCGCCACCTCAGGGTTGGCAGGATGGGATTTAAGGTACAACATAATAACTTTTTTTTACTGCATTGGATTGAAGTTGGTTGTCTCTGAAGCTGACACGCATTAATATTAGCTCCAGGCAAAATGAGGGGGTTAACAACCAGTGCCCGGTCTATTGGGGGTAGAGGGGTGGGTGTGGGTGGTATTTGGCCCATGGTGGGTGTTTAGGCCTACCAGGAATGAAGTCAGATCCTCGTGATGGTTCACCTGCCTCAGCTCTTCTACACTGGAAAATGAGAGAGGAAACAAAAATCATATCCCTTGCCTTCTGTGGATGATGTTTCTCCTTTAATAGACCAAGAGAGCATCCTTTACAGAGCCTGAATGTTTTGTTCCAGCTTGTTCTCTCCATACTACATCAATCCAGACACATGTAGGGTTCTATGGGAGGAGTATCCCATGATCAGCGAGGGTCGTACCCTTTATCTCATGTACTATTGTAAGTATTTGAGGCTGGATGGCTGACTGCAGAGCTTTTCCAATCCTTCTGGGAGACTCAGGGACCTGATTTCCAATACGTCTTTGAGGAATCCCTCAAGGTGGGTGAGGTGCCCCTTTCTTGTTGGCGGACAGTTCTAACTTTACTGCCCAAGAAGTGAGATTTCTGCCATATCAAGAACTGGTGACCATTCCTGCTGCTATGCCCAGACTATAAGATCATAGCCAAAACGATCTCAGCGATGCTCAAGTCTGAGTTGGTAGAGGTGATTCACCGTGACCAGTCCAATATGATCCCAAAGCGAACCATTTTTGATAACATTTATCTGTTCCGGGATTTGATACATTATGCTTGTAGAACTCAACTGCCTCTCACCTTCGTCTCCCTAGATCAAGAGAAAGTGTTTGACAGTATAGATCACCGGAATGTCTTATCCACTCTCGAGAAGGAGACGCTCAGTGAGTAAAGACACTGACTGGCACTGAGTTTGAAGCAGAGCAACCTGGTTCAATTCCTGGCGTTGGCTCCTTGTGACCTTGGGCAAGACACTTTATCTCCCTGTGCCTCAGGCACCAAAAACATAGATTGTAAGCTCCACGGGGCAGGGACCTGTGCCTGCAAAATGTCTCTGTAAAGCTCTACATAAAACTAGCATCGCTAAAAAAGAACATATTATTATTACTCTTCGTGCTCATGGTGTTATCCCACACATTGTGGGCTATGTGAAAATGCTGTACAACACTGCATAGTGTATGATAAATATTAATTGGTCCTTGATCGCAACCTTGGCATTTAGTAAAGGAGTACATCAAGGTTGCCCATTGTCCAGTCAAATCTTTATGCTGGCCGTCAAGTCTCACTTTTCTGTTAAGGAACAAGCTCACACGATAGTGCTAAGAGAACCGGACATTTGAGTGGACCTTCCAGCCTACACTGATAGCGTAATCCTCATGGCCAAGAACCTAGTTTATATGGAGCAGTCACAAATGGCCACTTTACAGTGGCTTCTCAGTTCGGATCAACTGGTTCAAGTGCTCATGCCTTTTATAGGGTACTATACAGGTATAATTCATTTTTCCAATGTTCAATAGCTTATTGTTTGAGCTGTGTAACAGGGACTTACCCCTGTTAAGAAACTTGCCTCTGATCCAGCAGTGTGCCAGTTAATTGCACACCTGCAATCAACCACCCCACCTGCCTAATCAGAGTTATGTGAAATAGTGTCATGTGAGACACAGGAAGGAGATTCCTGAGCTGACATTTGGAGCTGACTGAGGAAAGCAGAGAAGCCTGTACACATACACTGTCTTGAGTACAAAGGGGTGCTGAGATAAAGACATCAAGAGACCTATATTCCTGGACACAGGGGACCCAGGAACCTACCAGAGACTGACATGTAGGGCCACCTGCTTTAAGGTATCTTTTGAGACTTTGGGGAATAGAGTGGTAATGGTATTATCCCTCCAGCCCTGCAGATAGGGACAGGGAAGTAAGTTATCCCTTACACAGGGATAGGCGTTTGTTGTTTTTGTTGTTTTTATGTTTGCTTTGCTATTTAAGGAAACGCAATAAAGCCTTATTTTAATTTCACCTTAAAAAAGCCTCCATTGCGTACCTCTGAACACGTCTCTTACAAGGTGCAATATAGTTTAGAGTAACTGGGAGTCTACTTATCCGCTTTTGAGCACCCGGTCCCAGACAAATGAACAAATCTCCATGTTGCCTTTCACTAGTGCAAGGCTACTTGACCATATTCTCCCTCCTTAAAGGTCCCTACCTACAAACTCACATACCAATCCAGCTCAGACCCACACACACTCTCCCTTCACTCACAATCACAACAAAAAGTTAACAACAGTAAGGAAGTGGGAGGGGATTTGGCCTTCAACCTTTCAAGGAAGAAGTTTATTTTCTTTAACCAAAATTAATGAATAAACCCTCACAAACACGTGCATGATACATAACTATACTGTACACCCACTAATAGGTATGCATGAGGATTAATATATGACAAACTCACTGTAACAGGGGACCAGGGCTATTACACCAGGGATCAATTCGCCAGATAGAACAACAGAGTTGATAAAATTGAATTTATTGGAAAAAAGTCTCCACAACTGTTTCAGACATACAACACACAGGACTAGTTGCAGGGACCGTCCTGGGAAGATTTTCCCTGTTCCTCTCTGTAACAGGGGACTTATCCCTGTTCACAAATGTGCCTCTAATCCAGCAGTGTGGTGATTAACTGCTTGTAGGCAATTAACTAACACCACCTACCTGATTTAGATGGCTTAGAAAAAGCCTGCCTTTGAGACAGGAAGTGACTCCTTAGCTCACGTGTGAGCTGAACTTTGGAGACAGAGCAGAGGTTCTTGAGTCTCCCAGGAGAGACTGACCAAGAGAACACAGATCTCTGGAGATGACCATGTCGAGCTCTGCCAGAAGACACAGCAGAGCTGCTTCCAAGACACAGGGGAAACTTCTAAACCTGAATGCTGACAAACCCTGAAGAAAAGATAGCAACCAGGGACAGAGAAGATTTCCCCTCCAAACCACAAGGAACAGATAAGACTTTTATTACAAGACTTTTTATATCTGTTCATTTCATGCTATGTGTTTGGGGCTGGGAGACATGCTTAACTAAGGGAGTTGTGAATTGCATAGTATTTCACTAGAACCACTCCCAAGTGAATAGAAGCTTTGTTTCCCCCTTGTTTGGATGGTTTCCTGATGTTAAGGAAAAGGCACAATAAAGGCTCGTTATAATTTCACCTTATAAAGTCTCCAATTGTGTACCTCTGTGAACGTCCGTCTACACTCTCCCACACAGGTTCTTCTGGAACTGAACTCCAGTCCTCGCACCAGCACTGGAATTGACACTGACATAGAACCACACTCAACCTGAGACTGTTTAAAACAGGGGCTCACCTCCCCACCTTTTATACCCCATGGCACAGCATGGCTACATTTAGGGAGGGAGATTGGCAGGTGCTTCCAATATGACCTTGCCCGTTATTGGTGTGTTTAACAGCAACATTAAAAGAATAATATAAAAAAGTTACTTGGAAAGGCACAGACAACTAGCAACATTCCCAGCTGAGCACAAAATTTAGCCCTAGTCCCTCAAGTGCTTGAACCAGGCTACATAGTATATAAGTCCAAAAGGAAATCTTAGGCTCAAGAGTGCTCTGGCAAAGAGATAGAGTTTGGACATTTTTCTTTGTAAATTCTTTATAAATTCCTTTAGGGAGAGTGTTACTCCAAAGGTCCATGTAATATATAAATATATAAGGAGCTAGTTAATAACGTAGATAGCCAAATAGAAACACTGGATGGCGCTCAAACACTCTTAGTGCTTAATACAGTGTATAGAAACCAAAAATGAATTGTGAATATACTGTATAAACCAATAGTGAATAGTGGATTTATAAATAATTAAATTGAATATATGAATGTATAGTATAATACAATAACCATACACCGCGTGCAAATGTGAAAATAGTAATAAAAGGCAAACAAACGTCCTCTCAACCCTTAGTATAGACTGTCTCAAAGTCTTGTCACACATATTTTCCTCCAAATCCCAGGGGAGCGATGTAGCCAGCCATGAAAAGAAAAAAAAAACATTACATGGTGCAATATTGCTACAACAGTTAAGGTGAAAAATAAAAAATAAAATGGGGGGCTCAAAAATTCCTACTCACACTTGAGTAGTAGTATTGTAGCACAAATCCAGTCAGTGGCAATGATGTTGCTGGATTCAGGATATAGTAGTTTCAGCAGATCTCGAATTAGAAAGATACACAAGCCATAGTGCAGGTAAACAAATATTTATAAAAATCATAAAAATCACAAATGAAGGCTTACAGTATGGCAGTCAATCAAGGGCATGGTAAGTATAGTGTGAAGCTTCTGGCAAGTCACAACCTCACTGCTCCATCACTCTGCAACCCGTGCTCTGATTACTTCCACATCCGTTTGGTTCCGTTGACGTCACGTCAGGTCTTCAGAAAACACCCTCTGGAGCCGCCAAGGGAAACCTCAGTGACGCCTCTCTTCCAGGAACCAACCGCAAGCCACACTCTATGCGTTTCGCCATGCAATAGTGACGGCTTCCTCAGGAGTGGCTCTCTACTCTCCTACAAGTGGTATAAATACCCACTACTTAATCTCTATGCTTGCTCTATTGGCTCTTAAATTAAGGCACACCTGTCATCAAGATTAAACCTAACAGAGTACTCATAATACATACAGTTATACAATGCTAATAAATACATGTAATAATAACAGATATTAATAATAAAAAAAGTAAATGTGACATAATCACCCAAATATCTGGGTCTGTATTCCCCATATTACAAAAACATAAATTTCTAACTACATAGTCTGCACTAGCATTACACCATTTAATGTTTCTCCATTGAGAGTGAATATCAAAACGAGGATGAAAATAAAGAAAGAGGGTATTAGTCTAATAGCAGAGGGATAATTCTAGTACCAGAATATAAAAATATATAAAGAAATATATATACATAAATATATAGATATATAAAAGCTCTTTAAAAACTCTTTAGAATATTTCTCTTTTTAAAATAATAGAATCCCATCACTTAAAACAATACTAGTTATCTCACAGAAAAACCCCTAGCTCAATATCGACATTAAGTCCATATGGAGTTAGTGTCTTCAATGTAAAAATCCAGAATGTCTCACGTTTGTTAAGTTCCATAACAATGTTAGTGCCTAACTGGTCTTTTTCTCTTTGAGAATAACCAGCAACCAGGAAATAAGTGGCACAAAGTTTCCTTCAAAACCCTATGGCTATACAAACATAGCACCACTCAGTGGATAAATCACTTAAATAATCAACAGAACTCACATGCTGCTGTATGGAGATTTCTGGGTTCAATGTTGAGCTTGAAGCTTCGGTGTGCGAATCCGCTTGCAAGATACTAGTAAAAGATGCTGAGAAATGGCGACGCACCATCATACAAATGAAAAGAGAGATGGTGACTTAAAAAATATATATTTATTGTATCATGGTAAAAATGGAGGTAGGGTAGGAAAACCTACATGTTTCGATATCAATAACATATTACAAATGTATTATTGACAGAAATATGGAAACAAAAAAAATGATCTCCCCTCCTCTCCTCTCTCACTCATATACTAAATTCAAGATTTTTTTTAACCTTGGGGCATGGTTAGAGTTTATCTCCGATCTCACACATCACTAGAGTGGCCATGCAGGCACACGTAGTGTTGGGACTGACTTCTGTGCGGGTCGAACTTTAAGCATCCAGTGTCAAAAAGGTACATTTTCAGGAGAGGGAGGAATTGGCCACAGAGTGAGGGCCCTGACAGAATACGGAAGTGTGGTCCAACCTCTCGAACACAACCATGTGTATTTATTAAAGAGCAGAATGCAGCTCATAATTGTAGACCCTTGGGTTGGGCGGATATGTGCATATTTAAATTTTGCAAATACAGCAAGAAATGTCCAGTCTACTGGAGAAAGATACAGTAGCTCTCTGCTCAACCTACACCATGGGATGCTGTATACATTAGTTAGTTATAGCATGTCTCTGTGCCAAAAGTCACATAAATCCAGGGGATGGAATTCCACATTATTATAATCTCTTGTTTCAGTTAATAGAGCAGCAGATTATACTTTTCCTGCAGCTATTGTGATTTTCTTCATGCTGTTGCTTAATGCAGAAAATGATCAGAGATTTTACAGGAACAAGCAAGCATCTCCTGTACAGATTTATTATGTTTCTGAAAAAATTGTAGGATCAAGTTGTTAGTGTGGGCAAAAAAAGAAATGTGATCTAAGTAAAGTCATAGTGCCCAGATAATGTTTGATCCATTATTTGAAATGATTAAGCCCGAGGAGAATCCAAGAGGGGGAAACCATTTTGCAAGTACATTCCTCAGTTTTATACAAGAGATTGATAAAACTTACTGTAGTTAAACCAACAATACATAAAAGAGATTGGCTGAGAATGACTTCTCTCAACCCTAGGCTTGTACTAGAGAGGATGATGATGTTGCTATTGCTAATGTTGACAAGTACTACTTGTCCACACATCTGTATTTAAGTGGATATTTGGCACAATGGACATTTTCATGGGATTGGTGACTTTGTTCTACAGGTCAATATATATGATGACTTTTTATATATGCAAAAGAATAAAAGTGGCGCTCGACGCAAATGTGATAACAATAAAGATATAGTTAGAGTTAAAATGAAAAATACTCTAATGCACAGAATTAAATACAATGTCTATGGTGACAGAGTAGTGCAGAAAACCAATGATGTGATATACAGTATACAAGTAATACTAATATAGTACAAGTGACAAGTGATACAGTATTAAATAACACAATAATAAATACTCCACCACTCAAACCCTGCACTCGGCTATGTTTCTAAATACCCGCACAATGACTTGATTCCACACAGCAGGGGAGCGGGAGATGTGTACCACGGAGAAGGAAAAAGAGAACAACATAGGTCAGTATCACAGGAACAGTGGGTATATCAGACGTATCTCTGAATTTTATACTCAGAAACAAGCAGTAATAAAAAGTGTGTCCAAATCTTTGGCAGGTGTATGTAAACGTGTAAATAATTGTTCCGGTAACACCAAAAAATGGTAAGAAAGATAATAGTGCAGATGGTACTGGATAATCAAATATATATTTAAAACAGAGGATATCCCTCCGAAGTGGAGGCTTACATCAAGTGCATAAATACTGTACAAGCAATGGGTGTATGATGGCGGCCACTGTATGCAAGGTGAGTCGCGATCTCACCAAACACAACGGGACAGCATCCCCTGGTGACATCACTTCCAGATCTAGTCTCAATCGCCTGGCAACCTGGATGATGCCTTCCTCTGCAAATAAACTCCTCCCTGTGTCTATGATGGGGCTTGAGCATACTCAATGCTGTGATGGGAGGGGTTAGCCAGGCTCCATAATAAAGGCCAAGCCTGTTGGCTTACTCCTGCTCTGTGTATAAAGGTCCAAGAGAGTTAGCTCTTGGGCCCATTAACATTGAATTACTGCATTATATTGTCTGTAATAAAAATAATTTTTGTCTTTTTCCATTTCCGGGCATTCAATCAAGCAGGGATTGCTAGTGTATGAGTTTCAGGGAGGGCGCAGCAGAGGGACCGTTGACAGAATGTGCCTAGGAGGTTGGGGTCCAGAGTTACTGGGTGACCAATAAATGTACCTGGGAATCATGCTACCCACATGACCGGGAAGGTTTGACCATGGACAAAGGAGAAGGATAAGAGCAAGAAGTAGGCCCGGAATGAGAATAATTGTACATCCCAATCTCGCAATGAGCCACCATCTGATGAGCCAACAACTGATGAGCCACAATCTGAGATTCAAGAGTATCAAGAGTATCAAAAGGAAAGCCCCACCCCCATCCCCCTGAATATAACTTTTGGCATCTATATATATAAACAAAAACAAAAACAAAAATAACGATTCCTGCGCTCCTACCAATTAGACTAAGAAAATAATAATCTCAGGAAAAAGGGTATTTTGTTAAATTCTTTGGCCAAAACATTTATAAGCCTGCATGCCACATCAAGGCAGACCTGTTAATGCAGGTACCTACACTATATATATGTAACAGTTGTCCCATGGACTGGTGAAAAATACTCTTTGACAAAGTGCACAAATTGCACGAAACACGTCAGAGGTTGCCTTCAAGGCTCTTGCTTTTAATTTGTATGTTGCCACACGTTCAATAAACTGTTTTTTTATATGAGATCCAGCATCCGTCGCACTTCCTTCATTTGGAACGCAGCTTTCATTGTTGAGATGCAGTGCACCGCCATTTCCCTTCCCACTTTGGAAGGAACTTGCTCCTGCTTCCGCATTGGGCTGAGAGCACACTGTGTGGCGGGGGGGAGGATTAATCAGGCCTAAAATAAAGGTTATACCAGGCTGATTAATCCTGACCTACAGTGGGAGTGAAGAGGTTAAATGTGTTTGACATGCATTACTGTGGTTGCCCTGTCCCAGACGTTTTTATCCCCCATTTACAGACCATTCCCTGCCTGCTATGTTAAAAGTCAAAATGCATTACTTGTTATACACTCTCACAGACACATGATGGCGTAGGTGTGCCCAACGCTAGTGCTGATTGAGAAAGCGTGTCAAAAGTTTAAAGGGCTGTTTATGAGATGGGTATGCATTACTTACGGTTAGAATCTCAAGTACTTTACCGATACAATGTATCCGTCTCTCGTTAACTCCGTGACTTGAAAGGCGGAAAGGCAATTGACGTGGGAACTGTGTCAATTGCCTTGAGAACCGGGTGAACTTGCGGTCTCGAAGCCGGCATTTCAATTAGAAATGCTAACTCGAGAACAAAAGCACCCAGAAACATGATTTTTGGGGTGCAAGTACAGAAAAACACCACATGCACATACATATAAAAATTACAGTTATAACACGATCAGAACATGATGTTTTAATAAAGCGTGTAAAAACTGCAGATTTAAAATGTAAGGCAGGATGTATTCTGTAAGCCCGGGAAGGAATTCCTCAGACATACAGATGAGAGATGGGTGAATGAGCTGGGGGTATTTTCAGGCCTGCACTTCAAAGGGGTCACACTGATTTAGCATCCCTCAGTCTAAAGAAGTGTCAGGGATGAAAAGACCCAGAGATCCATAATGTATACAGGTTCGGCATTCTGATGTATAACAGATGCCGGGCTATTGACACCTCTGGATCAAAAATCAGACTCAGCGGCGCCAATGTATGACTGCATCCCAGGTATGCTAAGTGGCATGGGTGTCAACCTGACCCATGCGCTTTGCACACCGGAAAGCCTTTTTGCCCGTTTTTATGAACTGTGGGCAACAAGGCTATTGGTGGGTTAAATTGTTCCCACGAGAGGATTGGATCCACATGTTAGAGATAGCCTTGGCCAGTCTATAACCGTGGCTCCTGAGGTATCCCAAGTGTGATTTGTGATTTTCGATCCATGATGTAAAGACGCAAGACTTTGTTCCAACACAGCAGCAACCGGTCCCATAGAGAATGGGTTAAAAACAACGTAACCAAGGATTTGCACCAAACTTTGGAATTCGTTTGTCCTGGTGACTCTGGAACGAATTCTAATAAAGTTTAACTAAATACTTTGAGGTGGCTGATCTATTAGATCGGCAAATTGTGGTCTGGCCACAGGACCTTAAAATCAAGACTGCATTTCTTGCGCTTGCAAGCAAAGGACAATTTATTTCGTTCCAAGGACAATTTATTTCATTCCCTTATCCCAGTAAGTGTTCTTTTAAGTGTATTCTGCAGTTGTTGAATGTTTGTCAATTAAAGAAATAAATCACAATTTATTTTGCAACTTGTTCTGTTCAATCGAGTACCCAGAAATATAAATGTGTTGGTAAAGTGGTGTCCATCGTGACACGCAGTCACCAGGATCCTACAAACAGAGGTCAAGTGTACCCTTGTGGGACTAAATATTGAATTTTGGAAGGTCTAGCTCTAAGGGTTTATGGACTTTTAGTTTTAAGGGTAAGGTTTCCTTTATTCTTTTGGCTTCCTTACATCCTAAGCATTCTATACACCATTATATACCCTCAACTCTGAGCATCCATGACCATACTCTGTCTTACAGTAAACTCACATTTATTACCTGGTGACTGCAACATATGTGCATTTATCACTAAGATGATTATTATTGTGCTAAATCATCTTGGAATTGCCTTGAGCACTAGACTAGGAGATTAGTCTCCGTTCTTCTGCATCACCAATGGTAGTCTGTGGATGGAGATGCAAAGTCCCACTAACGTGGTGAGTAGAGAGGTGTCCCCCAGCCAAAAACTCCCACTCCAACGCGTTTCGACAACGGTCTTCTTCTTTGAGTGGAATTGCACAAGAAAAAACTGACTATTTATATGGGAAAAAAAGTTTCGGTTTAAAAGTACATTTAATCATCAGTGGTCTGACCTCAGGGCAATTTTACAAAAACACTGGAACATCTTAATGACAGATAATGATCTACAAAATTTGCTGGGTAACCATGTGAGTTTGACAAGCCACAGATCACCAAATCTGCGTGACAAATTAGTACACAGTCATTATGTCCCTCTGGTCGGTACCACCTTTTGTCCAGTATCAAAAAGAAGGTTTTCTTTAAATGTGGCAGTTGCTCTGCTTGCAGGTATATGCAACAGGACCCCTGCTGTGTTAATCCTATATGCCATTATGTCTGCAGCAGACCATCTCGGACCACCGCACGGCATAGTGCAGGATTTACCCAGGTAAATGATCGAATAATGGCCGCTGCATCTGTATAAAAGAAATTGCATATACTACAAACTAATGCTGCTCTAAGTCTGGATTAAGTGTGTTCCTGATCATTTTTCTGCCACCTCTCCTATTACATCAACTCTATTCACTGAATTACAGCATATGACTGGCAACATTTGTTTCTTATAAATTGTATACATTGTATTTTACAATTGTTTTTTTATCTTTGTAATATATCAATATATTTGGGTATTTGCTTGCCCTGTTTTAATAAAATTGTTTTACATTTGATAACTCTACACACTTTTGCACTATATTTTGTATATGTATATATGCAGCCCAATCCCGTTATAGCGCAATCCGCTATAACGCGGATCCGCTTATAACGCGGTGTGAGCGTGGACCCTGAAGTGTACACCGAATATTTTTTTTTAACAAACTTTACACACACACATACATACACACACACATACACACACACACCCCTCCCTTCCTATAGTGGTGCTTGGGCTGCTGGGGAATGTGCTGGGGCTTCCGGCACCTCACTCCTGCCTCGTCACTCTATGCCTGTGGATCGTGGTGGGGCTGCTGAGGTAAGTGCTGGGGCTGGGGGGGCTGCTGGGGCTGCTGGGGGATCGTGGTGGGAGAGGTGCTGGGGGATCATGGTGGGAGAGGTGCTGGGGGATGGTAGTAAGAGAAGTGCTGGGGGATCGTGGTGGAGAAGTGCTGGGGGATCGTGGTGGATATATATACAACCAGAAAAAGCCTGCCACTGATCTGAAAAAAATAAGAGGCGACTTAAATCAGTATGATAAATAAACCTAATGTGTTATAAGGTACTGCCTGTGCTGGGGATAACAATGGATGTAAACAGAAATGAAAAGAAAAAGTATCCCACATAAAGCACTCGGGTGTACACAAAATATAACAAATTTATTAAAGAACACGTCACAAAAAAACATAATAAAACAATCTCATGTACCTCAATAATGTGGAACAAAGCCACATGTAAACCCTGGAATAAATGAATGCAAAATATCTATAACCAGTGATAAATGTACTACGTATAATGAAACACAGTAGTCAGAGTGGTAAGGCATGCAATTAGCCTCCTACCTCTTGGACCGGGCGGTCAAAAATTCTACGCTACCAGGTTAGACGACAGAGATATATACTTATGGGGCGGCCGTTATTCGAACATTTAACGCGGTGTATAGATCGGAATACCCATTTGATGGCACGCAATTTATTTGAATCGTGCCGACTTAAACACGTGGCTTGTTTATCATTTTGTCCGGGTCAGAAAAGGAAATTTTAGCGTTGTCTGCAATAACGTCGAGAAACTCAAGTGGGCGATAGCGAGTTATTGTCATAAAAATCCAATAGCAATTCAATGTCTCTATTACAGTATACACAGAGTAGCGTTTGTACTGTGCTGTGCAGAATCTGTAGTATATAGTACAAATAGAAGTGTGTGTACTGTATCTGTATTATACACAAAGCAGTGTGAAACGCATAGGCGTGTCACAGTATCACATTTCTGCGCATTAAACATTATGACCTTTGAAAATATTTTTTTGAACTGATAATCCATCCTACAGCACTCTCGCCCCCGCACACACACAAGGCTCAAGGATTTCAACTTCTTATCTACAGTACACCTCTCCCACACCATTCATTTGTAATGGATGGCTTTCTGACTTGAATCTTCCTAAGCGTGGCCTTATAGTACATTCCTGCGCATGGGTATACTGTATGACTTCCCAGTAGAAGTTCAAGTCTGAAAAAAAAGTTTTTTTGTTTTTGTTACAGTATTTATTTTTATTTTCTCAACATGGGCTTGCATAGCAATTATGGATATTATGAGAATCAAACAGTACTGTTGCTTTTTAATTCCACACTAGTCATGTATGTTGTTTCTGAGGTGGGTGGCATACCGTAGTACTGTGATTTTTATTTGGGGGTGTGGGGATCAAAACATTATGGTGACCTGTTGAGAATATGTCTCTGAACTACAGTACAGGTAATCCTTCATACAGCTCGCACCCCCTCCCCCCCTTCCCGCACACACACAAGGCTCAAGGATTTCAACTTCTTATCAACACCTCTGACAAACCATGCCACGCATGCGCTAGTGCAATAAGCTAAGCCCTTCTAACTGGCCTTTTCTTCAACACAACACTCCCCCCCCACTAGTAATAAGATTAACATGTTGTGTGAGATACAGGCTGAGCTAAGCAAGCCCTTCTAAAACTGTTATTGTACTTGTGGACGGACGTTTACAGAGGTACACACTTGAAGTCGTTTATAATGTGAAATTATAATAAGGCTGTATTGTGCCTTTTCCTTTTCATCAGGAAATTCATCCAAACAAGGGGGGGGGGAACAAAGCTTCTAATCACTTGGGAGTATTTCTAGTTAAATCCTTGCAATCAGTTCACATCTCCATTAGTTAAGCTTCTCCCAGCCCAAACACATAACATGAAAATAAGCAAATATAAGCAGTCTCTTAATAATGAAAGTCTTATCTGTTTCTTGGAGGGAAAATCTTGTCACTTCCTGGTTCAGCTTCAGGTGTAGTTTTCCCTGTGTCTGGAAAATCAGCTCAGCGGTGCAGAGCTTAAGACCGGTCAGCTCCAGAGATCTGGGTTTCTTTTGGTCAGTCTCTCCTGTGACTCAAGAACCTCTGCTCTGTCTCCACAGGTCAGCTCACACGTGAGCAAAGGAGGAGACACTTCCTGTCTCAAAGGCAGGCTTTTTCTACTACCTGTACTCAGTCAGGTGGTGCTAGTTAATTTGCTACCAGCAGTTAACCACCACACTGCTGGATTAGAGGCACCTTTGTGAATAGGGATAAGTCCCCTGTTACAGTACTGTAACAAAAAAAGTCAACTTGAAGTTCAAAGCTTATCAACAACACAACAACAGAGCCCTCCAACAGAGCCATTCACGTAAATGTACTGTTGCGTGATTATCATGAGCTGGGCAGAAAACATGTTGGATAATCCTTAATGCAGGAAAATAGTATTTTTCTATAGAATTTTATTGCATTATTAACAGAAATGATTGATGAACAATAAAAATATAATCATTTTTGTAAAACATTTTTTGTTTTTATATATTTTTTTTCCCAAACTAATGTGAAATGCAATGCTTTGTTTGTTGAACTGTTCATAAGAATTTCAGGTCTGCAAGAGGGGGTCGGTTTAAAAAATAGATTTTATTTTTTAATGCATAATACAGTACAAAAATACAGTACAGTAGCTCTTGTCTTTCTCTTCGTTATGGCATTGCGAGATGGGGGGGAGATCGGGGAGAGAGGGGGCTGCAGCTCTGAAAATACAGTATTTCAAAAGATTTTTTTTAAAACAATTTTTTTTGGCAAACACGAATTTCTATACAGTAACTACTGAGAGAGGGTGGGAGAGGAGGGTTTGTGTAAGATTTATTAAGATTTTATTAAGACTAATATTTTACACATTTCCCCTCCCCCCCTTCCTTCCCCCGCTTCCTTTTTTCATTGCGGCAGTTCTTAAAATGAAAAGAAACAATAAATGCAGACATGGTTATTTTTAGGGCCATACTTACCTGTATCATACTTACCTGTGCCTTATTACTTTCCAGAGGCCTCGCCATTACGTTTTATAACAATAGGCAACACAGTCGCAATATGATCAATATATTTATTATATCTGGCTATGGTGAGTATGTTGTTCCAGAAATGCAGTATCCCTTTCTCCAATTCATCCTTTTTTGACGGTTTCCACACTTTTCTGATATAATCCTTCAACATGCCATACCATTTCGATGGGATTAAAATCTGGTGATCTGGAATACAGTAGGAGGGGAGAAACAAAGTTAATTACTTACTGTAAGGAGATATAAACTGTGTAAAACAATGAGAAATGGTTTCCCAACTTACTCCGCTGACGTCTTAACCCAGTTGATACCGCTGGCAAGAATGTGAGCTGTTGACGCTGTGTGTTTCAGATCATTGTCCTGGAAGAACCGGTGACCAGATGGAAAATCATTCCTAATATATTCGACAACATGTGTAATTATGTGATCTTGGAAGAACGCTTTATTCATGATTCCTGGAAACAAGAAAAGAAAAATGTACAGTAACATTAGGGTGCAAAATACTGTACGGTACAGTTGTCCAGTGCATGAGGCAAGGCCACAGGCACAGCATGTGTATTTGTGCATTATTTTACCATAATGATGCATCCTGGTCCTTGTCTAGAGAAGGCAGCCACACATGCATCTTCACTGGGTGCTTGGGACATGGCTTCAGAGATAGGTGTCCTTTTTTGTAGAATGCAAAACGGGCAAATCTCTCAAGCGCTACAGTTATCTCGTCAATAAAGATGACATCTTGGAAAGTCTCGTCACTTTCGATCCATGCCCGTGCCTGGTCCACTCTTTTTATTTTGTTGGCTTCCCTTATCATAGGATACGGTCTGTAATGACAAGGAATAATGTTAGAGGTACTAAATACTGGAGATAAAGTAAGTATGATGGTTCCCAGCACTAATACAGTACATACAGTACAGTACAGTTGGCCAACCCTATTGTACAATAGGATAGGAGGGAGCCTAACATGAAAATAGAGGGCTAAACAAGAACTGTACAGTACTTACTTAACACCCCCATATTTCCATCCCAATTTCCGTCTCATCTGCCTGATGCTGGTCACAGATGCTTTTATTTTGTGTATTGCCTCTATTGTAACGTACGTGCTCACCACAAACCTGGACCGGACCGCGGGGCTGAGGTGGGGATAGATATACACCGACCTTAGACCACGAAGCCTGATCCGGGTTGCGAATTCCGTGGTCGTACGTAGCAGGGTCGGGACTGGAGAAGGCAGGATAATCTGTGGACAAGCCGGGGTCAGGATAGGAGAAGGCAGAGTAAACGATATCCATGCTGGGGTTTGGCAACAGGACGCTTGAGCAAAGGTGCTCCAACAAAGACAGGAACAGGAACGGGGGATCCAGTGCATCAGCACAAAACAGCACCCCCTAGCCGGGTACAGCTGTGAGTAGTGGAGACCACTGGGAGCAGGAGATTGCAGCAGGTAACAGAAACAACGATGCAGGCCTCTGCAATGGAGAGTATGCAGCAGGTAACAGGAAGCACCGATGCAGGCCTCTGCAGGAGAGATAGGGGATCCAGTACATCAGCACAAACAGCACCCCTTAGACGGGTACAACTGTGAGTAGCGGACGCCACTGGAAGCAGGAGATTGCAGCAGGTATCAGGAACAAAAATGCAGGCCTCTGCAATGGAGAGTATGCAGCAGGTAACAGGAAGCACGGATTCAGGCCTCTGCAGGATTGGAAGTAGGGCACAGGTACTGCAGACAGGACAAGAAACACTGAGGCTTCAGTGTAACCGCGGCCGCGCGGTGGGGTCTGCCAGTAACTGAGAACTATGACAAGAAGGCCAGGCAGGCCAAACAAAGGCTGTGGCAAACACAGTTACTAAAGAAAGTCTATGTCCAGCCCCTTCCTGGTGGGCAGGGCAGGAGTTAAATAGAACAGACAGCAGCTGCATAGGTGGCAGCAAGAAGCAAGCTGCAGTCTAATTGCACAAGCAGGTGATTCTTGATTGCAGGTTCAAGGGAGAGTTTCCTAGAAGCTGCAAGGTTCTGTAAGGACAAAGTTTCAGCAAAACCCAGGAGCGGATACCTTACATCTAGTGCATTCTTTACCCTTGTGGCACACATCTCATCATTCTGTTCACTCATTTGGTCCACCAGAAGTATTGTCGCCCTACAGTGTAAAGAAAAACAGAACAATTTGTTACAGTAGGCAAATTAAGCATCCCTCCCTCAAATAAAACATCTCAATACACTGCACTGTCACACACTCAGTCACTCCTACTGTACCACCCAATCACTGGCATAAAAGCTGGTGACATACAGTACTGTACTGTTGATGCTTTGTGTGTGTGTGTACAGTAAATGCAGGATTATTAGTTACCACAGGCATACAGAACACACAGGCAAACACAGGCATTCAGAACAGTACAAGACGTTGTTAGAGTTACAGTATGGAGGACAAGAAGTACTACTGTACTGTAGAAGTACTGTACTTACTCAGTAGTGACAGTCAGATTTCTTTTGACGTTTTTGGCCTTCCCATGCGCATGATAACTAACAGTGCTTTTTGCCAAAACAAAGCCCGAAGCAAGTAACCAGTTTTGGATATTTAAAATGCCGTGTCCATTCTGGTACATAGCCTTTATTCTCAAGCTGAGATCTTTTGAAATCCTTTTCTTTGGCATCGCTGCTGTTAGAAAAAAAAATGCGAGCACACACAGAGCAATTCGATGTGAATTCGATGTGTATTGAAAGTGCATTGAATACACAAAATGGATGGCGTATTTATACTTTGATTTAATGTGCCTCAATGTCACTCGACAGGATTAATACACAGTACGCCCACTTTAAACACCTGCACCTCGTATCCATGCCCGCGAAAAATTTCAAATAAAAGGTGAGACAAATTGCATAGACTCTCACACACTGATCTCTATCTGAACATGCTCTTTTCCAGATACTGCATTGTGCATTCGTCATTCTGTTTCCATGGATCGCCCCGATTCTACGGACGCAGGAACCAGCTTGCTTCTGCCATGCCGGCAAAGCGAAAGGCGGAAGCTGTTTCCCAGCAAAAACCTAAGCCAAAACCAAAGCAGAATAAAGAAAATGTTCCGAAGGCTCCAAAGGTTAAGACCCCTGGGCCTTATTTTGTGAAGAAGAAATTCGGTGCCCTTAGCACAGTACAAGTCAAGTGGAGTCCCGATCCTCTCCTTGCACCCCCCCGCTCACCTGCTCCACAACCCATCCTCGATGCTGCTTCTCTTCTGTCAACCCCCTGCCGACCTGCTCCACAACCCATCCTCGACACTGCTGCTCTCCTGTCAACCCCCTGCCGACCTGCTCCACAACCCATCATTGAGGCTGTTCTCCTGCCAACCCCCTGGTCACCAGCTCCACCAACCATCCTCGGTTCTGTTCTCCTGGCCACCCCCTGGTCACCTCCTCTACCACCCACCTACGCAGATGTCTGTAGCATCGATCAAAAGGTTGATCTTATTTTGGAGACCATGTTTAGTATGGATATGCACATGGAGAAAATGGAAAGAAACATGGAGAAGATGGGAAGGAACATGGCGAAAATGGAAAGGAAGATTGTGGGTATGTATTCTTTCCTACGAGTTCCTGTCCCTGTACCAGTATGTCTGACGCAGGAGCAGGAGGGTGACCTGCATGATGTGACCTTCACGCTTCCCTCACCAAGCCCCCCACGCTCACCCCATCCATCACCAGATCGTCTGTACCAGTATGCCTTTGAGGACGAGATGACAACTACGGTAAGGCCACGAAGGGAGGAAAGCATCCTCCCAGACCGCCTACCCTCGTCCGCTGCCAGAAGTATACCGGAACCCAGGATTGTAACGCTGCCGGACATCATCTTGAACAGCCTAACCCAGCAAGCCAAGGAGAAATACAAGACTGGAAGTGCTGGTGCAGCCCATAAATTTGCCCTGTCAATATTTAAACACCACGTCAATTTTGAGATGTACAGCCGTTGGACCCACAATGTAAATTATGAAGGAAACAAAAGAAAGAAGGCTCTGCCAGCAAATTTAAGAAAGACCATTTTTAATTAAGTGGAGCGTTATTTCCGTGTTACCCCAACAATTATGAGAGCTGTGAGAGACTCTATAAATGGCCTGTTGAGGCATACAAGGGCTCGTGGTTGGAGTGGCAACCCTCTTGCTAACGACTTTTCCTAAACTCTACTGTAGTGCAAAAGTTTACCAAAAAAAACATGGATTTATGGTTTAATGCGTTTAGTCATTTTCTTTTTTATTTGTATTGTTTTGAAATATTGTTATTGTTTCATCATTTATTTCTGTTAATCAGGCACAGGTAAGTATGAATTCGTTTTTGCAACAAAAAAAAAGTTGTTTTTAAAAAAATCTTTTGAAATAAATACTGTATTGTTATTGTTTTAACCAATTATTTCTTATAATCAGGCACTGTAAGTACTGTATGGCACTCAAACTAACCATGTCTGCATTTATTGTTTCTTTTCATTTTCAGAACTGCCGCAAAGAAAAAAGGAATGGGGGGGGGGGTTGTGTGCAAGATAATAGAACGGTGTTCATGTACAAACAAGCCTGTATCTTACACAAAACCCCCTCCCCCATCCTCTCTCAGTGGTTACTGTATAGAAATTCGTGATTGCTAAAAAAAAAAATAGTTTAAAAAAAAATCTTTTGAAATACTGTTTTTTCAGAGCTGCAGCCCCCTCTCTCCCGATCTCCCTCCACCTCGCAATGCCATAATGAAGAGAAAGACAAGAGCTACTGTATTGTATTTTTGTACTGTATTATGCATTAAAAAATAAAATCTATTTTTTAAACCGACCCCATCTTGCAGACCTGAAATTCTTATGAACAGTTCAATAAACAAAGCATTGCACTTCACATTAGTTTGAGAACAAATATATAGAGAAATAAAAATTATTATATTTTTATTGTTTAATCAATCATTTCTGTTAATAATGCAATACAATTCTATAGAAAAATAATATTTTCCTGCATTAAGGATTATCCAACATGTCTTCTGCCCAGCTCATGATAATCACGCAACAGTACATTTACGTGAATGGCTCTGTTGGAGGGCTCTGTTGTTGTGTTGTTGATAAGCTTTGAACATCAGGTTGACTTGTTTTGTTACAGTACAATAGCAGTTTTAGAAGGGCTTGCTTAGCTAGGCCTGTATCTCACACAAGATGTTAATCTTATTACTAGTGGGGGGGGAGGGAGTGTTGTGTTGAAGAAAATGCGAATTAGAAGGGCTTAGCTTATCGCACTTGCGCATGCGTGGCATGGTGCATGGTTTGTCAGAGGTGTTGATAAGAAGTTGAAATCTTGAGCCTTGTGTGTGTGTGCGGGGGGGGGGGGGGTGCGAGCTGTGCGAGCTGTATGTAGTTCAAAGACATATTCTCAACAGGTTACCATAATGTTTTAATCCCCACACCCCCAAATAAAAATCACAGTACTACAGTATGCCACCCACCTCAGAAAGAACGTAAATGACTAGTGTGGAATTAAAAAGCAACAGTACTGATGATTCTCATAATATCCATATTTGCTATGCAAGCCAATGGCAATAACCCCAAAAAATATATATTTGTAAAACTTGAATTAAAAAATAAAATGCATTTTTTGACCGATCCCCTATTGCAGACCTGCAATTTTAATTAACAGTTCAACAAAGCATTGCACTTCACATACTGTAATGTAATGCAAGGGCATTTCTCTTACCTGTTATTAAAAAAAATCAAAATAAGATATACAGCACAGTACAGTACACGCATGCGCATACCAGTAAAAGAAAAACAGTAGTACTGTTGCAAAAGTTGAAAGAATTGAATAATAAATAATACATACTGTATAGAATAAAAGATATACATTTTTATTTTTGGTGTTTTTAAGAAAAGTTGTGAAGATGACAGTACTGTACAATGTAAAAAAAAGATTTGAAGATGAAAAAAGCAGCATACCGTACAGTATAAGGGTTTCTATAAAGCTCACAATTGTTCTATCAATAAAAATGGCACTGTCACTAAATGTTTGCCTACTTGGCAAACAATGCGCAAGCAAGTTTTTAAAAAAGCGATTTTGGAGGTCCATCCAAATCCCTTCTTTTGTCTTTTTCCGCTTGATGTCAAAGTTTCTTTTCTGGGGAAAAACAAACAAATATACTATTATTACCGATATTGCGCATGCGTCAGTGGTGTCATTGGGAATTAAAGCAGCCATTCAAGCAATAACCTACATCTGTGTCTGTAGGATGAGAACAAACTTCTGATTGGCTCTGACTCTTCAGCCCCACCCTCTCCCTACATTTTTAAGCTGCAGCGTCACGTACTTCGACGGCCAATCAAATCATCCTTCAAAGTGCACTCAACAGAGAAACATCCCCTCAACTCGCATACAGTATTGTACAGTATTGTCCCCTCAACTCGCATACAGTATTGTATTGTTACACTGTAAATTACGTACAGTATTGTTTAAAAAATAATTTTGTTTTGACACATGCAAGCTTGAACTTCACCTCTAAACTTACAGTAATACTGTCATGTACTGTACAGTACAGTAAAGTGTAATACAGTGTAGTACATTATTGTACTGTATATTTACCTTCATTATAAACTTTGCCAGACGGGAGGTGATGACTCACTGTGACTCCTCAAGTCTGCATTATAGTTGACAGGTGACAGCTGACCTGGTACACTTGTAGTTGACAGCTGATGAAGCGGGAAATCATTTTGGTACTGGTAAATGCAAGCTTGCTGGTACCTGTATGCGAAATAATGCTCAGGCTTGAAATTTTCCAGGTATTCAGGCGGAGACAGGTACAAAGATTTGATGTTCACCAGGTTATCACTGACGGTCGGACCGGCCGGTGCTGGTGCGGTTGCCGGCACATTGCTGGATTTGGATTGACGATTAAACGATTGGATTAAAACTGACCTTTCTTCTTTTGAAATTGCCATGATCAAACATACTGTGAATTTCTGCCATGACACCCCAATACCCGCAAATCTCTCTGGAAGGAGGGGCAATGCGAAAAAAACACTGGTCGTTACTTAAGGTTTTCATTATCGCACGCTTCCACCCATGAACGTCTGGTGAAAACTTGTAAAAATCGTAGTTCGAAATTAAATATTCATATATTTCAGATACAGTCGCCATTTAATCTGCTGCAGCATTTATTGCTGAATATATTACAAATTCAGAACTACAGTCAGGTTTTTTATACGCCTGTGGTGTAGCCATAATGTCCACTCAGCCCAGCTATTGTGCGGGGAAGCATCAGTTTCATCCT
Organism: Ascaphus truei; assembly: GCF_040206685.1. Lineage (NCBI taxonomy): Eukaryota > Metazoa > Chordata > Amphibia > Anura > Ascaphidae > Ascaphus > Ascaphus truei. The sequence continues at coordinate 308,398,801 of NC_134485.1, forward strand.
CTGATGCTCTCCTACGCACTTCCAGTGTTCTGATTAGGGGGCATTGATGTTGTATGATCTTCGCTCTTTGCCACCAACACTCTGGCTTTTCTATCTGGCTTGCTAAATTTAAACTTGACTTTTAGTCAGCTACTGCCAACTAATAAAGACAATGTATCTAAAAATGTCTATCCTATGTGTTTCGGCGCTACTATGCCTTCCTCAGGGATGTATTTGGTACACTGTTCGGTCTGCCTGTATATAGGAACTGGAGAGATGAACCTAGCTGATTGGTTGTTGTCTTGATTAATTAATGACTAATCACAAGTGTGCTTCAGATTAACTTCATTTCCAGTTTGATATCACCTCCTATAGTCCTATTTGGCAGATATAGTAAGCAGTGTTCTAAGAGCTATTATGATCCATGCCATTATACCTCCTATAATTAATAAAAATTATACATTAAACATAGTACATATAGATAAATGCTAGACTAATATCACATAATTTTATTAAAAATAAATAAACAAACAAATGATAATACAAATAATTGTTTAAAAGTTATGTGTAATATATTACTAAAAATTATTTTATAAAAAATCCCATTGAATTATCTGTATGAGATATATGTGAATTCACACTTAAACATAAAAGGTGTACAATACCACTATATGTTTACATAAAGATAAGATCATCCTTAAGGGTAATCTATGTAAGCTGGAATGTCAACTCAAAATGAAAATGCCATTCATTCCCCTCCCGAAGGAAGATATAAGCCAATGAAGTGGGCTAGAGGAATCTTAGTCTTCCGAAATGGATCCCCTACAGTATCTAAACTAGATGGGGCCATACATCTCCACTGTCCTCAGCCTGAAGTTTAACCTTTCAATGTGCAGAAGTACTCTATGCTCCTCTTATATTTATACACTATGGGCCTACAGTAGGTCCGCACATTATGGGGCCGATTCACTAAGCTCCGTTAAAGGGCTTTAAGAGCGCAAAGTACCCTTTAAGCCCGATAAGGCTGCAGTGAGATTCACTAAGCAGTGATAACTGCGCTTTATCGGTCTTAAAAGGTATTTTTTTTGCCCTCGGCGCAAAATGCGCACGATCAGCCTATTGTGCTGATTTTTGCCAGTACTACCGATTCACTAAGGGGAGCGGGTGGGAGAAAGTAGCACCAATAATATAGGAAAAATACACTAAAGGTAATCGCAAATGATAAATCAAGTAATTAGATCCCTAATGTGACTACTAAACAGCTAAATAGCCCTGTTGGTATGGTCTTAGAGGAGCACAACGTACAAGCAGGATGTGTATATATAAGCCACCTTATCCAACCACTGGGTTGTGTCTCTTGATAGCTATTTGTATACACCTTGTCAGGTACTTTTTTTTCAGCATTTAATTGTCTATTTAGACCTTTGTACTGTCTTTCAGGGTAACTCCCTGATTAGAGTTTTTTTCAAGTTTGCACCATTCAGGGGATCCATGCTGTGTTTTAATTTTTTCTGTGCTTTAATTTTTACTTTATGTTCTGTGACATTCTTCAATAAACATTGTGGTTTTGTATTGTCAGGCATACTTGAGTGCTTTCATTGGGGCTCTTTTGTTCTTTTTTGCAATATATATATATATATACAAAAACAAAACAGAGATCGCACACCCCATAGTGTGATCCTGTACAGTTTAATGGAGAGGGGTTGGTGAGGGGGATTAAAAACACTTACAAAGTATAAGTGATATATAAGCAATTTGTGACAAGAATATCACCACCGATGCAGGCCGTCCCGTGATGTATTGGAATCCAACTGGAACCCTTGTGCTGTACATCCGACAGTGTCCGTTCTTTTCTGCAATCAAATGAAGTCCTCCACGCAATGTGTCATCAGAGTAGGCCTCAATTCTGATCCTGCATGCTCCGGCCGTAAAGCACGCAGACAACGTGATGACGTAATGTCGCAATTTTACGTCCCTGACGCGTTTCGTCACAATACTGCAACTTTATCAAAGGGATTTGTACACGAACAGTAGTGGCTGGATATATATAAAATGTGCTGATTTTTGCCAGTACTACTGATTCACTAAGCAGTGCTAAGTGAATCGGCCTTAAAAAACGCGCCAAACACACGCGCCAGCAAAAGGCAGGCGCAAAAGGAGGTGGACTTAGAAAATATTTCTTTGTTTACCTTTTTGCTGGCACACCATCCATACAACAGGCCCGCGGGGGTGTCCGGGGGTCCCCGCGGGGGTCCCCAGGGGTCCCAGCAGCCGTCCGGAGGCATCCGGGGGTCCCCGTTGCCATCCGGAGGTGTCCGGGGGTCCCCGCGGGCCTGCGGTACCAATGGTGTGCCCCCAAAAATTAAACGATACTCTAAAAAAATACCCCCGTCCCCTAACACATACAGTACATTAATGTGCAAAATTACTATTATCCACATATGGATAATAATGCATTTGCCCATTAAATATACATTAATACAATAAATACATTAAATACATGTTGTACTCACCCTTGTCCGGCACCCACGATGAAGGCCAGCCGCATCTTCCTCCCCATCCATACACTGGGGTGTTGAAAAATATACAAAATAAGAAAAAGTGCCAAACTAATGTCCCCTAACCCCTTAATGACCTTAGCGGTTATTAACAGCTACAGTCATTAAGGGGTTAAGCCACCCTGACAAAGACACTTGTGGATGGTAATGGTTTTTTTATTTTATGATTACCTGGTTCCTGTTGTTGGATTAGCTGCTCCAGTGCTTCCGGTTCCCCTTGATTGCTGTTACTGGTTCATCTAATGGTAAGTAAAAAAAGAAAATGTATTTTATTTTACAGGTTTTTTGGATTTTTTTTCCTGTCGTCCATTTATTTTTTTATGTCCATTTATTTGCACTGAATGTATGTATGTCACTATGGGTATACATACGTACAGGACAAATCAGTGGTTGTATTGTATGTTGATTTTTAATGTGTTTCAATTGTTTTTCATGCTCTTTTATTGCACCTGTATTTATGTCTGTAAACTATAGATGGTGTATTGTGATTGAAGTGAATTAAGGCGCGAACAACTCAAATAATGTGAACAATAATCTGTGCAACTAATTAGTGCAATTAACCATATGTGCCAAATAAAATTCAAATAAATTATAACCCTGCTCAAACCCTCTGGTGGGACCTGTTTCACGGGTTCCAAAAAGTCTGATTTGATCTCATACAATCCAGGAGGAGCATATATGGGGAATAAAAAGAAGAAAACAGTGCAAATTTAAGTGTAGATGTATTAACAATGGGTTAGATATTGATTGAAGTCTTGGCTCTAGTGGTGTTCCTACTTACAAGATGATACATATGCTCTTTTATTGCACCTGTATTTTTGTCTGTAAACTATAGATGGACATACATACAGGTATAATAAAAACTTGTTGGCTTGCCTTGTTTGGAAGTTTTTTGTAATTGTAATTGGCTGCTTTGTGTAAAAATTTGTTGCTAATGTACATTTCATGTTTGCAAATGTTTAGTTAAAGGCTGGTTGCTATAGATTAATTTATTAGCTTACTTTTTAATATAGATTTATTTTGATGGTTACTTTGACATTGTTCACAATGGTTTGTTTGTTGGTTTTGAAGTGTGTAATTGATTTGTATTGTAATTGATTGGTGATTGGATTAATTGATGGTAAATTAATTGTGTTGATGCTTTGTTTTTCTTTAATGATTGTATTTGTATTGTTTGGATTAGTGTCTTTGATTTGGAGCATTGTTTGACATAGTATATATGATGCAAAGATTATTTGTATCATGTACACATTGTCAAATTGAGTGTTTGTATTTTGCGTTATTAGATATTGATTGAGCTTGGTGCTGTTTGATATTTGGAGAGATTTGTATTTGGCCATGTACAGTATTTATTTGTATATTGGTTAATCTTTGCATATACAGTATATATATATATATATATATATATATATATATATATTCTAATATATATATTCTAATATATATATATTAGAATATATATACATGATGAAGCCACTGTACAAATAAATGGGTGAAGGGTGGGTATCGGGTCAGGGTGGCTTAACCCCTTAATGACTGTAGCTGTTAATAACCACTAAGGTCATTAAGGGGTTAGGGGACATTAGTTTGGCACTTTTTCTTATTGCGTATATTTTTCAGCACCCCAGTGTATGGACGGGAAGGAAGATGCAGCTGGCCTGGGTGCCGGACAAGGGTGAGTACAAAATGTATTTAATGTATTTATTGTATTAATGTATATTTAATGGGCAAATGCATTATTATCCATATGTGGATAATAGTAATTTTGCACATTAATGTATAGTATGTGTTAGGGGGCGGGGGGGATGTGTGTGGTATATTGCTATGTTTATTGGGGGCAATTGTCCCCAATAAACTTGCTATTATGCCTTAACCCCTTCATTGCCTTAGCAGATAGCCACTAAGGTAATGAAGCAGCTTTAATGTATTTTTATTAATATTGCGTGGAAGCAGGGGACCCCCTGCTCATGCACACTATTATTAAAATGTACATTAATGCAGCTTCATTACCATAGCGGATAGCCGCTATGGTAATGAATTATTATTTATTGTTATGTGTTTTTTAATACTCGTGTAGATGTGCAGGGGGTCTCCTGAGCTGAAACGCATTGGTTTCAGGTCCGAGGACCCCCTACTTCAGGACTTACTGGCCCCTTTATGGGGTGCCGGTATCCCCTGCACTTTAAAGCTCCCGCATGACGTGACCAGGACATTTAAATCCTGCAGGGGATACCGGCACCCCATAAAGGGGCCTGTAACTCCTGAAGTAGGGGGTCCTCGGACCTGAAACCAATGCGGTTAAGCTCAGAAGACCCCCTGCTCATGTATACTACTATTAAAAATCATATTTGGCCAGCATGATCGCCTGTAAAAACCGTGCATTGAGACGCAGCGACTCCATGCAGTTCTTACAGGCTGCTTTGTTTATAATAGTTATCGTGCTAAATAACTTTTAGCACGATAACAGGGGGAAAAAAGGTGATCGTGCGCTATGGCCCTTTTGGCCAAGGCTGGCCGTAAACGCGACAAACAGCCTTAGTGAATAGCGCTTATGGCTTCAGCCTTTTGCAGCCGAGCAATAGAACCCATTTTAGCGCTACTTAACGTAGCTTAGTGAATCGGCCCCTATGTTTACTTGAATTCAAGTAAATCCAGCTCCTCGTTTAAACCTTCTGGTGACATAGTGTGGAGTTTGAAAATCCAGTAAGATTCCCTCTGTCTCAGGAATCTATCCCCTCTCATGGTCTCCATGTTGACGCTCTCAATTCCCAAAAACTGTAGACTGTAGACTGTAGTTTTGTGAGTGTTCTAGAACAAAGTGTCTGGATACACCATGTCCCAAAAATCTCTTAGCAATATTTCGTTTGTGCTCAAGAAACCTTTCCCTCAGCTTCCTCTTGGTGCGCCCTACATATTGTCGCCCACAGGGGCATGTTAATAGGTATATTACATGTGTACTGTTACAGTTAATAAACTGTTTTATTGGGAACGTTTCTTGTGTGGCCTTTGAGATGAATGTGTTTTCTTTATTGCTGATGTGATGACAAGTTAAACATCTGTTAGCCCCACATTTATAAAAGCCAGCTGAACGTACTGGCAGCCAGGTCTCCTTTGCTTTAGACATGCTGTCTGGCCCATTCTTTTTCTTACGCAGCATGCTCGGTGCGATAATGTTTTTAAGTGATTTAGCTCTTTTGAATATAATTGATGGTCTCGCCTCTGGTTCTTCTTTCAAGATATTATCATTCAACAATATCTCACAATGTTTATTAATGATTTTGTCAATAATTTTTGCTGACCGGTTGTATTTGGTAATAAACAGTGCCTTATTGCCTCTTGCAGTTTCCTTATCTGTTTCTTTTTGTTTTTTTATTTTCAATTGAATTCCTATTCAGATTTCTTACTTTGCTGAGGGACCGTTCTACTTCTTGTTTCCTATAGCCTTTCTCCTCAAATTTTTTCTTTAAGAGAATTGCCTGTTCCTCAAAGTCTGCTTCTTTTGTGCAATTCCTCTTTATGCGTAAAAATTGTCCATACGGAATGTTGGACTTCCATTTTCTCCAACGGTTGCTTTTAGAGTGTAAATAATTTTTAGCATCCACCGTTTTGAAATGTGTTTTTGTACAAATCTTGTCATTCTCATTAAAGAGGTTAAGATCTAGGAAGTCAATCGATTGGGCATCATACTGTGTATATCACTGTGAATTTTAAATTCATAACATTTGTATTAATAAAAGCTATAAATTCCTTAAGGCCATCTGCTCCCCCTGTCCAGATAAAAATAAGGTCATCTATGAATCGCTTATAGAGCTATATTATCTTAAAATGTGTTATCATTCCATATCACTTTATTCTCCCAGTAGCCCATATATAAGTTGGCGAAACTGGGAGAAAATTTCGTACCCATAGCTGTCCCAAAGCATTGTTGATAGAATTTCCCTTCAAACATAAAATAATTGTGTTTTAAAATATAATTAATACAATTTATAATAAAATCTACTTGTTCTGAACACATTAAAAAATTCTTCTTTAAAAAATGTTTAGCCATCTCCATCCCCTTGTCATGCTCAATAAACGTTTATAATGCCGATACATCGCATGTGACCCAGAGCAGATCATCTGCCCAGCTAAAATCTCTAATGAGATCTAAAAAATGTCCTGTATCCCTTAAATGTGATTTTAGAGTTTTTACATGTTTCTGCAAAAATGTGTCAATGAATTCTGATAGATTTGAGGCAATGGAATCAATACCAACGACTATTGGTCTCCCTGGAGGATCTATAAGGCTTTTATGTATCTTTGGTACATGATAAAATAAGGAGTTCTTGGATAAGTGATATTTAAAAACGCATATTCTGCTTTATTTAAAATATTGCTATCCAACCCATCTTTCAGGAGTTATATTAGTCTTTTCTGATAGTTAACAATGGGATCTGATTTTAGTTCCACATAAGATACAACATCCCCTAGTAATCTCATGGATTCTTTTAGATACTCACTTTTATCTTGGACCACGATTCCTCCTCCTTTATCAGTCTGTCTTATAACTAAACAGTAACAGAAAACAGTGACAGAGGTCACTAAAGTCCCCTATACTTTATGTTGCACTCAAGGCTGAGTAGAGAATACCAAAACTAGTGTGAAAAAAGTCTAATCACTGGATACGTGTGTTCCAAGGAAGCTAAACCCTGAACATGTCACGTTTAAGACACAACAATTTAGCTAATCCTAACAATCATATACAAATGTAAAAATATCTAGAGATGGGTCAATAATATCACCTGATCCAAATAATGAGGAACAAACACGTATCCTGAGCACATGACACACAGGTAGGTAAATAACTAAAAGGTACAAATGTACCACAGTATGGACCCATAAAGGTCCCAAAAGGGTGGTAAATATTAGTGGATACAAATACCCACTGAAAGACTAATGTCTAAAAAAAGATCAAAGTAAAGACCAGAATTCCACAAAAATATATCTAATACCCTAAAGTATAGTAGTTATATCCACAATTAAATATGCAAAAGTTGCCAAAAAATGAAAAAACTTTATTAAATAATGATATCGCCGAAAAACAGGGAAACAATGGGGGAGAAAACCACCCAAAAACAAATGTATGTTTAAAATGCCCCTGTAAGGGGAGCGGGTGGGAGAAAGTAGCACCAGTAATATAGGAAAAATACACTAAAGGTAATCGCAAATGATAAATCAAGTAATTAGATCCCTAATGTGACTACTAAACAGCTAAATAGCCCTGTTGGTATGGTCTTAGAGGAGCACAACGTACAAGCAGGACGTGTATATATATATATATATATATATATATATATATATATATATATATATACAAAAACAAAACAGAGAGCGCACACCTCATAGTGTGATCCTGTACAGTTTAATGGAGAGGGGTTTGTGAGGGGGATTAAAAACACAAAGTATAAGTGATATATAAGCAATTTGTGACAAAAATATCACCACCGATGCAGGCCGTCCCGTGATGTATTGGAATCCAACTGGAACCCTTGTGCTGTGCATCCGACAGTGTCCGTTCTTTGCCGCGATCAAAGGAAGTCCTCCACGCAATGTGACATCAGAGTAGGCCTCAATTCTGATCCTGCATGCTCCGGCCGTAAAGCACACAGACAACGTGATGACTTAATGTCGCAATTTTACGTCCCTGACGTGTTTCGTCACAATACTGCAACTTTATCAAAGGGATTTATACACGAACAGTAGTGGCTGGATATATATACTGGAGTGTCTGCGATCCAATTGGTACATCAATTTGTGATATTTATGCCCCTACAAACGAGTCTAGATGTATTTAATTAGCAATATTGTTTGAATTTCTATTGATAATCAAATATGGATGGCAGAACGCCCCAGAAATACATTTGTATTAATAGTATAAACACAAGATGAAATAAATTAAATAATATCACAATAAAAATTATTAAAACATCATTAAACATATACCACTAAATACAATTCGAAGAAATAATTAATATATGATATATTCAATAATCCTATGGTAATTGTTAAATTTTAAAATAAATATAATAAACATCAATTGATCTCATAAATATACATTCAATATTACAATTTGAAAGTACAGTATCAATCTTAAAGGTTTAAACAATCTCTGTGTGTTCTGACATTCAAAAATGCACACAAACATGCATGATGACTAATACTGCATCAATGCATGATATGTGCAAGATTATATCTGCCCCAACACACAGATTAAGGGGCCTATGCAGAAAGGGGCAAAAAATTGCATTCACCAGGGTTTCAATTCGCCAGGTTTTTGGCGTGTTAACCTCGCTGTATGCAGAGAGGGCCGAATCCCTGGCGAATGAATGCACCACCAATGAATGCACCACCACCATTTGATAAAATTGCTACACTCGCGACACACTTTATTCGAGCTCGGCTAGTCCCACGAATTCGGGTATACCCGGGTGTATTGAGGTTTGTGACTGTTTTCTGCCTGAGTGCATTGAGGTATTTTCCAGGCAGGGATTGAAGCATTTTATTCCCGCTGGCTGCAATACTGCACAGTATATATATATATACTGCATTACAATTCATGAATTTATGCCATCTGGTAGATACGCGAAGCATTGCAGCCTATTAAATCCTAATCATTATCATTTAACAGATCAGCAGCCCGTCAGCCAGGCATGAACCCAGGCTGGGAAGGCAAACGCAACGGGGCTTGTCAGAGGTGAGGAGCGGCGCATTCCAGGTATCTGCCAGGTACATACTGGGTATTTGCTCGAATAAAGTGTGTCGGTGCAGTAGTAACCGGTGGCGAGACGGCTGCCTGGCGAGAAACTGCCGAGAAGCCGTCCCCTGGCGAGTTATGTTTGCAGCAGAGAGAGATCCGCTGCTCTCTCGGCGCAAACATCAGCACATTAAAAATTATTTAAAATACATTTTTATTCATAGTGTACATGTGCAGGAGGTCTCCGGAGCTGAACCGCATTGGTTTCAGGTCGGGAGACCCAATGCTTCCCGAGATACAAGCCCCTTTATGAGGTGCCGGTATCCCTCTGCATTTAAAGGTCCCAATCACGTGACCGCGGAATGTAAAGAAAGCAGAGGGATACCGGCACCCCATAAAGGGGCCTGTATCTCAGGAAGCAGGGTGTCCCCGGACCTGAAACCAAAGTGGTTCAGCTCTGGAGACACTCTGCACATCTACACTATGAGTAAAACACATATATAAATACACAATCATTCCTTACCTTAGCGGTTATGTGCTACGGTAACGAAGCAACATTAATGTATTTTTAATAATAGTGTACAGTGAGCAGGCGGTCTCTGAGCCACAAATACATTTGGTTCAGCTCAGGGGGCCCCCTGCTCCCGCACAATATTATTAAAATACAGAAATGCTGCTTTATTACCATAACGTATAGCCGCTAAGGCAATGAAGGGTTAAGGCAGAATAGCATGTTTATTGGGGACAATTACCCCCAATAAACATTGCAATTAACAACATACACCCACAGTGTATTTAAAATACATAAACAAGAATAAATACATGAAATACATATAGCACTTACCCATTACCGGTTGCCACGATGAAGGCCATCCTCATCTTCATCCTGCCCATGGCCCCTCCGCTTATGCAAAACAGACACAACAATGAAAACATCCAAAGTAGTAGCAACCGGTAATGGGTAAGTGCTATGTGTATTTAATGTATTTATTGCTGTATATGTATTTAAAATGGCCACATTCACTATTATCCATTTGTGGATAATAGTAATTGTGGACATAACTATACTGTATGTGTTAGGGGGGGGGGGGGGCGGTTATTTATTTAAAAGTATGTATGTCTTTATTCATTAATTTGGGGGGGGCACATAATTGGTACTGCAGGCCTGCGGGTAACACCCGAGGGCCCCCGCCGGCCTATAGTATCATTGATGTGCATATATGTGTATGTTAGGGGTTATCGGGGTTGTTGTTATATATATATATATATATATATATATATATATATATATATATATATATATATATATATATATTATATATATATATATATATATATATATATATATATTAATATTCATTTATTTATTTATTCATTTAGATTTATTTATTTAGTGTGGGGCTGCTGTGTGTGATTATTCTTCATTGTGGGTATCGGGTGTGTGTGAAGGGGGTATTAGCCCCAACGGTGGTTGTTTAGGGCTTGCGGGGGGGTAGCGGGAGGGGTTAACCCCTTCATGACCGTAGCGGTATTAACTGCTACGGTCGTGAAGGGGTTAAGTGCACCCGCAACCCCCCCGCAAGCCCTAAACTCACACCAAGGGCCAAATACCACCTTCACCCACACCCGCTACCCACAATACAGCTGGCACGGTGGGTTAACCCCTTCATTGCCTTAGCGGTTACCTGCTAAGGTAATGAAGTGGGCTGTACATGCATTTTTCCTGCCTCGGATGCATGCCGGGGGGCTGCGGGGCGGGTATTAATAGGTTTCAGCTCTGGAGCCCCTCGGCATCAATCCCAGCAAGGAAAAGGGCTGATTTTTTTTATGGCCCCTATCGCCGCTCAGCTCTAGCTTCTTCCCAACTTTTTTTGGCGGAGCTATTTGGAGAACATCTCTCCATTTTATTGGTGCGATCAGCAGCGAGATGCTGATCGGGGCTACCTGCATATGGCGGGTTTTAAAACTGGCGAGATATTGCTTCTCGCCACGCGCGCGGCGAGTTTTTAAAACGCAAAAAAAAAACTGCCGGATTTTCCTCATCTCGCCATTTTCTCGCCATTTACTGAATTGCTGTAGGCATATTTGGTGAGAACCTGGCGAGATAGGGCTTCTCGCTGCTCTCTACATAGGCCCCTAAGTTAGAAGGCATATTTCATACAGGATAATTATATGGTAATACAGGTAAAGAAAAAGGAAAAAGGAAAATTGACAACGGATGGATATTAGAATAGAATATAAAAAAATGAAATATAATTAATATAATTAATATTATGGGAAAGGGGAGGTGGAAAAGGAAGAGTAGGGAAGGGGAAGGAAAGGAAGGGGAAAAGGGGGGGGGGAAAGGGGGAAGGGGTGGGGGGAGGGAGGGCGATTGGGAATGGGAGGGGGAAGAGAGATTGAGTGAGGTGAGGGAGGAAAAGGGGGAGGGAAAGGTAGAAGTGAGGGAAAAAGGGGGGAGTAGGGGGTGGGGAGTGGTGGAGGGAGGGGGGGGGGTGGAAAGGGGAAAAGTGGGGGGGGAGGAAGGAGTTGCAAGGAAAAAAGGAAGGAATAATGCAGAGATGAGGGGAATGGACCAAAGAGCACAAAAACAGAACCGAACCTATAGCTCATACCAGAGTACTGGTATCCAGACATTCATTTAGACCCCCGGGGGTTAATGTCCCCAACCGGTGGATCCAGAATGTCTCCCTTCTACACAAAGATTTAAAACAATCCCCACCTAGAGCACAGGGAGGAATGTGATCAATACCCATAATACTCATGGATCCAGGATCCTTATGATGTACAGATGAAAAATATTTTGGTAGACTATGGGTGTTGACACCATTGATCACATTCCTCCTATGCTCAAGGAACCTAGTACTAAGGGGTCGAGTGGTGCGACCTACATATTGAAGGCCGCAACCACATTGCAGGAGATAGACAACAAATGTAGTCAGGCAGTTGATATTGCCCCTAACATTATATTGTCCACTCTTATGAGGGGAGACAAACTCCGATTTGGTGTTTAAATGTTTACATGTGATGCAACGGCTTCTGCCACATCTCTGGTTACCCACCTGGCCCAAAGATGTAGCACAGGCAGTCACAACTAAAGGTCTCAATTTACTTGGAGCTAAAATGTTTTTAATGTTTTTTGCCTTCCTGTATGTAATAGGTATTTTCTCTGGAAGTATGTTACCTAAATGCGGATCGCACTTTAAAATGCTCCAATGAGTATTAAGAATACCCTGGATAGATCTGTGAGATTGGTTAAAGGTGGTAATAAACCGTGAAACCCCATCGGTGTTTAATGATCTTTTCCTTGGTGTCTTGTAACTAGTATGTTTAATTGTAGAGCACTTATTAAGTAGCAATGATCTATCGGTGGCCCTCACCTTGCTGAAAGAGTCACAAACAAGACCAGGATCATATCCCTTCAACAAAAATTTGTTACTCAGTTCCTTTGATTGGATAATAAAGTCACTTTCCCTGGAACAGTTTCTTTTGAGACGATGAAACTGTCCCAGGGGGATGCTCCTGAGCCACTGTGCGTGGTGACTACTGGATGCATTAACGTAATTGTTAACTGCAACGGGCTTGAAATGTGTGATAGTAATGATATTACCATTTTGATCTGAAGTTAAAATAAGATCCAAAAATACCACTGATTTTGGACTAATATCAAATGTAAATTGCAAGCCCATATCATTGCGATTGAAGGAATCCAGGACAATTGTGTGTAAGTCTAGTCATCAGGTGGTAACATAAGTGTATACTGGATCCACCATATAGGGGCAGACCAGACAACCCCAGCCAAAGTCTCGTTGTGTATCTGGGAACACGGGCGGCATCAGTCACTCCAAAACCACTGAGACAAACAAATACAACATATACAACCGTATATCTGTGCTGCTGGTGCTCAAACAGACCATAATGATCTTCAACAGGGACAGCGGAACTCCGCGATAGATCCCGCTCATGGACGCCCACTAGTGACGTCACGCCCCAACGCGCGTTTCGTGTGACGCTTCACACTTCATCAGGGGGGGAGGAACTAACATTGTGGATGTCTGCAGCAGTTAAATACATGTGGCTGTCGTGGGGGCTGGACCAAAGTGTCCAATCAGAGTACAAGCTTCTGATATATATCAGTCTATCAGCTTGTGTAGACATGGAAGAAGAGGAAAAATGAAAAATGAATAAATAAATAATCAAAAAGGGAATGATAAGAGGAGCATAAAATAATGTGTGCTACTATATCTAAATACAAATGAAATTAAAATTAAAGTTGAAAATATATGCCTAGCTGCTGGAAACCTGGGTCCATGGTAAATATAATTAAAGGCAAACACACACACATGAACTGATTATACATATAAAGCTATCTCTTCAAGGGAATGATTATCCTTGAACCAATGGTGCTCGTCATGTATGTATGCACATTTAGATGGAATTAAATCAAAGTGATATTCACCAGAGATTTCAAATTAGACAGGAAGCAGCCTGATAGATCGCCCATTAAATGAACGGGGTATAGATGAAACCCTCATTCATATCAACATCGACTAACAGTGTGCTTATGGCGACCAGCCATCATCCCCCACACATGATTACAAATATAGCTACAGGACAGTTTTTGCGCTTACAACGCAACTGTTCAAGTATCCGTGAATTCCAGTCACAATCTGTTGACATGACTAATTGCTTTCTGGCACGGGCCATAGTAGAGGGACAGTCAAAAGAGCCTATCAGAATGCACTATATACACACAGACCCCATCTTCTTTTACCAAAACAAGACACTGGTCTCCCTATAGAGAAGACAATTAGATTCATCACTACTTTCAACGACAAATGGGGACTTATATGCAAAGCCTCCAAAAACATTGGCACATATTAACCCAAGATAGCGACCTGTCACAAGTCATCAAGTCCTCACCTAATGTGGTGAGCAGATGTTCCCGTAATCTGAAGGACCGTCTGGTCCAGAGCCACTTTATGGGAAGTAGCAAACAGACATGGTTGGGCCCAAAATCTAGAGGGTTTTACACCTGTGGCCGATGCAAGGCATGTCAATCAATGCTTGTCACCAAGGAATTTTCTGACACAGGCGGACCGACCCCCTTTCAGATTAAAACATTCATTAATTGCCTGACAACGGGAGTAATTTACTAGATTATATGCGTTTGTAAGAAACAATATATAGGTAAAACCTTTAGACCCCTAAAACACGGGTCCTCGAACATTTAGGTTCAATACGCAATCATCGAGATACACCCGTTGCCAGGCATGTGAATAATGAACATGGGGGTAACATTCATGTTCTGAGCTTTACAGATATTGAACATGTCCCATGTGGCCCTAGATGGGGAAACTGGGATCAGAAACTGCTACAGAGGGAATGCAGATGGATTCATACTTTGGGAACACCCGCACCCAGTGGTATGAATAAGGGTTTCATCTATACCCCGTTCATTTAATGGGCGATCTATCAGGCTGCATCCTGTCTCATTTAAATCTCTGGTGAATATCACTTTGATTTATTCCATCTAAATGTACATACATACATGATGAGCACCATCGGTTCAAGGATAATCATTCCCTTGAAGAGATAGCTTTATATGTATAATCAGTTCATGTGTGTGTGTTTGCCTTTAATTATATTTACCATGGACCCAGGTTTCCAGCAGCTAGGTATATGTTTTCAACTTCAATTTTAATTTCAATGGTATTTAGATATACTGTAGTAGCACACATTATTTTATGCTCCTCTTATCCTTCCCCTTTTGATTATTTATTTATTAATTTTTCATTTTTCCTCTTCTTCTATGTCTACACAAGATTATAGACTGATATATATCAGCAGCTTGTACTCTGATTGGATACTTCGGTCCAGCCTCCACGACAGCCACATGTATTTAACTTCTGCAGACATCCACAATGTTAGCTCCTCCCCCCTGATGAAGTGTGAAGCATGACACGAAACGCACGTTGGGGCGTGACATCACTAGTGGGCATCCATGAGTGTGATCTATCGTGGAGTTCAGTTGTCCCTGTTGAACATCATTATGGTCTGATTGAGCACCAGCAGCACCAGATATACGGTTGTATATGTTGTATGTGTTTGTCTCAGTGGTTTTGGAGTGACTGATGCCGCTCGTGTTCCCAGATACACAACGAGACTTTGGCTGGGGTTGTCTGGTCTGCCCCTATATGGTGGATCCAGTATACATTTATGTTACCACCTGATGACTAGACTTATACACAATTATATATATTTATATACACGTCCTGCTTGTAAGTTGTGCTCCTCTAAGACCATACCAACAGGGCTATTTAGCTTTTTAGTAGTCACATTAGGGATCTAATTACTTGATTTATCATTTGCGACTACCTTTAGTGTATTTTTCCTATATTATTGGTGCTACTTTCTCCCACCCGCTCCCCTTTCAGGGGCATTTTAAACATACATTTGTTTTTTTTTTGTTTTTTTCCCTGTTTTTCGGCGATATCATTATTTAAAAAAGTTTTTTTTATTTTTTGGCAACTTTTGCATTTTTAATTGTGGATATCACTACTGTACTTTAGGCTATTAGATATATTTTTGTGGAATTCTGGTCTTTACTTTGATCTTTTTTGGACATTAGTCTTTCAGTGAATATTTGTATCCTCTAACATATACCACCTTTTGGGACCTTTTTTGGCTCCATACTGTGGTAAATTTATACCTTTTAGTTATTTACCTACCTGTGTGTCATGTGAACAGGATACGTGTTTGTTCCCCATTATTTGGATCAGGTGATATTATTGACCCATCTCTAGATATTTTTGCATTGTATTTGATTGTTAGGATTAGCTAAATTGTTGTGTCTTAAACGTGACACTTTCAGGGTTTAGCTTCCTTGGAACACACTTATCCTTTGATTAGACTTTTTTCACACTAGTTTTGGTATTCTCTACTCAGCCTTGAGTGCAACATATAGGGGACTTTAGTGACCTCTGTCACTGTTTTCTGTTACTGTATAGCTATGACCCCTGTGCACCAGGTTTATTTCTATCTGTTTCCCTACATGATATTATGCTGAGCAGTGTCCCACTTCTCTTGTCTTATAACTAATTCCCTGTTATTACGTAATTCTTCCAAGGCTACTTTTTCTATCTGAGAAGTTTATGCGTGAAGTGAGTGTCAGATTCGCACATACTTTTAAAAACCTTAAAAACCAGTTGATAAAATAATTCAATATTATGACCCTTAGATTGTGATGGATAAAATGAGGATATAGGTTTGAAGTTAGTATGCCTAATGTTTTGTCCCAAGATCTACCTCTATTGTGTTGATATCCTGAGCCTCCACTTCCCCCTCATCCAATAATTCTATCATATTGACTAAATAGTCCTGCTCCTTTTGGTTGAAGCCTGCATCATAAATAGGCACGGCTTCATCCTCCTTGGCCTTTAAAAAATGACATTTAAGAGTGAGCTTTCTAATAAACCTGTGTAGATCAAAAGAAGAGATCAAAAAGGTTTGGACTACTAGTTGGGGCAAAGGATAAGCCTTTTTCCAAAACCTTGATCTGTGCCGAATTGAGACTCTGTGAGGATAAATTGAATATACTATTTACCTTCTCCTCCTTATTTAACCTATATGTTTTCTTTTGTTGAGCTTTTTTGCCCTCTCGGCAACCTTTTTTTCTAATTTTTGTAATTCTTTTTGCGTCTGTACCAGTTGTTCCTTTCTTAACTGTAGGGATTCTTCCTGTATTGTCTGTGAGTGATTCTTTGCCCCCTGATCTGTCCGGCCTTTGTTATTGACCTCGTCTCCCTCCCTAAAAAAACCACCGGGGTGGCACGGGGTACGGTCTCTATACTGGATGTTTTAGGTCTAGCCCCACTTGTACACTCAAGATTAGTGTTATTGGTGCCTGTGGTCTTATTGGTTTCTACCCTGGTACTTTCTAGTAGTGGAGTGTTCCCCGTATCATTGACTTTAGATGTATGACCAGGTTCCCTTCTAGGTGTCTGTATCGACTGTCTTTTAAATGGACACAAACATTTTGAGGCTTTTTTTTCAGAGCACCACACATTTTTCCATTTTCCTATGTGTTAGCACACCCCCTATTGGAAAAGAAGAATTTCTGACATCCTCAAGGACAACACCTACTCCAAATGTGAGTTATCTTATCATTGGCAAATACTCTATTCTGATACCTTATGCTGGGACACTTTATTTATTGTGTGGCCCCTTACTACATTGCTCGTGGGGGTCCTAGCCCACTAGTCACATTATAATGGAGAAGTGATCAATGTTAGATTGTTTTGTGTCCTATGGATTGGTTATCCTTTATTGACTACTGAGAAGTTTCATTTCAAGAAACATCATATGCATTTATTGAACGTTACAATTTTTGTCAAACATTTTGAGGCTTTTTTTTTCAGAGCACCACACATTTTTCCATTTTCCTATGTATCGACTGTCTGTCATGTTTATTTTTCCAATTTTGTTCACGCTCTTGGTTTAGGTTTCTTCTACCTTGTCTATTTTCCCCTTTCCCCTGGGGCATACATTTAATTATTCCTGGATCATTAGTTGGATGGTTTATCCTGGATTTTTTTCCACCCCAATTTCTGTGTTGCTCCAAGTTATAGTCTCTAATGTCTCTTTTAATTTTTTTATTTTTCATTAAATATAATAATATAATAATTAATTATAGGAGGTATATTGTCATGGACCATAATAGCTCTTGGAACACTGCTTACTCTATCTGCCATATAGGACTATAGGAGGTGATATCAAACTGGAAGTGGAGTTAATCTGAAGCACCTGTGA
Source organism: Ascaphus truei (assembly GCF_040206685.1). Lineage (NCBI taxonomy): Eukaryota > Metazoa > Chordata > Amphibia > Anura > Ascaphidae > Ascaphus > Ascaphus truei. Next base: position 308,416,882 of record NC_134485.1, read on the forward strand.
TTAGTCATTAACTAATCAAGGCAACAACCAATCAGCTAGGTTCTCCACAACTCCAGTTCCTATATACAGGCAGACCGAGCAGTGTCCCAAATACATCACTGAGGAAGGCGTAGTAGTGCCAAAATGCGTAGAATAGACATTTTCAGATACATTGTCTTTATAAGTTGGCAGTAGCTGACTAAAAGTCAAGTTTAAATTTAGCAAGTCAGATAGCAAAGCCGGAATGTTGGTGGCAAAGAGCGAAGATCATACAACATCACTTCCCCCTAATCGGAACACCGGAAGTGCGTAGGAGAGCGTCAGAGGAGGAAGCTGATGCTAACCAGAACGCCAGGATACCAGCGGTTGCCTCTGAGGGAGTCCAGGAGACTACGCGACACCCCCCGATTGAGACTACCTGAGGTACAAGTATGGTGGACGGAGAGACATCTGCACCATCAGTTCCAGCAATGGCTTCTGAGACTGCACTGAATACCTGTGAACCAGAGGGAGACTTCATTATTCGCTCCTTAGAACAGCTGGTGTTAAAGGCTACTCATCACTCCTATCAGGCAATAGTTTCTGGCTTACATTTATCTTTTTAATTAATTATTTGTTATATTGCTCAATCGTTTATGCATTGAATCTTATGTCACATCAGTATTGTGTATTTTTCTAGCTTAATATAACCACTTTATTGCTTCAGCACCCTTGTTTTTTGTTTTTTCTGTTATTTTTATTCAGGATTAGTGATCCGTGGCACTGGGGCAGCTATCAGCTAGTCACTTGGACTTGAACTTTTTAAACTCAATTTTACACCTTTTGTGAAGAACTGTATATCCCTAGCTATTGAAAGAGAAAACTTTTATGTGGTCTTGATAGAACTGGACCTATGTTTAGCCAATAGAGGTTGGAACACTCATACCTATTGATATACATCATAAGCCTAGGTACCCTGTCAGGGTAGGTCATGGTCCATGCCATTTGATCTGGTTATTTGGTACAGGGATATAGATATTTATCTATTGTATACTCTTATAGTCTCTGTGGACATAGGTTCCAACATGTACACACTCACTCACTATAGCAGTGTCTGATTTAGCGCACTCCTATTCCATCATCCCCCACCCACTTTATTACATAATTCCTCTAGCAGCCAGGGGAATAGTTCCTTCAGCACAGTGGAGACTCAGGATGTTCAGATACAAAGAAAGATTGTAGTGGTAGGGGACTCCATTATTAGGAAGGTAAATAGGGCAATCTGTTGCCATGACAGCATGAACCGAACAGTTTGATGTCTCCCGGGTGCTCGGGTTCGGCACATCGGGTAGACAGATTGTTGGGGGACAGGGGCTGGGATTGACCCGGAGGTCTGGGTATATGTTGGCACCAATGACAAAGTTAGAGAAAGATGGAGGGTCCTAAAAAAATGATTACAGGGATCTAGGCCAAAAGCTTAAGGCAAGGATCTCCAAGGTAGTATTTTCAGAAATACTACCAGTGCTATGCGCTACCTCAGGGAGACAGTCAGAGATCAGAGAGGTTAATGCATGGCTAAGAAAGTGGTGTAGGAAGTAGGGGTTTGGGTTTTTAGAGCACTGGGACTCCTTTTCTGAGAGGTGCCATCTATATTCTAGGGACGGATTGCACCTCAATCAAGAGGGATCTTCTGTGCTTGGGGGGAGAATGCTAAAAAGGTTGGAGGATATTTTAAACTAGGATAGAGGGGGGAGGGGAATGAAAAAGATAATGAACTAAATGGACTAGAGGAGGATACAAGGTGGTATGGAGGTAGAATGGGGGCAAGTGCGAGTTTGACAAGCAGTGAGACACCCATAGTAAATACAGATAATACTAGAAAACTTCTAAAGACTAAACCAAGTGGGCACAGAAAGGAAGGAGCAGATAAGATAATAGTACAGGCTGAAAAAAAACTTAAATGCTTGCTAAAGTAAGAAGCCTGGCGATGGGGTCTCCGGGAAGCGCAATATATGTAATAAAGAATAAAACAGTGATGGTGCAATATTGTTAAAGCAAGGTTAGTGAATTCAAATAGTGATGACACGGCTTTCTATATATATACTCACAAACGTGTGAGGTTTTGCAGGCACATAAAGGTATCTTTTAAGGCATTCATTCAATCGCCAGGAGATGCAGAGATCAGTGTTTCCCCGTATGTATGGACTCCCAGGAACCTTATTTAAAAGATACAACTGGACATAGTGCAGACTGTATATATAGTTTATCAAAGGTAAGTAAAATCAGTTACACTCACATATTTTCAGATACAGGTAAGCATTTTAGATCGCAATGGATCTCTCTGGCTGGGTCGATGGTGTCTCAGCTTCCCCTCTCTCGTGGCGTGCGTTCCACCAGTGCGTTCCAGACACCGGAAGTGATGTCATCTGCCGCATCCACTTCCTGGGGTTCCAGCCGTCTCAGGGATAGAGCGTCACTCTACGCGTTTCACCACATAGGTTTCATCAGGCTCCTGATGAAACCTATGTGGTGAAACGCATAGAGTGACGCTCTATCCCTGAGACGGCTGGAACCCCAGGAAGTGGATGCGGCAGATGACATCACTTCCGGTGTCTGGAACGCACTGGTGGAACGCACGCCACGAGAGAGGGGAAGCTGAGACACCATCGACCCAGCCAGAGAGATCCATTGCGATCTAAAATGCTTACCTGTATCTGAAAATATGTGAGTGTAACTGATTTTACTTACCTTTGATAAACTATATATACAGTCTGCACTATGTCCAGTTGTATCTTTTAAATAAGGTTCCTGGGAGTCCATACATACGGGGAAACACTGATCTCTGCATCTCCTGGCGATTGAATGAATGCCTTAAAAGATACCTTTATGTGCCTGCAAAACCTCACACGTTTGTGAGTATATATATAGAAAGCCGTGTCATCACTATTTGAATTCACTAACCTTGCTTTAACAATATTGCACCATCACTGTTTTATTCTTTATTACATATATTGCGCTTCCCGGAGACCCCATCGCCATTCCGTACCAAGAGGATTGACCGAGCAAACCTCAGCCGGGTTACAGCTGCATCTTCCTATATGTTTATATAAGTATCACTGTTATATTAATTTATACTCTTTATGATTGATATCTGAATATTTAGAGCGCCACATTTTGATAAGTTTCCTTTTGTATAAAGTAAGAAGCCTGACAGATAAAATGGGGGAGCTTGAATTAATAGCTGCAAGGGAGCAGTATGATATCATAGACATTACTGAAACATAGTGGGATGAAACTCATGACTGGACAGTTAATTTAGAAGGTTATTCCCGTTTTAGAAGGATCGGACAAATAGAAGCGGAGGTGGAGTATGTTTATATGTTAATCCGGATCTAAAACTTGTTATAAGGGATGATGTTTATGAAGGGAATGATGAAAATGTAGAGACTTTGTGGGTAGAAATGAGCAGTGGAGGTATAAGTATAAAGAAAATGTTTGTGGGAATATTCTATAAACCACCAGAAATCTGTGAGATTGAGGAAGCTAAAATACTTTTGAAAATGGAGAAGACATCACAACTGGGTCAAGTTTGCATAGTGGGGGATTTTAATTATCCAGATATAGACTATGGCAAGGAAATTAGCATTACAACAAAAGGAAACAGGTTTTTGGGGATGCTTAAAGACAATTATATGACCCAAATTATTGAGGAACCAATCATGAGAGGGGCAGTACTGGATTTGGTCATATCAAACAATGTAGAAGTAATAACAAATATTCAAGTCCTGGAACATTTGGGTAACAGTGATCATAACATTGTCTCATTTGAAATAAATGATCAAAAAACAGATTACTTGGGTTCAACAAAGACCTTAAACTTTAGAAAGGCAGATTTTAATAAACTGAGGTCTAATCTATAAGTAATACACGGGGATGATGTTTATGCAGGGAAAAATTATAGAAGATAAATGGGCAGTCTTTAAAACATTGTTAGAGAAGAACACTCATCAGTGTATATACTCTTGGGTAATAAGTATAAAAGAAATGTCAAAACCAATTTGGCTAAATAAACAGGTAGGGGAGGAAATGGACAAGAAGAGAAAGGTGTTTAGATTATTTAAGTCAAAAGGGTCGGATACATCCTATCAGAATTATAAGGAATGTAACAAAAATTGCAAAAGGGCAATCAAATTAGCAAAAATGGATAATGAAAAAAGGATTGTAATAGAAAGTAAAGTCATCCCTAAAATGTTCTTTAAGTACCTAAATAACAAAAAAAGAGAAAAGAAAATATAGGATCCTTTCCACAGGCTCAGTACCACAAGATTGACGTAAAGCAGATGTGGTGCCTATATTTAAAAAGGGAGCTAAATTACAACCGGGGAATTACAGAAATATAAGCCTGACTTCACTAGTGGGGAAACTACTTGAAGGTTTAATACGGGATAATATTCAGAAATACCTAATGAAAAAAAAAAATATTAGTAATAATCAGCGTGGATTTATGAATAATAGATCATGTTTCTTTGAGGAGGTAAGTAGGAATTTAGACCAGGGTAATGCAGTTGATTTGGTCTAAGATTTTGCAAAGGCTTTTGATACGGTTTCACACAAGAGGTTGGTGTACAAAATAAAGAAAATTGGACTCAGTAATAATATATGCACCTGGATTGAAAACTGGTTAAAGGACAGACAACAGAGAGTTGTCATAAATGGAACTTTTTCTGGTTGGGCTAAAGTCGTGAGTGGAGTACAGACGCGGCAACTTTTATTTTAACACTTCTTGGGGTGTAGCGGTTGCATTTTCAGAATTCCACGCGCTTCACCGCGTTCATGCCGCATTCATGCCGCATTCATGCCGCAGTCGCGCCGCCAAGCACCCGCGGTTGATCGGCGGTTGATGGCGGTTGATCTGTTTAATGATAATGTTTAGGATTTAATTGGGTGCAATTCTTCACGTATCCGCCAGGTGGCAGATATTCATGAATTGTAATGAATTCTAATGTGTACACTACTGTACAATTACTGCGCACGCACACATAGACTTTCAGAAATGTACAGCTGTAATGTACAGTAGGTTGAATTGCTATTAGACTTTTAAGACAACAGCTCGCGATCACCCACCTGAGTTTCTAGATGGTATTGCAGTATTGCAGACAATGTTAAAAAAACAAACGGTAAAATAGCGAAAACCGCACGGAAAAAACAGTAAACAGAGCACATCTGGCCGCGGTTATCAAAGCGGATCGGCATCGTCCGCTTTAGAATAAAGGCTGGTGCAGCTGTACCTCAGGGATCGGTACTGGGACCTCTGCTTTTTAACTTGTTTATTAATGACCTTGAGGTTGGGATCGGTAGCAAAGTTTCCATCTTTGCTGAGGATACTAAATTGTGTAAGGTAATAGAATCAGATCAGGATGTAATTTCTTTTCAGAAGGACTTGGAGAGCCAGGAAACGTGGCCAGGTAAATGGCAGATGAGGTTTAATACAGATAAATGTAAGGTTATGCATTTGGGATGCAAGAATAAAAAGGCGAATTACAAATTAAATGGGAATAAATTGGGGGGATCCTGATGGAGAAGGATTTAGGAGTGCTTGTAGACAGCAGGCTTAGCAATAGTGCCCAAAGTCATTCAGTAGCTGCAAAGGCAAACAAGATCTTATCTTGCATCAAACGGGCAATGGATGGAAGGGAAGTAAACATAATTATGCCCCTTTACAAAGCATTAGTAAGACCACACCTTGACTATGGAGTACAATTTTGGGCACCAATCCTAAGAAAAAACATTATGGAACTAATGAGAGTGCAGAGAAGAGCCACCAAATTAATAAAGGGGATGGACAATCTAACTTATGAGGAGAGGCTAGCTAAATTAGATTTATTTACATTAGAAAAGAGGCGTCTAAGAGGGGATATGATAACTATATACAAATATATTCGGGGACAATACAAGGAGCTTTCAAAGGAACTATTCATCCCAAGGGCAGTACAAAGGACTCAGGGCCATCTCTTAAGTTTGGAGGAAAGGAAATTTCACCAGCAACAAAGGAAAGGGTTCTTTACAGTAAGGGCAGTTAAATGTTGAATTAATTACTCATGGAGACTTTGATGGCAGATACAATAGATTTGTTCAAAAAAAGGCTGCACATCTTTTTAGAAAGGAAAGTTATACAGGGATATACCAAATAAGTATACAGTACATGGGAAGGATGTTGATCCAGGGATTAATCCGATTGGCAATTCTTGTAGAGGTAAGGAATTTATTTTTCCCCTTATGAGATATTGTTGCAGGGTACATGCAACCAGACGTGGGTTTCTTGCAAAGGCTTATTTATTGAGCCTTAAAAAAATACAGCACACAAAAACAAAACAGCTTCTTTTCAGCATACAAAACAGAAATTAAGTCCTAAGCAGGGCTTGCCCTTTCCCAACAAGGGCTGTTTAGATTCCAGCGTAATAGTACACAAACAGTTCATCAACAATGTATTTTGAAGAGAAACCTTATAGCAGTAATCCTACTTCAGCATTTCAGTACTCTCTCTTGATCAGACAGGCTGTATGTGTGTACAGCCTGGGTTTTTTAAAGCTCCTTGATAAGGCAGCTGGGATCAGACTAATTAACCAGACCTCTCAGCTGAAAGTTAACCTCGTCACTGCTGCACTGAAGACCTACACATAGGTCTGCCAGGCATAGGGCTGGTGACGTTTATTCACCCTGTCACATTCCTCCCCTGTTAGTGTGTGGCTGGGGCCATGCACGGCTGAAGCCCGACCATCCACCTGGTCAAACTAGCATTAGAGTCTTTCATACTATTTAATCACTTCAATGGAGCATGGACTGTCACCAGAGTAAAATGGACTCCTGCCAGGTAATGCCTCAAAGCCTTGATTGCCCACTTTACCACGAGGTACTCCTTCTCAATCACTGAGTAGTTTTTTTCCCTCGGGAACAATTTCGTACACAGAAAAAGGATCGGATGTTCCACTCCCTCAAACTGTTGTGACAACACTGCTCCTAGCCCAATCTCTGATGAATCGATTTGCACTACAAAAGACCTGTTAAAGTCTGGGCTTCTAAGGATGGGGCCCTCTGATAGACACCTTTTTACATCCTCAAAGGCTCTCTGGCACTCCCTTGACCATACCACCTGTGTAAGCACACACTTTTTTGTGAGGTCTGTTAATGGGGCTGCAACTTCAGAGTAGTTGGGGATGAACCACCGATAGTACCCTGCTAAACCCAGCAGAAAGCGTACCTGCGTTTTTGTTTGGGGGGTCGGAACTTCTTTCAGGGCAGCTACCTTGTCGGCAAGTGGCCTTACTTTTCCACCTCCCACTGCATACTGTTGCAGCTAAGCTTATTCTAAAGCTTACCCGCAATTGTTCGGGGCTGTTTTATTCAGCCGACGAACTTGGCCGCGCGCCAGCTGCATCTCGAGGCCGCGCGCCAGCCATTTTTCCGTTCAGCGCTAATGGCGCTTGTGACAGGGTGAAGTCAACCCCTATCAGTTATGCCTGGGAAACATATGTCTGAGTGCTTCATCCAGCACTCAGAAGGTTAACTCAGGAGGAAGCTAGGTTATCAGGATGTTAGCTGACACCTGATTACCAGCAAGGTATAAAAGGATGTTGTTGCTGGCAGTAGCTGCCTGCCTTAGACCAGAGAACTCTGCTATCCAGGCTGAGAGTTGTCACAAGTATGGAGGTGCAGTGAGAGGTGTGTGGGGGAGAAGGGGGTCTGAGACCCATCATGGAGGCAGACTCTGATGGAGTGAGAGGATTAAGGCAGTTGAGAAGTGCTGCAAAAGGAAAGAAATGTTTGTCGGAAAAGGCAGAGATGAGAGTGAAAACAGAGTTAAGCAAAATGAAGAAACTAAGGAAAAAGAAAGCAGAGAGCAGAGCTGCAAAAATGGAAGAGACTATGAGTAGTTTGTCCTCAGGTGAGGCACCTGAGAGTTCCAATTCCCAAACACAGGGGCGGAGTAGCAGTTTGGAGGGAAGCCAAAAGCTCTACCTGAGTGAGGGGAGGAAAGATGATGCAGCAGTTAACCCCTTCAGTGTCCGGAAGAGCCAATACTACTCCCCAGGGAGCAGATGGAGCAGCAAAGGGTGGGTCTTGCAAACACAGCCCCCTGAGACAAGCAGAGCAGAGATGCAAGAAAGAGCAGCTCACACCCCTGAGCATGGTGTCCCAGGCACAGACTATGTGATTAGTGAGACCTCACTGTCAGAAAGCAATCTGGGTGATACAAACAATGCAGAAGTGGTCATATCACAGAGCAGCCAGAGTGCAGAAACACTGCAGAGCTGGCACTACCAGAGGGCAGCCAGAGTGTTGCAAACACTGCAGAAGTTGCATCATCAGAGAGGTGCCATGAAATCTCTGAACCTGCACAAGGGCTACCAATTAGCCTCAAGAAAGCACAACCTGTGCACAGTGCGGGGGAGGGAGGAACGAAGAGAGAAGCTGCAGCTGTTACCTGTGCAGCCTCAGGAAAAAACATTACAGGGGAACCACTAGCCGCTGATTGTGCAGCACAGAGGCCACCAGCAGCCACGGGCAGTGCAGCACAGAGACCACCAGCAGCCATGGATGGTGCAGCACAGAGGCCACCAGCAGCCACAGATGGTGCAGCACAGAGGCCACCAGCAGCAACAGATGGGGCAGCACAGAGGCCACCAGCAGCCATAGACGGTGCAGCACAGAGGCCACCAGCAGCCACAGATGGTGCAGCACAGAGGAGCATCCCAGGAGAAGCTAGAGAGAGACCAGAGAGAGCATGGAGAGGTGCCGGTCCAGGGTCCAGCAGTTACCCCCAGTTCCCAAGCCCCACTGCCAAGCGGATAAATGGGGTGAGACTGGGATATAAGGGTATTGGGGATATTCCTGATAAATGTTTCATTGGTAAAGTCCTTTTGAAGGTATCTATGAGGTTTGAGGCCTCAGACATTTTTGCCTTCATACACACCCCAGGTAACAGGGAGTATGACATAAGCTTCAAAAGCGGTGATTTGCTAGAAGCTTTCTGGCACAGATTTGAGGACTTGAAATTCACACTTCTGTGGAAAGACTTTGTTGCCATCCCTGTAAGTCGTCCTACAACCAACCAGGTGACTGTAATTTTTCGCAACGAGGCTGTTGCTAAACAAGACATTCTTTATTGGTTGCAGAGACAATGTACCTTGCTGTCTGATCTGGAGAAAATAGAGGAGGAGATCTGGGAAGGAGGGTGGGTGTGGACTGGGTGTTGGCGGTGTAAAGTAAAGCTGTGGGAAAGATTTGTTGTGTCTCACCACCTCTCAAATTCCCTCTTCATTGGGGTAGACAGAGGGGTCTGTTTTTACAGTGGCCAGTCCAGGCTTTGCTTCAAATGTGGGTCCAATAGGCATTTGAGTACAAGCTGTGATAAGATCAGGTGCAGCCAGTTTGGGGTTCTGGGGCATAATCGTTCTCTATGTCCTAATACTCTACTTTGTAACTTGTGTGGGGGACAGGGTCACTTTTTTAGGGAGTGTCCTGAGCGGCGCATAATAATGTTCCCCAGGACATTGAGACAGCCCTAGTAGAGGAGACCCAGACAAATGAGTTTGTTGCCATGGAGTTATCCTTTGAGCAGGAGCCAGCAGAGGCAGGAGGGGAGCAGGGGCCAGCAGCGGCAGGAGAGGAGCAGGGGCCAGCAGCGGCAGGAGAGGAGCAGGGGCCAGCAGTGGCAGGCGAGGAGCAGGGGCCAGCAGCGGCAGATGAGGAGCAGGGGCCAGCAGTGACAGGCGGGGAGCAGGGGCCAGCAGTGGCAGGCGGGGAGCAGGGGCCAGCAGCGGCAGGCGGGGAGCAGGGGCCAGCAGCGGCAGAAGGGGAGCAGGGGCCAGCAGCGGCGGGAGGGGAGCAGGGGCCAGAAGTGGTGGGAGGGGAACAGGGGTCAGCAGGAGGGGAGCAGGAGCCAAAAGGGGAGGGATGGGAGCATATAACTAAAGCAAAGAAAAAGGCCAAAGGCAGAGGTCACACTGGGGAGTTGTAGTCATCAGGGATACCCACCTCAAATACCTATGATGCATTATCTTGGGGGGATACTATGGATGCAATGGAGGAAGGTGGAACAGAAGCCCTCAAAAGTGAGGGGGAGGAGGAGGGAATAGCAGATACTGAAAAAAAAAAAAGATATCCGCCCACTGACCCCGCAGAGCCTACAAGGTTTTGCACTGTGAATGTTAACAGTGTTAGAACCACTACCTCCCGAGATATTACTTTTGGGGAATTGAAAAAATGGGATTATGATATTTATTTTTTACAGGAAACTAGACTGATTTCAGCATCTGGCATCTTTAATTCTAAAAGAGATTGGAAAGAGGGGGCTTCCTTTTGGTCTATTTGGCCTGATTCTTATGATGGTGTTGGGTTTTTATTTAAGATTGCACATTTTCAATGCATAAAATTAGTTGAAATTTCACCAGGTCGGTGTCTATTAATTGATATTGTTATTGACAAAGTGCAATATAGGTTAATTAATGTTTATGGACCCCAAAAAACTAAGTTTGAGGAAACTCTTATTTGAACAAATAAAGCCGTATTTATTTACAAGTAAAACAGTGCTATTAGCTGGAGATTTCAATTGTGTAACATGTATTCAGGATAGGTTAGGGGGAAATGGAATAATAACAAGTGATGGAGTTTTTTTAAATCAAATGTGTAGAGATGCAAACCTTAAGGATGGATATAAGATGATGTTTCCAGACAAGCCTGGGTATACCTATAGTTGGGGGGAACACAGCAGTCGTTTGGATAGAATTTATGTAACCAGCGCTGTTGAAATTGGTTCAATTGGTTTAAAACCAGCAGCTTTTACTGACCACCTCTTGTTAGAGGCCACTATTAATCTTAACGAAGCCATACGTATTGGTAGAGGAGTTTGGAAATTAAACTCTAAACTGCTAGAGCAGGAATCCTTAAGGCAGCAATTTGAAACCTTTCTGATAAATAGGATTTCTACACAGTTTTTGTTTTCAGACTATGCAGAATGGTGGGAAAATGTTAAATCAGATATTAAAATGTTCTTCAAAAAAGAAGCTAGGGTTGGTTTATCAAATGCACAACAGAAGTATATTCAGTTGACAAATAAACTGACAAAACTGAATTCAGAACTACAACTGGGGAGAAAAGGCTTGGGAAAAGAGATATCAGAAACAAGGACGAAAATGCTGGAGTTTCAGTATAACAGGTATAAAACCCTACAGGAGGAAAGCAGTTTTGGGAACCAGTTTTCCTCTTCTCCAGACCCCTTTGAGGCACGCAGGGAGAGGAGAGAGAGAGGAAAATAATTCCAGGTCTACTAAATGAGGAGGGTGTAGTGATGCAGACAAATAGGGAGATATTAGATCTAGTCTCAAGATTCTACGGTGACTTATATACATCAGAGGACCCTGCACTGAGTGAGATAGGGCAGTTTCTAAATCAGTTAAGACCAACAGCCCTTGATAAGGAAGAGACAGAGGCCCTTATAAGACCCATCAGTAACTCTGAGGTAGCTGATGCCATAGCATCTTTGCAATTGAAGAAAACTCCTGGGTCAGATGTTCTAACTGCTGAGTTTTATAAATGTTTCAAGGATGTTTTAGTGCCACTCTTAGTTCAGCTTCTCAATTCCATTTTGTTTTCCCAAGAACTAGGAAACTCCCAGAAGGAATGCTTATTAGTATTATTATTTAAAAAGGGTAATAAGTATGATTTAAAAAATTGGAGGCCCATAGCATTATTAAATGTTGATTACAAGATTTTAGCTAAGATTCTGTTTATTAGGTTAAGTAGCGTGTCAGGTACGCTGATTAGTGAACGACAGGGTTGTGCAGTGAAAGGGAGAAAGATAGTGAATAACCTGTTATTGGTAAGAGAAATCTTTGAGTACAGCAGGACAGGCTCTATGAAGGGATATGTACTAAGTATAGATCAAAGCAAAGCCTTTGATATAGTTAACCATACGTTTCTATTTTCTGTCCTAAAAAGGTATGGGATCCCCAATACATTTATAATGTGGCTTAAGACTTTTTATAATGGAGCATCAGGAATCCCAATAGTGAATGGGTGTCAAGGAGAGCGGTTTTATATCAAATCTGGTGTTAGGCAAGGATGTCCTTTAAGTCCCCTGTTATATGTTTTGCAATAGATCCTTTTCTAAGACTTTTGAGAAAAAGTCTTTTCTAAGACTTTTGAGACTTCTAAGAAAAATAAAATGTCTTGCCTATGCAGATGATGTTACAATATTTGTAACCAGTTCTGAAGAAGTGGAGGAAGTGAGAACTTTAATTGATAAATATGGAATTGTGTCAAATTCAAGGATAAATCATGAGAAATGTGTCTCCTGTTGGGTAGGGTCTCCGGATCCTGATTTACAGTTAGCTGGTGGATTTCCTGAGCCGCAAAATGACATTAAGATTTTGGGCATCACATTTGGGAAAGAGGACATGTGTGAGCAAAACTGGCAGCCAAAACTGGATATTTGTAACTGGAAAGTCCAAAAAGAAAAAAGAAATGCCGGCGCCAGACGTGACAATATATAATTATAGAAATGAAGTCCAAACCAAATAGGTGATAGTCCAAATGGATGTCCTTAGATGGTCAGTGGGTGATCAAACGGACTATGGAAACTCTCCAAGGGATGGTGGGATATGTGAAAATAAAAGAAAATAAATTATGGTGCAGTATATCAGTCAATGCAGATATAAAACCATGGAACATATAACACTAACAACACAGTGCAAACATGACACACTAGACAAACTAACATTAACACAAGCCAGACTATAAAATAATGAAAAGCTATTTATTAACAACTAATTGCAGGGTTCCATGGTATGCAGACATCAATCCTGGGGTGGGGGGTAAAATCGTTGCCCTACTCACACGGTTTAAGACGTTTACAAGCGGTGAGGGTGAAGACACAGTCTTCTGCAGTCTGAAGATGGCGACCGGAGTCCTCTTACTGGCGTCCCACGTGACGGGGATGCAGTGCGGAGCCGCACGGGCCGCAGGAGCTGTGCCACCAACCGGACGTGACGTCACGCTCCTTCCTCCTTCTGCCGAAGTACTGCCCTCTTGTTATTCTCGTCCCCCACAAACACAACCTGGATACTGGGCTGCTGCTACCGGGAACCACAACTCCAACTCTAAAATGAATACTTCCCAACGCGTTTCATGCGCATGCGCGTACTTTCTCAAGGGATGTCACTGCCCCTAGGTCTGGGTGGTTTAAATACCCATAGTCCATGTTTCTTATTGGTCAAAAAATTAATTAAACAATTGAACATGTTAATACTTAACCATATGATTACCAGAATGGGGGTAGCTAGCTACAAAGCCTGGCTAACATACATATATACATGAAGATCACAAACCTACACAACATAAAACATTAAAAACATATAAAAGTTACTAAAAGGACTAAAAATATAAATAATGAAAGAAGCTTACAAGAACAAAAATAAAAAATAAATTATAAAAAGGCCTTCAATTCAAAATCTATATTTAACCCCTTCGGTGAGAGTGTTTTCAATTCATAAATCCAGTATGCTTCATGCATACTGGCATGATTGAGTCTACTCCCACCTCGTGGGTTAGCCTGAACCTCCTCAATGGCTTGACACCGTAAACCTATGGGGTTCTTATTGTGATATAAAAGAAAATGGTGTGAGACACTGTGTGTGACCAGTCCCTTTTTTATATTGTAGACATGCTCATAGATACGTCTCTGAAAAGTCCTCCCAGTTCTGCCAACATATTGCAAGCCACAAGGGCATTGCAGCAAATAAATGACAAATGTTGAATGGCAGTTAATGAATGTTTTAATTGGGTAGCTCTTAGAGGTAACTGTAGATGTAAACTGTCTAGCATTTATGCCAAAGGAACAGGCCACACACTTGGCACAAGTAGAGAAACCCTTTAGACTCCCTAGTTGTTTCTGTTTATGCTGTTTAATGGGACAGCTGGGAGCTAATTTAGATTTTAAATTATTGGCCTTGGTGAATACTATATTAGTTTTTTTAGGAAGAATGTCCACCAACACTTCATCTTTAAGTAAAATAGGCCAATATTTATTCAGAATCTGTTTGATTTTAGGGGCCATCTCATTGTACTGTGTTATAAATGCAATTGTTTAGTGCTTCTCTCCACCATGTCTTTTTCTTTATTTTTGTATTTAAGTAAAGTGTCCCTTGGTAGGTTATTAACTTGGTCAAAAGCCCTATCAATGAGATCCTCTGGATATTTTCTCATAATGAATTTGTCTTTTAAATCTTTAGCTTGTGTCTTAAAAGTTTCATCATCAGTGCAGTTGCGTTTAAGACGCACCAGCTGACCCTTCGGAATGTTCCGCAGCCATTGTGGGTTGTGTTGGCTGTCTGCGCGCACATAATTGTTGGCCTGTACTGGCTTGAAAAATGTCTTGGTGTGTATTTTATTATCTCTAATATAAATGTGAAGATCCAGGAAATCAATGTGCTCCAAACTAGAATTACAGGTGAATTTTAAATTATGTTGATTGTGATTAAGATAGGTGCAAAAAACATCGAGTGAAGTTTGGCTGCCTGACCAGACAAAAAACACATCGTCAATGTAGCGCCGCCAGAGAACGAGATTTGCCCCTAGTGGGCAGTTGTTCCAAATGAACTCCTCCTCCCAACTGTCCATGAATAAATTGGCATAACTAGGAGCAAACCTCGTGCCCATGGCGGTGCCACATTTCTGGATATAATAATTCGAATTGAAAGTGAAATAATTGTGCGTTAAAATAAACATAATACCATCCACCAAAAAATTCCTTTTATTAAGTGCAAAATGTTCCGTTGTTTCCAACTTGCGGGACACGGCTTGGCAGCCCAGTTGATGGTCAATCACTGTATACTGGGTTGCTGCTACCCTAAAATCAAACAGATTCTGAATAAATATTGGCCTATTTTACTTAAAGATGAAGTGTTGGTGGACATTCTTCCTAAAAAACCTAATATAGTATTCACCAAGGCCAATAATTTAAAATCTAAATTAGCTCCCAGCTGTCCCATTAAACAGCATAAACAGAAACAACTAGGGAGTCTAAAGGGTTTCTCTACTTGTGCCAAGTGTGTGGCCTGTTCCTTTGGCATAAATGCTAGACAGTTTACATCTACAGTTACCTCTAAGAGTTACCCAATTAAAACATTCATTAACTGCCATTCAACATTTGTCATTTATTTGCTGCAATGCCCTTGTGGCTTGCAATATGTTGGCAGAACTGGGAGGACTTTTCAGAGACGTATCTATGAGCATGTCTACAATATAAAAAAGGGACTGGTCACACACAGTGTCTCACACCATTTTCTTTTATATCACAATAAGAACCCCATAGGTTTACGGTGTCAAGCCATTGAGGAGGTTCAGGCTAACCCACGAGGTGGGAGTAGACTCAATCATGCCAGTATGCATGAAGCATACTGGATTTATGAATTGAAAACACTCTCACCGAAGGGGTTAAATATAGATTTTGAATTGAAGGCCTTTTTATAATTTATTTTTTATTTTTGTTCTTGTAAGCTTCTTTCATTATTTATATTTTTAGTCCTTTTAGTAACTTTTATATGTTTTTAATGTTTTATGTTGTGTAGGTTTGTGATCTTCATGTATATATGTATGTTAGCCAGGCTTTGTAGCTAGCTACCCCCATTCTGGTAATCATATGGTTAAGTATTAACATGTTCAATTGTTTAATTAATTTTTTGACCAATAAGAAACAAGGACTATGGGTATTTAAACCACCCAGACCTAGGGGCAGTGACATCCCTTGAGAAAGTGCGCGCATGCGCATGAAACGCGTTGGGAAGTATTCATTTTAGAGTTGGAGTTGTGGTTCCCGGTAGCAGCAGCCCAGTATCCAGGTTGTGTTTGTGGGGGACGAGAATAACAAGAGGGCAGTACTTCGGCGGAAGGAGGAAGGAGCGTGACGTCACGTCCGGTTGGTGGCACAGCTCCTGCGGCCCGTGCGGCTCCACACTGCATCCCCGTCACGTGGGACGCCAGTAAGAGGACTCCGGTCGCCATCTTCAGACTGCAGAAGACTGTGTCTTCACCCTCATCGCTTGTAAACGTCTTAAACCATGTGAGTAGGGCAACGATTTTACCCCCCACCCCAGGTTTGATGTCTGCATACCATGGAACCCTGCAATTAGTTGTTAATAAATAGCTTTTCATTATTTTATAGTCTGGCTTGTGTTAATGTTAGTTTGTCTAGTGTGTCATGTTTGCACTGTGTTGTTAATGTTATATGTTCCATGGTTTTATATCTGCATTGACTGATATACTGCACCATAATTTATTTTCTTTTATTTTCACATATCCCACCATCCCTTGGAGAGTTTCCATAGTCCGTTTGATCACCCACTGACCATCTAAGGACATCCATTTGGACTATCACCTATTTGGTTTGGACTTCATTTCTATAATTATATATTGTCACGTCTGGCGCCGGCATTTCTTTTTTCTTTATGTCTTCTCACTGACTGTACTGTCAGTTTTTGTCTGGCTGCCACTATTGTAACTTCATTTGTTTTTCAAGTGTGTCCTAATACGGGTATTGTTATTTTTAGCGCTGTTTTGCACCGTCTTTCTTTTGCTTTTGGAAAGTCCAAAGGTGTAAGAAGTGGAAAATGAGCTTTGAAAATAGAGTGCGAGCCTTAAAGACCTATTTATTACCACATTTTGTTTACGTCAATGTGGTATTCCCACCAACAGATAAAATAATGACACAGGTTAGCAGTTGTTCTTTCAGTTATTTTGGGGTAATCGCCTTAATCAAATTAAAAGAAACATTGTTTACTTAGTAGTTGAACAAGGGGGTAAATATATGGTGAATGCAGAATAGTTTTTTGGTCTACATTTTCTATACCAGAATATAGTTCCAGTTGTCGGCAACACAGACACTCTCTTGTGGCCATCAATGCTAAAAACAAGGTTTTGGGCTCTAAAAGACTGGTTTACAGAGGGCCCGGTAAGACAAATAACTAAAATATATAATCCTCCAGTTTACATAATGAGAGTTGCTAGACAAATAAGAGGTTGGAATTTAACTGTGAAAGGACTAATGGGCACTCCCAGGAAAGTGTTATACAAATTGGTCTTAGGTAGGTCCTTCTTAGTGACAGTTGGGTTTTTCCACTGTCCGTCAGTCAGAGCTCAAGAGGCAAGGGGTTTTTCAGGGAGAAGCGAATCCCTTGGAAAATGAGAGATGTTTTGTGGTTGACAAGTCATGGGAAGACCTATGTCAGGACAAATCTGAAGCACCAGAAGGATGGGACCAAGGATTGCCCCAGGGAGGGGTGTGTTGGCCATTTGGAGACCATAGAGCATTTTATAAAGGATTGTAGCTTCTCACAGGCAGTTTGGGAAAAAGCCTCACACAGACTAGGAATAAAACATTTGCATACACAGACATATGCAGAGATAGTGTCTGGGTTTGCATCTACATATCTGGGTGTTAACACCAGCACCCTGAGTGTGATCAATGCCACCATTTTGTATCACCTTTGGATATCAAGAGTTCTTGTGTCTGTGAATAATGAAGTACTTTCTGAGGAGGAAACATTGCAAGGGATGGTTGCTCAGATTAGAGGGCAGAAACAGAGGGAAGAAAGCAGAATAGAACAGAAACAGTGGGAAAAACTGTGGAGAAATGTAAATATTTGAAATAATTGCACTGAATTTGTGTTCTATTGTTTTATTTGTATTTTTTTCCCTTCCGATGTAAATATGTAATATTTTGACACTCTGTTTCTGTATTGTATATGTTGCATGCTTTTCAACAAATAAAATCAGAGAACTCTGCTATCCAGGCTGAGAGTGGTCACAAGTATGGAGGTGCAGTGAGAGGTGTGTGGGGGAAAAGGGGGTCTGAGACCCATCATGGAGGCAGACTCTGATGGAGTGAGAGGATTAAGGCAACTGAGAAGTGCTGCAAAAGGAAAGAAATGTTTGTCGGAAAAGGCAGAGATGAAAGTGAAAACAGAGTTAAGCAAAATGAAGAAACCAAGGAAAAAGAAAGCAGAGAGCAGAGCTGCAAAAATGGAAGAGATTATGAGTAGTTTGTCCTCAGATGAGGCCCCTGAGAGTTCCAATTCCCAAACACAGGGGCGGAGTAGCAGTTTGGAGGGAAGCCAAAAGCTCTACCTAAGTGAGGGGAGGAAAGATGATGCAGCAGTTAACCCCTTCAGTGTTCGGAAGATCCAATACTACTCCTCAGGGAGCAGCTGGAGCAGCAAAGGGTGGGTCTCGCAAACACAGCCCCCTGAGACCAGCAGAGCAGAGATGCAAGAAAGAGCAGCTCACACCCCTGAGCATGGTGTCCCAGGCACAGACTATGTGATTAGTGAGACCTCACTGTCAGAAAGCAATCTGGGTGATACAAACAATGCAGAAGTGGTCATATCACAGAGCAGCCAGAGTGCATAAAACACTGCAGAACTGGCACTACCAGAGGTCAGCCAGAGTGTTGCAAACACTGCAGAAGTTGCATCATCAGAGGGGTGCCATGAAATCACTGAACCTGCACAAGGGCTACCAATTAGCCTCAAGAAAGCACAACCTGTGCACAGTGTGGGGGAGGGAGGAATGAAGAGAGAAGCTGCAGCTGTTATCTGTGCAGCCTCAGGAAAAAACATTACAGAGGAACCACTAGCCACAGATGGTGCAGCACAGAGACCACCAGCAGCCACAGACGGTGCAGCACATAGCCCACCAGCAGCCACAGACGGTGCAGCACAGAGGCCACCAGCAGCCACAGACGGTGCAGCACAGAGGCCACCAGCAGCCACAGACGGTGCAACACAGAGGCCACCAGCAGCCACAGACGGTGCAGCACAGAGGCCACCAGCAGCCACAGATGGTGCAGCATAGAGGCCACCAGCAGCCACAGATGGTACAGCACAGAGGCCACCAGCAGCAACGGACAGTGCAGCACAGAGGCCACCAGCAGCCACGGATGGGGAAGCACAGCGGAGCATCCCTGGAGAAGCTGGAGAGAGGCCAGAGAGAGCAGAAGGGTCCGCATGGACAGGTGCCGGTCCAGGGTCCAGCAGTTACCCCCAGTTTCCAAGCCCCACTGCCAAGCGGATAAATGTGGTGAGACTGCGATACAAAGGTATTGGGGATATTCCTGATAAATGTTTTATTGGTAAAGTCCTTTTGAAGGAATCTATGGGGTTTCAGGCCTCAGACATTTTTGCTTTCATACACCCCCCAGGTAACAGGGAATATGACATAAGCTTCAAAAGGGGTGATTTGCTAGAAGCTTTCTGGCACAGGTTTGAGGGCTTGAAATTCACACTTCTGTGGAAAGACTT
Source organism: Ascaphus truei (assembly GCF_040206685.1). Classification (NCBI taxonomy): domain Eukaryota; kingdom Metazoa; phylum Chordata; class Amphibia; order Anura; family Ascaphidae; genus Ascaphus; species Ascaphus truei. The sequence goes on from NC_134485.1 coordinate 308,436,192, forward strand.
TGTTGCCATCCCTGTAAGTCATCCTACATCCAAACTGGTGACTGTAATATTTTGCAACGAGGCTGTTGCTAAATAAGACATTCTTAATTGGTTGAAGAGACAATGTACTATGCTGTCTGATCTGGAGAAAATAGAGGAGGAGATCTGGGACGGAGGGTGGGTGTGGACTGGGGGTTGGAGGTGTAAGGTTAAGCTGTGGGAAAGACATGGTGTGTCTCACCACCTCCCAAATTCCGTCTTCATTGGGGGGGACAGAGGGGTCTGTTTTTACTGTGGCCAGCCCAGGCTTTGCTTCAAATGTGGGTCCAACAGGCATTTGAGTGCGAGCTGTGATAAGATCAGGTGCAGCTAGTGTGGGGTTCTCGGGCATAACTGATCTGTATGCCCTAATACAGTACTGTGTAAATTGTGTGGGGGACAGGGTCACTCTTTTAGGGAGTGTCCTGAGGCGGCGCATAATAATGCTCCCCAGGACACTGAGACAGCCCTAGTAGAGGAGACCCAGATAAATGAGTTTGGTGCATTGGAGTTATCCTTTGAGCAGGAGCAGGAGGAGGAGCAGGAGCCAGTAAGAGGAGAGGCAGGAGGGGAGCAGGGGTCAGTAGCGGCGGGCGGGGAGCAGGGGCCAGCAGCGGCAGGCGGGGAGCAGGGGCCAGCAGCGGCAGAAGGGGAGCAGGGGCCAGCAGTGGCAGGATGGGAACAGGGGCCAAAAGGGGAGGGATGGGAGCATATAACTAAAGCAAAGATAAAGGCCAAAGGCAGAGGTCACACTGGGGAGTTACAGTCATCAGGGATACCCACCTCAAATACCTATGATGCATTGTCTTGGGGGGATACTATGGATGCAATGGAGGAAGGTGGAACAGAAGCCCTCAAAAGTGAGGGGGAGGAGGAGGGAATAGCAGATACTGTAAAAAAAATGTAAATATTTGAAATAATTGCACTAAATTTGTGTTCTATTGTTTTTATTTTTTTATTTTTTTCCCTCCTGATGTAAATATGTAATGTTTTGACTGTCTGTTTCCAGAATAAATCAGAAACAGTGGGAAAAACTATGGAGAAATGTAAATATTTGAAATAATTGCACTGAATTTGTGTTCTATTGTTTTATTTGTATTTTTTTCCCTCCCGATGTAAATATGTAATGTTTTGACAGTCTGTTTCTGTATTGTATATGTTGCATGTTTTTCAACAAATAAAATCAGAGAACTCTGCTACTGTGTATGTGAGCTGCTAAAACTCAAGTGGGCAATCGCGAGTTGTTGTCATAAAAATCCAATAGCAATTCAATGTCACGATTAACATGTTAAAACATGCAGGACACCTGCAAGCTCATATTGAACCCCCAAAATAACCACAACATATATATATAAGCATATGAGTGTCACAGAGGAGTGCTACTGAGCATGGCAATATATATTTAAAACCAGAGACAGAACATAAAACACAGACAGAGCTCAGTGCACATCCAGTGAAACTCATACACGGCACAGTGCCTAAATATATATGTATAAATATCTATTAAATAAAATGGTCTTACATTTTTTTTCCTGAAATCATAACTTCTGGCCAGCTCATAAAAAAATGTGCTGACCCATGCCCCCCTCCCCTCAAATAAAAATTACAGTATAATGTACCACCTCGTAAAGTAAAGTATCAAAACATATACAGTAATGGTTGGTCATAAAGGCATGTACAATAAAAAAAGAATAATGATAAAGTGGGAAGTCTATTATTGATTATTTGATTCTACTACAGTGTTGCAGGCATGAATATCAGATACTGAAATGTGAGTGTGTGGGGGGGGGCAAGTTTAGAAGGGCTTATCACACTTGCGCATGTGTGGCAGGCAGCTCAGCCGATTTCAGGCAACATGTTTGTCTCTGGTTTTAAATATATATCGCCATGCTCAGTAGCACTCCTCTGTGACACCTATATGCTTATATATATTGTGGTTATTTTGGGGGTTCAATATGAGCTTGCAGGTATCCTGTATGTTTTACAAATCTTTTTCAGCTAGTCTTAGCTGATTGGAAGGTGGCTCTTCCTATCTTGTTGAAACTCACCCCCTCCCACATTTAAATGGTTAAAAGCTCACTCCATAGCATCTCCCACTCTCAGGGGAACTTGCTTGCTTGCAGTATGGTTGTGACAAATCTTATACAGAATGCTTTTCCTGGTAATGTACAGGTTATTAAAAGCTTCAATCAGACTTAGAACTTTGCAACTAATATTGACAGATTTATTATAAATCATTCTTCCTGGTATTGCACAGGTTATTAAGAATTTATATTAGTGTTAGGGACCCCTGGAAATGTGGTCTGCCGTGCAGTGGCTCAGGGGCTTACAACAATTTTGGCCAGAAATGTTAAACTAAAAGACCATTTTATTTAATAGATATTTATACATATATATTTAGGCACTGTACCGTGTATGAGTTTCACTGGATGTGCACTGAGCTCTGTCTGTGTTTTATGTTCTGTCTCTGGTTTTAAATGTGAGCTGCTAGCCAGATGGATTCACCAACAAACTCTTCAACCAAAGTAAGAATTGTTAATTTGTTTTCCTAACTGCTTAATATACACTTACGGTTTGGTAAATGGTTTAGCCAGCCAGCCTGCTAGATAGGCCTGGAGTTACATAGTTATATAGTTACATAGTTGATGATGTTGAAAAAAGACTTCCGTCCATCAAGTTCAACCTATGCTAAATTTAGACAACAAATACTTTATCCTATATCTATACTTATTGATCCAGAGGAAGGCAAACGAAAACCCCATTAAGGGGAAAAAATAATTATTTCCTGACTCCAAGAATTGGCAATCGGATTAATCCCTGGATCAACATCCTTCCCATATATATTTATTTGGTATTTCCCTGTATATCTTTCCCATCTAAAAAGATGTCCAACCTTTTTTGATTTGATTTGAACAAATCTATTGTATCTGCCATCACTGTCTCCATGGGTAAAGAATTCCACATTTTAACTGCACTTACTGTAAAGAACCCTTTCCTTTGTTGCTGGTGAAATTTCCTTTCCTCCAACTTTAAGGGATGGACCCGAGTCCTTTGTACTGCCCTTGGGATGAATAGTTCTTTTGAAAGCTCCTTGTATTGTCCCTGAATATATTTGTATATAGTTATCATATCCCCTCTTAGACGCCTCTTTTCTAATGTAAATAAATCTAATTTAGCTAGCCTGTCCTCATATGTTAGAATGTCCACCCCCTTTATTAATTTGGTGGCTCTTCTCTGCACTCTCTCTAGTTCCATAATGTCTTTTCTTAGGATTGGTGCCCAAAATTGTACTCCATATTCAAGGTGTGGTCTTACTAATGCTTTGTAAAGGGGCATAATTATGTTTACTTCCCTTCCATCCATTGCCCGTTTGATGCAAGATAAGATCTTGTTTGCCTTTGCAGCTACTGCATGACATTGGGCACTATTGCTAAGCCTGCTGTCTACAAGCACTCCTAAATCCTTCTCCATCAAGGAGTGTTAGTCAGTTCTCCCAATGTGGAGCAGGTTTTGTTTTGGTGTTTAAAGGGACAGTGTACCTACATGTTATGTTATGCTGTGGAGAAATAAAGCCACTGAACGTTTTCATTATCCTGAAACTACACGTGCGGACTGTTCCCTGACCTTGGCTACAGGCCGTCCTGCCACAGGTGGTGTCAGAAGTGGGATGTCGGATGGCCACTCTATCTGAAGGGCCACACAAAAAAAAAATGGAGAATTTTTTTTTCTCAGTTCCTTGAGCAACAGCTCCAGCTAGCAGAGAAACAAGCTGAGCAACAGGCACAGCAAATAGAATGGCAGGCCAAGCAAGCTGAGCGACAAGACCAGCAAGATGAGTAACAGGCCCGGCGAGAGGAAAAGCTACTCCAACTGCTAATCGAAGGCCCAGCCCCAGTCAGACCAAAGATTTCAAATAACCCACCGGTGATGGTGCCTAAAATGAAGCCAACCGAAGACCCAGAGGCATTTCTCCTCACTTTTGAAAGGGTAGCCACGGCCCACGGCTGGATAGTTGATCGCTTGTAACGACTCTGGCTCCACTCCTCATAGGAGAATCTCAGGCAGCCTACCAGGCTCTTCCAGCAGACGAGGCCATGGACTATCAGCAACTAAAGGCTGCTATTATGGATAGCCTAGGCCTCATTCCAGAGACCTACCGACAGCGGTTCAGGACAGTCAAATATAGAAACAGAGACAGACCCCGGGTCGTAGCCCACTGCTTAGTAGACTTATGTACCAGGTGGATACAACCGGAGAAGCATACCAAGGCAGAGATCCTAATACAGTTTGTGCTCGAGCAGTTCATACAGATACAGCCCCCCTCCTCCCGCTCCTGGGTAAAAAGACACGCTGCATTTTCCCTGGATTCAGTGGTCCGCTTGGTGGAAAACTTCCTTGGCGATGACACCCAACAGGATAGCTGGGAACGGTCATTGCAAACACCAGTTGCTTCCAGTGATGCCAGTGGCAGGAGAGCAGACAATCGAGGGGTCTACAACCCGTCAGCTCGGGAGATCCAGTCAACCCGATCGGAAGACCCTTTGCCATCTCGGAGGGTTCCTGGTACAAACTCCTGCAGAGACGCCCATCCTGGGTCCGAGGCCATTGGATAACTCAAGGGAGGCCACCACCCACAGTATTCCCCGAGAACCTGGACTCTCGTCACCCATCCGGTGGAGAGGATACCACCACCAACCAGAAAGGAGGATCCCATCCAACAGCGGAGAGGTCCAAACACCGAACCCCGTCTAGAGCTTCCGCTGATGACCGAGTTTGCGCAATCAGGATGAGATGGACTGTTCATATGGCAGAACCACTGCCACAGCTTCTCTCTGTGGGGACTACAATCCGTGGTTAGTCCCAGCATCTCTGGAGGGAAAATAGTAAAAGCCATGCTGGATTCGGGCTCTGGAAAAACCCTGATACTAGAGGGCCTAATTCCAAGCAACAGACTATCCTATGACTCTCCTTGGAATATCGAGTGTATCCATGGGGATACAAAGAGATACCTGACGGCGAACATTCTACTGCGTATCAAGGATCAAGAGGCTAGCCTACTATTGGGAGTTGCTCTCTGGCTACCTGCTCCTGTTCTACTTGGCCGAGACTGGCCCTACTTCGAAACATTGTTGGCCCCTACTCCTACGGAGCCTACTTCTCTGGTACCGGCGAAGCCCGGAGACTTGTTTCCTTTTTCCCCAGAGATTTTCCCCTGTAGACACCACGTCCCAAAGACACGTAAACAAAGACATGCGGAAAAAGAGGACTGGTTAAGAAAGGCTGGGATTCTTGGTAACATTAGTCAACCCAAAGGACTGCAGGTCATGGCCGGAGATGACCAGGGTGGGGAACAGATAGATACGGGAATTTTGCCAGACCTAGATCTTCCTGACTTCCGTCAGAGGCAGAGGGAACACCCAGCTCTGGCTAGACAATATGAGAAGGTGGTACAGGTCAACAACAAGATAATGGATGATCAAGGTGTAAGAGTGTTTCCACATTTTGAACTATTGAATGACATCCTATATCGTGTAAATAAGGTTACACAAACAGGGGAGGTCATTCGACAGATGCTAGTCCCTAAAGGGTTGATTAAAACAGTGTTCACCCTAGCCCATACTCTCCCATGGGGTGGTCATTTGGGTAGAGATAAGACCACGGACCGCACCTCGTCCCGGTTTTACTGGTCAGGCATACATGGTGACATCATGAAACTATGTGAGACATGTCCTGAATGCCAGTTAACCAGCCAAAAAGGACAGAAGCCGACTCCCTTGGTCCCTCTGCCCTTGGTAGCCGTCCCATTCAAGAGAATTGGGGTAGATCTGGTCGGACCTTTAGAACCCTCTGCGAAGGGAAATAAATTTATACTCGTTGTTGTAGATTATGCCACCAGATATCCTGAGGCCTTCCCTCTGAGATCAGCCACTGCTAAACAGGTTGCTCACAGGCTGTTCTCTAGGGTAGGACTTCCCCAAGTAATGTTAACTTACCAGGGAACAAATTTCATGGCAAAGTTAATGCAGGATGTCCTGAAGTTATTGGAGGTAAAATCCGTCCGGACCTCAGTCTACCATCCTCAGACTGATGGATTGGAAGAGAGGTTTAACTGTACTTTAAAAATCATGCTTAGGAAGTTTCTGGACACTGAAAAGTGAGCTTGGGATGAACTTCTCCCTTTCCTGTTGTTTGCGGTACAAGAAGTTCCCCAATCATCCACAGGCTTCTCCCTGTTTGAGCTCCTATATGGACGCCTACCTCGGGGTATTCTCGACCTACTGAAGGAATCCTGGGAGGAGGAGCCCTCCCCCTCCAAGAATACCCTTCAGTATGTCATAGACCTTAGAAACCGTCTAGACATGATAGGTTGGTTTGCTAAGGAAAATCTCAAATCTGCTCAAGAACATCAAGAGAGGCAGTACAACCAAAATGGCCGCTTGAGTGTCTTCCAACCTGGGGACCAAGTGATGCTACTACTACCGACATCAGAGAGTAAACTCATTGCAAAGTGGCAGGGTCCTTTCCAAGTTCTCCGCCGCACCGGGGAGGTGAACTATGAGATCTCTCAACCAGGGTCCAGGAAGGGTAAACAAATCTACCACGTAAACCTCCTGAAACCGTGGAAAACGATGAGATCGCTGTTCATCCACCCTCGGGAAGGAGAGACGGATTTGGGTCCACAGCTTCCAAAGGGTAGTACGTACAATGACCATCAGGTTCCCATGGGAGGGCAGTTAACAACGGAACAAAGGTCAGACCTACTAGAATTATGTGACCAGTTCTCAGATGTTTTTTCTGTGCTGCCAGGGCAGATTGATTTAGTGTCCCATAGGATTGAGACAGAACTTGGCGTAAAAGTACGGTCCCGTCCCTATAGATTGCCAGAGGGCCGAAAAGACCTGGTAGAGAGGGAGATAATAGACATGTTGGAATTTGGCGTGATCGAGGAGTCCCACAGCGAATGGTGTAGCCCTATAGTGTTGGTCCCTAAACCAGATGGGAAGGTGAGGTTTTGCGTGGATCTGCGAAAGGTAAATGCTGTATCCAGATTCGATGCATACCCAATGCCTAGGGTGGATGAATTGCTTGACTCTCTTGGTAAAGCAGAGTATTTCTCCACCCTAGACCTCACAAAAGGATATTGGCAGATACCTCTAGCGGAAGAATCCAAATGCAAAACTGCCTTCGCCACCACTCTCGGTTTATACCAATTCGTCACTATGCCATTTGGGTTACATAGGGCTCCAGCCACGTTCCAAAGGTTAATGGACAAGGTACTACGACCCCATAGGACATATGCCGCGGCCTACTTGGATGACATTGTCATCTATAGCAGACACTGGCAGTCTCATATAAAAAGGTTAAGGGCAGTCCTAACGTCCTTAAGAGAAGCAGGGCTCACTGCAAATCCAAAAAAATGTGCCCTGGGTAAATCCACTACAAAATACTTGGGCTATGCTGTTGGGGGAGGGATAGTAAGGCCACTAGCTAGCAAGGTGGCCGCCATAAAGGAAGTCCCCACCCCACAGACAAAGACACAGGTCCGCTCCCTTTTGGGGTTAGCAGGGTATTACAGGAGGTTTATTCCCAATTTTTCAGAAATTTCTGCACCCCTAACAGATTTGACAAAAAAGAGTGCCCCGACCCAAGTTAAATGGTCTTGGGAGTGCCAAGATGTCTTTGACATGCTAAAAAAGTGCCTGTCAGAGGGCCCCGCTCTTCGGAGCCCAGATTGTAAAGAGCCCTTCAACATCCAGACGGATGCCTCAGACGTAGGACTGGGAGCAGTGCTGTCCAAGCAATTTTATGGTGTTGAACACTCCATACTGTTCATCAGCCGGAAGCTGTTCCCAAGGGAAGTGAGGTATTCCATCATTGAGAAGGAGTGCCACGCTGTAAAATGGGCAATTAAGGCCTTGAGACATTATGTCGCCGGAGTACACTTCACCCTGGTCACTGACCATGCGCCCTTGAAATGGAGTTGAGGGTCGGGCTTCAGCTGTGTGGAACCCTAGCCACACACAAACAGGGGAGATATGTGACAGGGTGAAGTCAACTCCTATCAGTTATGCCTGGGAAACATATGTCTGAGTGCTTCATCCAGCACTCAGAAGGTTAATTCAGGAGGAAGCTAGGAAATCAGGATGTAAGCTGACACCTGGTAACCAGCAAGGTATAAAAGTATGTTGTTACTGGCAGTAGCTGCCTGCCTTAGACCAGAGAACTCTGCTATCCAGGCTGAGAGTGGTCACAAGTATGGAGGTGCAGTGAGAGGTGTGTGGGGGAAAAGGGGGTCTGAGACCCATCATGGAGGCAGACTCTGATGGAGTGAGAGGATTAAGACAGTTGAGAGTGCTGCAAAGGGAAAGAAATGTTTGTCTGAAAAGGCAGAGATGAAAGTGAAACAGAGTTAAGCAAAATGAAGAAACTAAGGAAAAAGAAAGCAGAGAGCAGAGCTGCAAAAATAGAAGATACTATGAGTAGTTTGTCCTCAGATGAGGCCCCTGAGAGTTCCAATTCCCAAACACAGGGGCGGAGTAGCAGTTTGGAGGGAAGCAAAAAGCTATACCTGAGAGAGGGGAGGAAAGATGATGCAGCAGTTAACCCCTTCAGTGTCCGGAAGATCCAATACTACTCCCCAGTGAGCAGCTGGAGCAGCAAAGGGTGGGTCTCGCAAACACAGCCCCCTGAGACCAGCAGAGCAGAGATGCAAGAAAGAGCAGCTCACACCCCTGAGCATGGTGTCCCAGGCACAGACTATGTGATTAGTGAGACCTCACTGTCAGAAAGCAATCTGGGTGATACAAACAATGCAGAAGTGGTCATATCACAGAGCAGCCAGAGTGCAGAAACACTGCAGAGCTGGCACTACCAGAGGGCAGCCAGAGTGTTGCAAACACTGCAGAAGTTGCATCATCAGAGAGGTGCCATGAAATCTCTGAACCTGCACAAGGGCTACCAATTAGCCTAAAGAAAGCACAACTGTGCACAGTGCAGGGGAGGGAGGAATGCAGAGAGGAGCTGCAGCTGTTACCTGTGCAGCCTCAGGAATAAACATTACAGAGGAACCACTAGCCACAGATGGTGCAGCACAGAGACCACCAGCAGCCACGGGCAGTGCAGCACAGAGACCACCAGCAGCCATGGATGGTGCAGCACAGAGGCCACCAGCAGCCAGTGCAGCACAGAGGCCACAAGCAGCCGGTGCAGCACAGAGGCCACCAGCAGCCACAGCCGGTGCACCACAGAGGCCACCAGCAGCCACAGACGGTGCAGCACAGAGGTCACCAGTAGCCACATACGGTGCAGCACAGAGCCCACCAGCAGCCACAGACGGTGCAGCACAGAGGCCACCAGCAGCCACATACGGTGCAGCACAGAGGCCACCAGCAGCCACATACGGTGCAGCACAGAGGCCAAAAGCAGCCACAGATGGTGCAGCACAGAGGCCACCAGCAGCCACAGACGGTGCAGCACAGAGGCCACCAGCAGCCACAGATGGTGCAGCACAGAGGCCACCAGCAGCCATGAACGGTGCAGCCCAGAGGCCACCAGCAGCCACGGATGGTGCAGCACAGAGGCCACCAGCAGCCACGGACGGTGCAGCACAGCGGAACATCCCTGGAGAAGCTGGAGAGAGACCAGAGAGAGCAGAAGGGTCCGCATGGAGAGGTGCCGGTCCAGAGTCCAGCAGTTTCCAAGCCCCACTGCCAAGCGGATAAATGTGGTGAGACTGCGATACAAAGGTATTGGGGATATTCCTGATAAATGCTTTATTGGTAAAGTCCTTTTGAATGAATCTATGGTGTTTCAGGCCTCAGACATTTTTGCTTTCATACACACCACAGGTAACAGGGAATATGACATAAGCTTCAAAAGGGGTGACTTGCTAGAAGCTTTCAGGCACAGGTTTGAGGACTTGAAATTCACACTTCTGTGGAAAGACTTTGTTGCCATCCCTGTAAGTCATCCTACAACCAAACTGTTAGTAGAAATCCTAGAATTGCTCCAAGGAATTACTGATGCTACAAATCGTATGCAGATGATACTACAAAAAGTTCAGAAAAATTGCTACACAATAAATGATAAAACAAACTTCCGTTCAGAGTCCCATTGATGAATGAATGATATATAGAAATGATCACCCCACTTGAACCGTGTACCGTGGCGTCTCACGGGTAGAGGCTGAGATGTGGTAGGGAGGAACGTGAAGCAGCAATACCGCCGTGTCCCCTGTGAGGGAACCATAAACGGCTAAGTATGCCGCCACCCTCCGCGACTGCCCTCATACATCCAGCACCACACAGGGTCAAGATAACCTCACAGCGGAGGTGAGAGAGGGGGTAAAATAAAGAGCGAAATCACTCACAATCTTGACACGACGGGTCTCTGATCTGTGCTCAGCGTTCGGCGTTCGGCATCCAGCGATGACGTCAGGCACCTCTGAACCAGAAGTACAATGTAGCGTGCTCCAGCCTTGGGAAATCAGACAAAAATAGAACAAACAGGCAGTGCACTGCTGCCATCAGGGTATGAAAAATAGGAGATCCACACGCAATTAAAATAAAAGGTTGTTTTTAATTAGTGCATATACACTGGAAAATATGCTACAGAGCGAACTCTGACGCGTTTCGTCCCTACCTGGGACTTTGTCAAAGAGTATCTGGCACAGCACATGATGATGCATATATAGTGAGCCCAAGAATACTATTGGTTGAACTAAATTAGTGAGCAGAGCACACACCAGGTGATTGCATAACCAATTAATTAATGACCAGGGAATCTATGCCCCTGAATGGTTAATGGAGTTCACTCACAAGTCATCATCATGGACATGAAGATGTATTTACAAGACACTAAGAGACACAAAATACAGTTAAAAACACTACTTATCTAAAAAAACAATTATGTAATATAACAACAAGTACCAGTAACTAAGTAGCAAAATCCAAGCAACATATAATATGTACAATAGAGGACTGCGCTATTGTGTGAAATGCCTGAAATTAATGGTATAACTAAATGTTAAATGAATATAAATGAATGAAAATATGTAATTAATAAAATATAATATTAAAAAATGGATATATACCAAAAATGCATATAAATCAATGTCTAATAAGCAAACAACTCAAAAATGAAAATAAAATACGTAGTGCTGTGAACCTTCCTTTGTCTGCTCAATGTGGATAGTCCTATAGAGTCCAAACAAATATGTCCAGTATTTGGGGAGTGAATATAGCACTAACAGGAAAAACAGGCAGCTTCTTTAAAAGGGTACAACGACCTCCCTCTCCACCTGCATAGAAAAATAGAAGAAAAAGAAGCGCCAAATCCTAGTGCATTACTGTGCAAAATCGATATATTTAATTCCCAAAAATCTCAATAAAAATGAACTCACAAACATAGAACAAATAAAAGCATGTTATGAGATATACTCATGCTCCTAGGACCAGGAAACACTGCTTCGCTGTTGTGATGAGTCCGTGACACCACTGGATCCAATGCTGCCTTTGTTGCTCACCGCCTGCAGGAACTAACGCCATAGGCACTCCGCAAATGATCTCTCCCAGGGTACAACACCAACGATGATCTTTTGGTTCCCACCGGGGATGGTAGATGCGGCACACCAGCGGATGACGTCACATAGATGGTAGATGATACCGGATCGGTATAATGTCCGAGCAGTTCTGAAGCAAGTGCCTAGGAAGATACACTGCACACCTTCCCTACGCGTTTCATCAGATGGACTGACTTCTTCAGGGGGTAGGCTCTGGGTGTGTAGTATGGCATATATACACACCCACGAGTCCAATTAGCTGGATTAATTAACAGGCAAACAGTGTGTAGGCAATCTGCATAACTAAATAATCAAATTGTGTACATATTTGAACACCTAATAATAGATCTCCACAATTAGATATTTGCCAACACACAATGACATAATATAAAATTAATGACATTCATATTTGTATTTATATATTAAAATATTAAAACAAACTTACAATTTATGTCCTTACTTGGTTATACGGACCACAGGGTGTATCTAGGGATATCAAAATACCCCAATTGAACTGATTATACAGAGATGATATTAACACTAGTTAACACTTAATAGGTATGGCTTGAGGAGGGTAGATCTAATAACAAACATTAATGATGAAGAGTTGAATAGTTACTGAACAATTGGTTAACTTATATTGGTATAATAAATAAATAAACTGAATATATCTTAATTGGGCTGTTTGTGGATCAAAAAATCCATCATTGAATTAAGCAATAATCCATTACAAATTATTCTTATGTTACCAATTAAATTTATATAGCAATATTGGGTAATGAGTATAATAACTAGGCATGCTTATCTAATACCCCATAGATTAGAGGTTAATGTGTTTGCTAATTTGCATGAATTCCTCCAACAAGGGAAATCTTCTAGATATACAGTATGGATCTCCCTATATAGTAGAAACAGCGTGGAAGAGAGCAACATGATAGTCCAAACTAAATTTAGTACGGAGTTTAGAAATAAATTTGGAAGTTTAGACCGGACATGTATCCTAGGTCACATGTATAACCAGCCTAGCAAGATTGCATGGTACAGCCAATCTCTCGACACTCCCCAATACTAATTGGGGGGGGGAAATGGGAAGGATGGTGTAGTGTTGTGAATGATTATGTGTGTGAATATATATGTATATATATGTGAATATTGATTGAGACTAAGGTGTGATATCAATCATTTATAAATGAGTCCGAAAGGGCACTGTGCTCAAATATATATGTGAATAATATATAGTTTATGTGTGTAACTACTAGTGGATATTATATTAAATAAAATTCCCCATTATATGTGATGAATATTATAAATAATAATGTGAATCTCCATATAGGTGTAAATTATTAATAATCTATAATTGGTGATCACGAAGGGAACATGTCAAGCATGTTCAACCCAGACCTCCGCGATCGCCCCACACTTTTGAGGTGTGAGGTTCAAATAATTGAAAGGAAAAGGAAAAAGAAGGAAGAATCACAATATAAGCAGATTGAGATTCAAATGACTGTGCTGACATCGGTACAATCATTCAGGCCTTCTGGACTAAGGGCCTCATGCAGTAAGCGTTGATAAGGGAAATATGGCCATGTTATAGCCAAAATTGGGTTTGAGATTCAGTAAGCGCCGATAAGTGCTTCATATCGCCAGGTTTCGGAGCCGATAATTTGGTTATGGCCAGTCGCCTGCCGATAAGCCTGTTTTCGACACTGATCGCCACTTTTTTAAATCGGCTGGATTCAACAAAAAAAACAGCTTATCGGGGCTGATCGGCACTACGAAATTGAGATGTTATGGCCGATTTCTCCCGCCAACTAAAGTTGGCAGTTTGGACGGGAGAACGATCGCTAAGGCTGCCGGAACGGCACTTAGAAAAAAAACATCTTCTGTACATCAATGGAAGTCAATGGAGCGGGGACGTATAACAGTATAGTACTGTTTACGTTTCATTGCTCACAATACAAACGTCATTTGCATTACAGTGTGGGGGCATTCCCTGCATTGTGTCACAGCTGATGTGTCTTATTTGCATAACATTCGACTTTTACATGTTTTCAGCATTTGCGGGTCACATTACTCATCATGTGATGATGTGGCAAGGGAAAATACTATACTACACTCTTAAAGGAGAACCTCACATCATATCACACATTTTACTCAACTCAGCGACAATTATTTACATGATGTTACACATGTCACACATGTCACACATACACAGTATATTCATCTTCCTTTACATTACACAATGCTTGTAATGTGACACGCATCTTTAAACGTTCATGTACATCTGTCTTCTCATGTTTACATATACTTTTGGGTCCTCCCTATTTTCATGACGTCACTTATTGGACGCTCAATCACATTGCATGTTTACATTGTAACCGTTGCATTACAAGCACTTCAACCTAACTTATACACACATGTACAGTAATTCATCATTGGGACACCTTGTAAACTCATTCTATACCAACTATCCTCCTTACACAAATGCATGCATATGCACACGACTATTCATTGTTGCCAACATGTCACAATAACATGGATAATTACACATGTTACACAAAACTTTTCCCACGTCAATCTCAGCCTTTTTGTCTCATTACATGACTGACTCTTGCGTTCACAAGTGTTACATGCATTGCACATGCAACTATTTATTTGCAAGCAGTCTTTGAACAAAGCTTCACGTCACATCATTGCCAAATATCATCATTCCCTGCAGAATACACACAACAAATACTTAGAACAACAAGTGCACACAGCTTGCCACAGAAGTACTTTATTATGTTAATGTAACACCTTGCATTTTACTATGTCACCTGACATCATCACATACCTATTTAAAGGACGCACATTACCTGCTCATTCACAGCTACTCATTTCAAAATGTTGCGAATGTTTAGGAGACGCAGGAACATTCTTTTCTATGACATGCTTGCTGATCAAGAGAATGATATAGGGCAAGGTAGGGACACACCGAGGGACAGTGACAGTGACGCGGATACGACAGGGACAGGGAGAGGGACAGGCCGAGGGACAGGTAGAGGGACAGGAGATCAGAGGAGAAGACAGAGGAGACAAGTTGTGCCTCGTCCGCGTCTGTACAGAGAGAGAACCCTGTTAGATGGGATGAGTGAGGAGGAGATTGTAAGTCGCTATCGTTTGAGTTCAGCAGCAATCTTAGCTCTTTATGAGGAGATAAGGGGGGATTTAGATTTTTTCACAGCCAGAGGTCGTGCAGTCCCTGGGCTTGTTAAAATGCTGTGCTCATTACATTATCTTGCTTCCGCGTCATACCAGACAACTGTGGGCATAGTGGGCGGGGTCTCGCAATCTACATTCTCGCGGGCCTTGACCCAGTTTCTCTATGCACTCAATAGACGCGCTAGGAATTATATTCATTTTCCTACAGAGGCAACAGAGTGGCTGGAAGTCAGGACTGGCTTTTATAATATAGCAGGGATACCATCTGTGCTGGGTGCAATCGATTGCACACATGTTGCTTTGATTGCACCTAGTCAGAGTGAGCATGTGTACCGCAATCGGAAGCACTACCATTCACTCAATGTACAGGTGGTATGTGATGCCACGATGAGGATAATGCATGTGGTACCCAAGTTCCCTGGTTCCAGTCACGATTCCTCTATCCTGAGGAACTCTTCAGTCTTCCATGCGTTCGAAGAGGGACATTTTGAACCTGGTTGGCTGCTGGGTGAGTACATATTTACATGTTCTAACACAAAACACATGTTGATTTAGGAATGTTGGCATTGTACAATTTGATCACTAATGTCAGCTTATGTGTGCTCCATTCATTATAGGTGACTCAGGATACGGAATTAGGCCGTGGCTCTTGACTCCGGTGCTAAACCCTCAAACTGAAGCAGAGGACAGGTACAATGCAGCCCATATATCTACAAGATCTGTTATAGAGAGGACATTTGGCCTACTCAAGACCAGGTTTAGGTGTCTGGACAGAACTGGTGGGGCTCTTCTATACAAGCCTCAAAAAGTGTCTGATATTATCCTTGCCTGTTGCATTTTGCACAATGTTGCACTCAGGCACAATGTACAGTCAGACCTAGCTGAGGCTTTGGTAGACGAGCATCCCACCCATGTAGCTGCTGAAAATGAACAAACAGCCAGTGGTAGCCAGACACGACAGAATCTCATCAATTCATTTTTTTCTTGTAAGTACAAACTCATATGTTCCTAGTACTACTTTTATAGTTTAATTATGTTATATTAACAATAATGTTTCTTTATATAACCTTCTGTTAGGACACAGATGAATATGGGTTGCACACCTTTCTTTTCTCTGCTGTGTGCACAAAGGGATGTGGCACCGGTATGTTATTGTTGCACAGGTTATATAATCCCTCTTCAATTGTACTTTAGTTGTGTGTATGTGAATACAACTTGGGTAACAAAGCAATAATATTTTAGCATTGTGTTATTCCTTATGCTAAGACAAAACACATATTATGCCCATAATCATTCATGCTTCTAGTATGCTTACATACAATGTTATTGGTGCAGTGTAACATGTACATCCATATGATGTGTACACCAGGCTGATTTACATTTTGAATGTCATGAAATATACATGGTGTTGTACATTTAACACCAAATACACACTTTGCTGTGTTGTTTACGGTACTGAAGATGGCATGTCAATGTTTGCAATTTATATATTGTTCCTTTGCATTATAGGTATATCTCCAGTATGACTGATCATGGTATGTATATTTGCTGACATCTCTCATAAGATGTGGCTACCTCAATCTTCCTATAATTATTGGAACTAAAAACCCAACATATTGGTTTAAACACAAATGTTACATATATGTACTTTCTGTATCATGTATATGCATTTAGCTACTCTTGAGCTTTCATGTGCATTGTATTACAAAATGATTACTCACATTTCATCACATTTTATGTATGTTTCCTTATAATTTCCATTAATGTAATATAGAGGTGGTTGGAGAAAAGGGGATAACTGTACTTATTTGTTTACTTACGGGAGCACATTCATCACTAGCATAGACACACTTTTTAAGACAACTGTTTGTGTCTCTATCAATTGGTGTAGGATCCATGTATAACACCGACAAATGATAACACCAGCTTTATTATGGTAGCTTATATCATCATATTGACTATACTATGTATTTCTAAACGATTAATAAACACAGTAAACTATAGTTAGTTAGGTTAATGAAATATACACAGAAACGTACTTCATAACATGATGGTGATGTCATATTCAGAACATCATGCATTGGAGGGGACCATAACATCTGGCCAGTAACATTATTTGCTACAGTCCCAAACCATTTTATCTACATACCCATGTAACAAGAGATTTTAAAAATAAATGGCTACTTGGTTGTAAGTGTCCTTTACATTGGGAGAAGGAGTGGCTCAGTGAGTAAAGACACACACTGGCACTGATAGTTTGAAGCAGGGGAGTCTGGTTCAATTCCCGGTGTGGGCTCCTTGTGACCTTGGCCAAGTCACTTTATCTCCCTGTGCCTCATGCGGCAAAAAAACATTTGTACGTTCCACGGGCCAGGGACCTCAGGCTGAAACATGTGTCTGTAAATCGCTGCGTACAACTAGCAGCCCTATACATGAACATGCTCATATTATTATTATTATTGTTACATAGTTTCGACAGTCATACGTTCCATTACATATTAGAATACACAAATGTGTTAGCAGAGTGGGAATGGTTGTTATATATAAAACACACCATGTCATAAAATGTTAGTAGTCATTAAAGAACACTCAATAAAAATTCATGAGGCACTCTTTTGCAACATCATTATGTTAATTAAGTGCTTATGCAATATAGGCATAAGGGTATCACATTTTTAATTGTTTGTTAATAAGCGCTGCAAGCAATATAAAATTAGTTCCATATGTAGTATAGTAGTCGGTGGCTCCTCCTCACAATCATCTCATATAAAGGTAGACTCTTCTGAAATCATACATTGATCCGATTGTATCTTCCCCGACATCTCTGAAATACAGCAAACACATGATGGTCAAAGATGGCACCTTACTAGATATGCATCCGTGACAACGCGTTACGCAGCTCTATATGATTGTGTAGATACACACGTCAGTCACTTATATGTTAGAAGTAAAACTGTTCATCAGTATGTAATGTTTCTTTAAATTTGTAGCAGGCATAACTATGTATAAGAAGTGAACGTTGCCTGTATACTGAAAGATGTGCGCGCACATCTTTGTGTGCGCACGCACTTCACGCTTGGCTCCACTAACTGTTAGCGCATGCGCAAAACAAAGCGTACGTTGTGCGTTCAATACATGTTGAAAATACCAGTAAACATAACATCTTTATTTCAAATACAATGAAGACGAAACTACATTCGTTCTAAACGAGTACATCTGTATTCTTTTTAAACAGACGTGTTTGAACAGAAAGCACGGCCGATAACACAATGCGCAAATGCAATACGTGTGACGTCATGTTAAGCCAGCGTGAAACGCACGCTAACACTCCTCCCACTCAATTAACATTCGGCTAACGCCCAGGGTACGCCTACAAACACTGAGCCGCACGCATCACACACTGCAGTTACCGTTACTATAACAAAACATGACAGCCAATAGGCTTTGAGGCGCGCACGTCGCTTGGGGGCGGGACTTACATCCGTAATCCTTTTTAAGGACGCCTTGGCCCATGACAAGGGTCCCACGTCATACGTGGTGGACCCGGTTTTCAATGTTGTAGATGTTGCATGATAACAAAACAGGTATGTGTTAGAGTAATGGTAAAATGTTGCTAATATGTTTAAAGGGATAGGAAAGTACGTATATTTATTCCGTCAGCAATGTGTACTACTCTTTCAGGTCCTACTATATTGTATTAGGAAACAATTTGTTTGTGATCGCTACATGTTATGCAGTCTGCAATGTTACGCTGTATCCACGCATTGAAAGTGAAAATGGTGGTTACAAAAAAAAAAAAAATTTAAACGCAGAGTCAACGCATAACGATTGTTATATTTACCATTCTTCTAGAATTAACTCTTCGCCTGGCTGCAACTGGTCGCTCCAGAAATGCAAGCCATTTTCATCCACGCTTAACCCAACCGCTGAATCCAGTATGGCACATATCTCCTCCAGGATGCGCTCATAGGAATCGCCACTGCTTTCTTCAAATAATTGGTCGGGAGGTAGGTTCATTTCTTCCGGTTCCCATTCCAATGCAATTTCAGCTGAAAGGCTTGGTACATAATCATAGTACTTTTGTTCTTGTACAATGTGGGTTTCAGGAATGGAGGCTGCAGATATTGCAGCACGTATCGATTCAAACGGATCAGTAGTAGCGGATACATTGCTATTGCCATTAGGAATAAATATGCCTTTCACGACAATATAAGTGCCGTCTTTCAGGAGAAATTGTTTTTCCGGGGCAATCTTCCAGAAACCATAGGTGTGTTGTAGCTTATCCTGGTCACGTTCAAAAAAGTCATTACTTGATAAAGTGAATCTTATTGAGGAATTAAAATTCCGTGCATGCTTACGGTCTTGGTAATAAGGATATTTTGCTCGAATGAAATCATCGATTTGGCGTGTGCTTGCTTTCTGTCCGCGACTGTTCAAGATGGCTTCACAGATCATGTACTTATACCCTAAAAGGGGATTAATATTGTTAACGAATTCATCAGCCATGTCTGAGTAGCACAAAAGCTGTGTGCAGGTCTGTGTTATTTGCTCATCAAAATGAATGTGCTGAATGGCTAACAAACTCCTGTTTTTCCTTGTCAAGGTCAACAAAAGTAACTACTTTGACTCCTTATTTCAAACGCCAATTGGATTTGTTTGTCTAATTGGGTTAACAGTTGTGGTTCGTGATATGGGACTGTGGGAGAAACATTTCTCCTTCTTTTATCTCGTTTGTGAAAAACATCCCTAGACTGTGAATGCGTTCACATAGTGTTTTTTTGAAAACTAACAAAGACCAGTGTGTGAAAATATTTCTTAGCCAGGCATATCAGTAAAAACACACCTGCAAAAAGAAATGTTTTTTCCCCGCTTACATTTCTGTGTGTATGTGAAAGTCTGGTTAACTCCCTGTCTGCATGAGTTTAAATACGTGTGTATATATATATATATATATATATATATATATATATAAATATATCTCTTATAAAAATATATATATATTTATATATAATATTTTATTTTTTTTTATATTGCAGGAGTACACACAACATTGATGGCATTAAGTATACCTTGTATGAAACCTATTTAAATGGTGAGAAACATGATTGAATTAAGTAATAAACATTTGTTTAAGCACAATACTGTTAGAGTCTCATACTTAGGATATTTCTCAAACATTAGGCCTGTATTATTAAAATAGTGTTTTCACAAGGAAGCATGAAGTGTATTAGTTTGTGTATACCAGTTTATATAGTACTATATATATATATATATATATATATATATATATATATATGTATATATATATGTATATATATATATATATATATATATATATATATATATATATATATATATATATACATATATATATATATACATATATATATATACATATATATATATACATATATATATATACATATATATATATATATATATATATATATATATATATACTCACACTCACACTCACACTCACACACACTCAGTGTGTGTGTGTGTGTGTGTATATATATTATTATACATTCTGAGATGTTATAGAAACGAACACACAACTGATTAAAGGACAAAATTACAATGGCCAAGCAAGGCAAAGGTAAGTAATAATTTACACATAATCCTGCTGTACACGTACAAGAAAGATGTTTGCACTTACTTAGGTGTTTTAATAATTGCATGTGACTAATATGCATATGCAATTCTTACATCAATTAACACACCCAAATGCAATGTTTTGCTGCAAAGTCAATGGCAGCTTCTCTAAACTTAGCAACTGGCTCCTGGTGGACCATTACTGAACAGACGATTACAACATAAATATTTATAACACAATTAATTATGAGTGTTAACATTTCCAAAACTTCACGTGTACAAGAACATAGTTGAAAGTTTGGAAACAACACAGTCTTCAGCATACATACAATAGTAATTAGATAATCTGAAGTCAACAAAACAAGGCCAAAGACATATTTTCTGAATTATAACATTTATTTTTTTTGTTCCTTTTGCGAGCGAGTAACAGGCCTGCTTGTTGTCTCTTGAATTTTCCTTTTTCTTTTGCCACCAACTTTAGGCACAACAGAGCCACTTTGAGTGGCCTCTGGCACTTCACGGGCAGGGCTTGTGGCCAGTGACTGTTCACCTACGGGGCTTGTGGCCAGTGACTCACCTACAGGGCTTGTGGCCAGTGACTCACCTACAGGGCTTTTGGGCAGTGATTCACCTACAGGGCTTTTGGGCAGCGATTCACCTACAGGGCTTTTGGGCAGCGATTCACCTACAGGGCTTTTGGGCAGCGACTCACCTACAGGGCTTTTGGGCAGCGATTCACCTACAGGGCTTTTGGGCAGCGACTCACCTACAGGGCTTTTGGGTAGTGACTGTTCACGGACAGGGCTTGTGCCCAGTGACACATGTGAGCAAGTTGGTAGACACTGCACAAGTGATGGTTGGTCTGTTTCATGTGTGTCTTGTTTTGTTTTTGTCGCCTCCTTTGTAGGTGTCTGCTGCTGAATTTGTACAGATGGCAGCGGTAGGATGTCATCAGGAACCTGCACAGCAATGTCTGCTACTTGACCGGTAACATTTGGGCCTGGTGAATGAATATCAGATGAATGTGGTGAAAACTGACCTGCATGAACAGATCCTGGCTGGGAGGTGTTGAATTGTGGTACATTAGTCATTCTCCAGTAATTAGCTTGTGTTTGCTGAACAACTAATGCTTCGAATGAGGTGTTGATTTTTTGCAACTGTTTAGGCACTTCAATGAAGACTCTGTGGAGATGTGCCAATTGTGATACTGTTTCTTCCTGCAGTCCAATCATCCTTTCCAGCACTGTCATCATGTCTGAATGGCGACGATTTTCTGCGTCCACTATTTTTCCCTCTGAAGCTACAATTGCATCGTATGTGGAAGTTGATGGACGATTTGGCGGTACAACAGTTTCTATTGGCACCTCTTCATGGTCACATGATTGTATTTCAGTCTCTTCTGTGGCGTCATCCTCATCATACTCATCATCCTCATCACCATGATGTTCTAAAAAGAAATGTACACATTATTAAATGGCATGTTAATGTATGCTGTGTTACTATGTAATTGTACTGTGTCCTAAGTAACACCTAACATGTTAGCATACGTTTTATAACCTCATTAAAAACTACCTTGACTTACGAATAATGTTTGGACTCAGTATGAAATATGAATGAATGAAAAGTTGCTCTAAACTCAGAAGTCCTACATGATAATTAACATCACTAACACAATACATGTTGCCTTACACTTAATTTTCACTGACACTAAGTAATCCTATTTAAAGAAGATGTGCAAAACAAATAATGCACATGACAACATAACATATAGAAGAGCACATATTATATGGCCAGCAAATGATACACTCACCTTCTAGTAGTGTTGAGCTGGCTGACCCAGGTGAAGACACTTGTTCCATCTCAGGTGACACATGTCCTCCAGGGGCAACTATATATAACAATAACATAAGTTTTACATTTACATGTGTAAATATTGAACAAACACTTATTGTATGTTCTGTATTTATGATTAACTAACAACATCAGTTCCTTAACCGAAAATGTGTGTGAAAGTGAACATAAATAGTTGTAATAACACTGTACATGCCTGTGTACTTAGAACTTTTGAGTTCCCTAACATACAACATACTATGGTTCTGCAGTAATGCGTGAGGAAAAATACATTAAATTTGTACCTAAAAATCATATGTTGTGTAGTGATATCAGTATCATAATGTACATAACTATCATGAGATGACCATTCACAATGGTTATCATGAAGGTGGTCATATTGCAAAAAGTGTTGTTTTTGGTAGAGGATATGTGTGGTACATTAATCGAAGATGTGGCACACCTGAATGTGGCTGTGACTCAACAAGACAACACATGCAGTGTGTGATAATGTGTCTTTCATAGTAGTTCAACTATAGATATGAGTGAACTAATGTGTGACGTACGCTTTGATAAGTAATGAGTTGTTGGGGCATTTAGTAGCTAGAGTTAAGCTTTCAAATGAGTGTGATTAACTTCAGTTGTGCTATTCAGGTTGTAAGAAAGGTATTCCCTTCCCCAAAAAGCCTAATCAGCCACACCTTTCAATGACTTGAAACAGGTGCAAATGGTGTGAACTAAGTTGACCGTGAAATGAGGCTGTAATTAGTGTGTGTGCTGAACCCCACCCCCTCTGTTGAAGTGTATGCTGTGATGAGATATTAATTGCAGCTGCTTTAACACAATGGTAGATGAGCTAAGTAGTCATCTGCAGTGTTTAAGTTATGAAAACAATGACATAACATATGATACGTGTGCCTCATTATGCTGTCTGTATATGACATAAAGCAAAAATGGACCTTTTCATAAGCAACTATAGATGTGTTAGTGCCAGTGATGTTTGTAGGCCGTTACATGCAATTTCTTTGATGCATGCTTAAAATAGGCAGTAATGTCATGTTTGTCGGAGTAAAATCAATAAAATACACAATAATATGATACATATTTCTGTTCTGTACCTGTAGCTACTAATAATTTCTCATGAACATGTGTTACACATGTGTACTACCCTGTTGTTCCCCATCTTCGCCCACCATCAATTGCTTCCACTGCAGCTATGCATTTTGGGAATTCACATGTAAATGAGCACGCAATGGCACGTGCTATATTAGTTACTGCTTTTAGTAGGACTACTACATATATGTCTATTTTGAGATATATATATACAGAATCAGACATATACATATATAGATGCAGGTATGCTTATATTGTGAAGACAGTATAAAAAGCAGTGTAACTATGCAAAATAACTGTAAGCAACGACACGCCTAGTACAGTAATATTTATCACCTGCTGGAAATTGTGACGGATAAATTCCAATGTCACGGTCACCAGCCAAGCCTTCCACGACGACGGTAAGTAATTTTGGCCGAAGCAGCTCCTCCAATGGAGTCAATATGAGACGTTGTGGTGTGGGCCCACCTCCAGTGCCAGTAGCATGCACGCGTTGGTCTTGTATTTTCTTTTTCAATTTGGACCTAATATCATCAAATCTTTTCCGACAATGATACTTGTCCCTGACACTATTCCCACAGGCATTGACACCAATGACTATTGTGTCCCACATTTCTTTTTTGCTTGCTGCACTTGTCCGCCCTTGAAAAACATATAAAAGATATGAGGTAAATTAATAATAATATAAGCACCAGTTTCCTACACTGCTAGCTGTTCCAAGAGATAGCAAACATGCTGTTTTATGTGTAATATGTGCAGCACATGAGCATTCACTACTAAACCTATACATGTAAGCAAGGTTGCATTCATATTGTATGCAGTTCTGGCAAATTGACCGCCTGTGTTTATTTGTCCTTGTAAGGCATGATAAAAAGCTGTGTTTCCACACTAATGAACATAGAAAGATATTGTGTACCCATATTTGCATATGAACAAAACTCAGATGACCTAGGATCACATGTATTTGAATAATAAATGTAAAGTTACACTTACCTACTAAATGTCCATAGAGACTGTCATAGTGCTCCAGAATGCCAGTGACAAGAGCCCTATTTTCCTGGTCATTGAAGCGAGGATTACGTGGCTTCTCCACACGTTTTTTCCGAGCAGGTTTAGGGTCAGAGCTTGGCTGGTGCTGACTGGACTCTCCTTCTTCCAATGGAAGAGCCTCCAAAAGCTGGCCACCAGCAAGCACGCCACCACCAGACACCCCATCAGCAACTGCGCCACCAGCAGCACTCCCAGCACCAGCACTCCCACTCCTAGCACCAGCACTCCCACTCCTAGCACCAGCACTCCCACTCCTAGCACCAGCACTCACACTCCTAGCACCAGCACTCACACTCCTAGCACCAGCACTCCCACTCCCAGCAACAGCACTCCCACTCCCAGCAACAGCACTCCCACTCCCAGCAACAGCACTCCCACTCCCAGCAACAGCACTCCCACTCCCAGCAACAGCACTCCCACTCCCAGCAACAGCACTCCCACTCCCAGCAACAGCACTCCCACTCCCAGCAACAGCACTCACACTCCCAGCAACAGCACTCCCACTCCCAGCAACAGCACTCCCACTCCCAGCAACACCACTCGGTGCACCAGCAACATCACTCCCCTGAACAGTACGTTCACTCCGACGCGTACTCCCACGAGTAGCACTCCCACTCCCACCAGCATCACTCTTCCCACGCTTTGCGGGCATACTTCCAGCACTCACAAAAAACAGACAAGAAATGTACAGGCAATCACACGACCCACTTCCACATATAAAACAAGACAAAGATGTAAACAAAACAACAAAGGACAAAGCTCACCCAATACACAACAAGTCTCTCAGTCAATATGCAAATCTTCAATCGTCCAGCTCTGTGCGTCTCTCTCTCTCTCTCCCTCCCAACAACACAGAGAATGATTAGCAGTACACGTTGCCTTTAAATATGGCGCGCAATCAAAAACATGCTTGTTTCGCCTGATTCAGCAAGATTTGTGATTGTGCAACCTAACAGCACCCCGCCACGCACGCCGATACACCTGTGTGTGATCGGCTCATCATCGTGAGAGTGGGCGGATTTGTTTTCTGGTTGATTTTGCATGTATTCGGCACTTACTGCATACGGAGAGGGAAAAACGCCAATAACATGACTAATCGATAAGCTTGCCGATTTCACATAATCGTCGCTTACTGCATGAGGCCCTAAGTGTATTCAATTCGTAGATCCAGTATGTCTCTCTAAAATTAAGGAGTTTGTGCTTATCTCCACTCAAAAGTGTCGAACTGATTGCCTCAATACCCATGACTACTAAAGAAGACAGATCATTATTGTGTTTCAATTCGTAATGTCTGGACAGACTATGTGTTTTTAACCCATGTATTATATTACGTCGATGTTCCAGGAATCGTATACATAGGGCCCTTTTGGTTCTACCAATATACTGAAGCCCACAGGGGCACATGATTGCGTAAACAATATAGGTGGACAGACAGTTGATATGACCTTTTATTTGATGTATAGATCCATTTGAATGGGATGTAATATTCTCTGTCTTCTTTAAATGTTTGCACATAAGACATCTTGAGCGATTGCACAAGAAGTTGCCATTTTTTATATTCTTACTTGTTTGTACAGTATTTTGGAATTTTTTCAGTCTACTGGGTGCCACAATTGATTTTATATTTCTGGCCTTCTGGAATACCACCGGTATTTTTGGTGGCAGATTTTTCCCTATGATTGGATCACTGAGTAGAATTTCCCAGTGTTTGTTTAGTATATTTTTAATTTTTTGTGAGGCACAGTTAAATTGCGTTATAAACTGAGGAATGCAAGTCTGTTTTTTATCCATGGTACGCATCTTTTTGTTTCTTGATATTATATTGCCCTTTGACTGGTCTAAAAGTTTTTGTCTATCTAGTTGACCCACTTGTTTAAAAGTCTCCATGACCGTATGATTATTGTAACCTTTGTCTACAAACTTCTTAACTAGAGAGTCCCCCTGAGCCAAGTAGTCCGACTCAAGAGAACAATTTCTCCTGATTCTGAGAAATTGGCCCCTGGGGACGTTCTCCAGCCATTTATGGTAGTGGTTGCTGTTATGATGTAAGTATGCATTTGTTGACACTTTTTTGAAGAATGTTTTGGTTGCAATTTCATTCTCATTGTTCACCATTAGTTCCAAATCCAAAAAGTTGATATTATATTTATTTATTTCAAAAGTGAACTTCAAATCCATCTGATTGTCATTAAACGATGTTAGGATCTCACTCAATGCCTCCTGTTCACCGTCCCAAATGAATATCAGGTCATCTATGAAACGGCCATAGAACACCAAGCCCTCCACAGATCTGCAGGTAGTAATCACTTTCAAATAAAAAATAATTATGTTCCAGAATGAACAGGATTGCAATCAAAATAAATTCTCTCTGTATCTTATTAATTAGAATTTCTTTTTCCAAAAAGTGTGCTATTGCTGCCACCCCTTTAGTATGACCAATGCACGTATAAAGCGAGGCCACATCACATGTGGCCCAAATATAGGTGGATTTCCAGGGTATCCCAGAGATGGAGTCTATAACATGCAGCGTGTCCCTAATATGTGATCTCAACTTGACCACCATAGGTTGTAAAAAATGGTCAACATACTGGGACACGCTGGACGTCATTGACTCCACCCCAGAGACGATTGGTCTCCCCGGTGGGTTTACTGGATCTTTGTGTATCTTTGGTATATGGTAAAACACTGGTGTTCTAGGGTTTCGATTGAATCTAAAATCAAATTCTGCATTTGTGATTATTCCCATATGTTGTGCCTCTAGGAGAAAGATCCTTAGGTCTTTTTGATAGATATCCATTGGATCTCTATGCAGAAGTACATACGACTTCCCATCACCCAACAAACGATTCGCTTCTGCTATGTATATATTCCTATCTTGAAGCACTATGCCACCCCTTTGTCTGCCTGTCTTATTACAATTTCACTTGCTTCACTCAATTCTTTTAAAGCCTGTAATTAATTTCTATGCAAATTATTTTTTTGTAATGAAGGTGTATTTTGGCAGAGTGATTCGAAATCTTTCAATACAAGTGTATAAAATGTATCAATAAACCCCCCTTTGGCTTGATAGGGGAAGAAAGTGGATTTTGGGACAAAGGGTGAATGTTTGATGTTAACTGTAGGGAGTTCTACAAGAGTGGTATCGGCATCAGTTGATGAAGACAATACTGGATCTACCAAGTTTTCCACAATGTTTAATGTGACACCATTTGATTGTATAACATGTTTTGTAAAAATGTCCAAGTTTGGACCACAATGTGTATCCATATCAGCTGTATCAAAGCCATCTGCCAAAAGTGATGTCATAGCCTTAATACAGTCCCTCTCTTGAGAATTGAAAATCTCCTCCTTCTCCTTACCCTTTAGAGTGAAAAATCTCATTAAAGTGACCTTTCTAATATATTTGTTTAAATCTACAAATAAATTTAAAAATTTTGGTGAACTACTAGGTGCAAAGGAAAGACCTTTAGAGAGGAGTGCGGTATGATGTGCCGACAATACAAAACTTGATAGATTGAAAATACCGTGACTCTCCGGCATCAATGTCCTTAGTCTGCCTTCCTTCTTTCTTTGTTCACGCTGCCCAGATCTTCTTCCTCGCTGTTTCTTTTTCTGCGTTGTGAGGAATTTTCCCGTGCTGTGGGGTGTCTGTCCCATAGAGGATATGTTCTCCCTTTCTCTATCTCTCCTCCTCCTTCTTCACCATCTCTAAAAAAGAAGCGGTATGGGATGTTGATTTAGACAGAGGTAGCGTAGATTCCCTATTTGGATGTTTAGAGATAGCCCCACTTGTTGCTCCCCCTTCCTTGTTTACAGGACCTGAACTCTTAGGGGAATCTGATAAAACCTCAAATCTATTTTCTGTAGAACACACCGGTGTTAAAGGTTTATCTTCCTTCTGTTTCTTAGTTCTTGGTGTATGTGTTCCAGATGTTGCTGCTGAAGTATGTTGGTAATCCCTACTTCTTTCCCTATGTTTATTGTATTTCTTCCCTTTCTTGGGGGGATATTGGTGTTTGGAATCATCTCGCCTAACTCTTTTCCAATTTGTAACCTGATCAGTTGCATAATCATTAGTATCTCTATGATATTTCTTATCTTTACGTTCCATAATATCATTTTCATAGTTTAATACTCTCTTATTAACCAATTGATCCAATTCCTGAAATTCTTCACTCTCTGCATGAGGAATTAAAATTTGCTGTACTTCCTCTATTTCTTTCTCAGTAATTTTCACTCTCTCCTCCCGATAAGAGATTAGCAAGCGAATTAGTGAGAAAGAACATTTCTCCAAAATAGAGTTCCAATTTGAGGAAAAATCCTCACTGGTTTCAAATGTAGGTTTCTTTGTTACTCTTAGACCTCTTGGAATTATTTTTTCATTTAAATATCTTTCCAATGAGAGCAGATCAAGCCAATGCTTCATCTCCTCCTTAGCCAATTTCTCAAGCCTGAAAAATTGGTTTTTAGATCTATACCCTCCTCCATATCCTCAACTGTAATAGACTCAGTTGGTTTGAGATAATTTTGCCTTCTGGCCAACCTTTCTTTACTCTTAGACATCATGATAAAAACAGTATTTCTGGCACCCAACCAACAGCTGCTGACCGTAAAGTTGAAAAACTATTTGCAATATGTACAATAGAGGACTGCGCTATTGTGTGAAATGCCAGAAATTAATGGTATAACTAAATGTTAAATGAATATAAATTAATGAAAATATGTAATTAATAAAATATAATATTAAAAAATGGATATATACCAAAAATGCATATAAATCAATGTCTAATAAGCAAACAACTCAAAAATGAAAATAAAATACGTAGTGCTGTGAACCTTCCTTTGTCTGCTCAATGTTGATAGTCCTATAGAGTCCAAACAAATATGTCCAGTATTTGGGGAGTGAATATAGCACTAACAGGAAAAACAGGCAGCTTCTTTAAAAGGGTACAATGACCTCCCTCTCCACCTGCATAGAAAAATAGAAGAAAAAGAAGCACCAAATCCTAGTGCATTACTGTGCAAAATCGATAATTTATATTATGTCATTGTGTGTTGGCAAATATCTATTTGTGGAGATCTATTATTAGGTGTTCAAATGTGTACACAATTTGATTATTTAGTTATGCAGATTGCCTACACACTGTTTGCCTGTTAATCAATCCAGCTAATTGGACTCGTGGGTGTGTATATATGCCATACTACACACCCAGAGCCTACCCCCTGAAGAAGTCAGTCCATCTGATGAAACGCGTAGGGAAGGTGTGCAGTGTATCTTCCTAGACACTTGCTTCAGAACTGCTCGGACATTATACCGATCCGGTATCATCT
The DNA here is from genome assembly GCF_040206685.1 of Ascaphus truei. Classification (NCBI taxonomy): domain Eukaryota; kingdom Metazoa; phylum Chordata; class Amphibia; order Anura; family Ascaphidae; genus Ascaphus; species Ascaphus truei. The sequence continues at coordinate 308,465,890 of NC_134485.1, forward strand.
ACCATCTATGTGACGTCATCCGCTGGTGTGCCGCATCTACCATCCCCGGTGGGAACCAAAAGATCATCGTTGGTGTTGTACCCTGGGAGAGATCATTTGCGGAGTGCCTATGACGTTAGTTCCTGCAGGCGGTGAGCAACAAAGGCAGCATTGGATCCAGTGGTGTCACGGACTCATCACAGCAGCGAAGCAGTGTTTCCTGGTCCTAGGAGCATGAGTATATCTCATAACATGCTTTTATTTGTTCTATGTTTGTGAGTTCATTTTTATTGAGATTTTTGGGAATTAAATATATCGATTTTGCACAGTAATGCACTAGGATTTGGCGCTTCTTTTTCTTCTATTTTTCTATGCAGGTGGAGAGTGAGGTCGTTGTACCCTTTTAAAGAAGCTGCCTGTTTTTCCTGTTAGTGCTATATTCACTCTCCACATACTGGACATATTTGTTTGGACTCTATAGGACTATCCACATTGAGCAGACAAAGGAAGGTTCACAGCACTACGTATTTTATTTTCATTTTTGAGTTGTTTGCGCTTATTAGACATTGATTTATATGAATTTTTGGTATATATCCATTTTTTAATATTATATTTTATTAATTACATATTTTCATTAATTTATATTCATTTAACATTTAGTTATACCATTAATTTCTGGCATTTCACACAATAGCGCAGTCCTCTATTGTACATATTGCAAATAGTTTTTCAACTTTATGGTCAGTAGCTGTTGGTTGGGTGCCAGAAATACTGTTTTTATCATGATGTCTAATAGTAAAGAAAGGTTGGCCAGAAGGCAAAATTATCTCAAACCAACTGAGTCTATTACAGTTGAGGATATGGAGGAGGGTATAGATCTAAAAAACCAATTTTTTCAGGCTTGAGAAATTGGCTAAGGAGGAGATGAAGCATTGGCTTGATCTGCTCTCATTGGAAAGATATTTAAATGAAAAAATAATTCCAAGAGGTCTAAGAGTAACAAAGAAACCTACATTTGAAACCAGTGAGGATTTTTCCTCAAATTGGAACTCTATTTTGGAGAGATGTTCTTTCTCACTAATTCGCTTGCTAATCTCTTATCGGGAGGAGAGAGTGAAAATTACTGAGAAAGAAATAGAGGAAGTACAGCAAATTTTAATTCCTCATGCAGAGAGTGAAGAATTTCAGGAATTTGATCAATTGGTTAATAAGAGAGTATTAAACTATGAAAAAGATATTATGGAACGTAAAGATAAGAAATATCATAGAGATACTAATGATTATGCAACTGATCAGGTTACAAATTGGAAAAGAGTTAGGCGAGATGATTCCAAACACCAATATCCCCCCAAGAAAGGGAAGAAATACAATAAACATAGGGAAAGAAGTAGGGATTACCAACATACTTCAGCAGCAACATCTAGAACACATACACCAAGAACTAAGAAACAGAAGGAAGATAAACCTTTAACTTTAAAGAAAATAGATTTGAGGTTTTATCAGATTCCCCTAAGAGTTCAGGTCCTGTAAACAAGGAAGGGGGAGCAACAAGTGGGGCCATCTTTAAACATCCAAATAGGGAATCTACGCTACCTCTGTCTAAATCAACATCCCATACCGCTTCTTTTTTAGAGATGGTGAAGAAGGAGGAGAGATAGAGAAAGGGAGAACATATCCTCTATGGGACAGACACCCCACAGCACGGGAAAATTCCTCACAACGCAGAAAAAGAAACAGCGAGGAAGAAGATCTGGGCAGCGTGAACAAAGAAAGAAGGAAGGCAGACTAAGGACATTGATGCCGGAGAGTCACGGTATTTTCAATCTATCAAGTTTTGTATTGTCGGCACATCATACCGCACTCCTCTCTAAAGGTCTTTCCTTTGCACCTAGTAGTTCACCAAAATTTTTTAATTTATTTGTAGATTTAAACAAATATATTAGAAAGGTCACTTTAATGAGATTTTTCACTCTAAAGGGTAAGGAGAAGGAGGAGATTTTCAATTCTCAAGAGAGGGACTGTATTAAGGCTATGACATCACTTTTGGCAGATGGCTTTGATACAGTTGATATTGATACACATTGTGGTCCAAACTTGGACATTTTTACACAACATGTTACACAATCAAATGGTGTCTCATTAAAAATTGTGGAAAACTTGGTAGATCCAGTATTGTCTTCATCCACTGATGCCGATACCACTCTTGTAGAACTCCCTACAGTTAGCATCAAACATTCACCCTTTGTCCCAAAATCCACTTTCTTCCCCTATCAAGCCAAGGGGGGGTTTATTGATACATTTTATACACTTGTATTGAAAGATTTCGAATCACTGTGCCAAAATACACCTTCATTACAAAAAAATAATTTGCATAGAAATTAATTACAGGCTTTAAAAGAATTGAGTGAAGCAAGTGAAATTGTAATAAGACAGGCAGACAAAGGGGGTGGCATAGTGCTTCAAGATAGAAATATATACATAGCAGAAGCGAATCGTTTGTTGGGTGATGGGAAGTCTTATGTACTTCTGCATAGAGATCCAATGGATATCTATCAAAAAGACCTAAGGATCTTTCTCCTAGAGGCACAACATATGGGAATAATCACAAAAGCAGAATTTGATTTTAGATTCAAACGAAACCCTAGAACACCAGTGTTTTACCATATACCAAAGATACACAAAGATCCAGTAAACCCACCGGGGAGACCAATCGTCTCTGGGGTGGAGTCAATGACGTCCAGCGTGTCCCAGTATGTTGACCATTTTTTACAACCTATGGTGGTCAAGTTGAGATCACATATTAGGGACACGCTGCATGTTATAGACTCCATCTCTGGGATACCCTGGAAATCCACCTATATTTGGGCCACATGTGATGTGGCCTCGCTTTATACGTGCATTGGTCATACTAAAGGGGTGGCAGCAATAGCACACTTTTTGGAAAAAGAAATTCTAATTAATAAGATACAGAGAGAATTTATTTTGAATGCAATAATGTTCATTCTGGAACATAATTATTTTTTATTTGAAAGTGATTACTACCTGCAGATCTGGGGAACGGCTATGGGCACCCGCTTTGCCCCCAGCTAGGCAAACCTATACATGGGCCTATGGGAGGATACTCATGTGTGGGGCAATGCTAGGCTGGGGAAGGGCTTGGTGTTCTATGGCCATTTCATAGACGACCTGATATTCATTTGGGACGGTGAACAGGAGGCATTGAGTGAGATCCTAACATCGTTTAATGACAATCAGATGGATTTGAAGTTTACTTTTGAAATAAATAAATATAATATCAACTTTTTGGATTTGGAACTAATGGTGAACAATGAGAATGAAATTGTAACCAAAACATTCTTCAAAAAAGTGTCAACAAATGCATACTTACATCATAACAGCAACCACTACCATAAATGGCTGGAGAACGTCTCCAGGGGCCAATTTCTCAGAATCAGGAGAAATTGTTCTCTTGAGTCGGACTACTTGGCTCAGGGGGACTCTCTAGTTAAGAAGTTTGTAGACAAAGGTTACAATAATCATACGGTCATGGAGACTTTTAAACAAGTGGGTCAACTAGATAGACAAAAACTTTTAGACCAGTCAAAGGGCAATATAATATCAAGAAACAAAAAGATGCGTACCATGGATAAAAAACAGACTTGCATTCCTCAGTTTATAACGCAATTTAACTGTGCCTCACAAAAAATTAAAAATATACTAAACAAACACTGGGAAATTCTACTCAGTGATCCAATCATAGGGAAAAATCTGCCACCAAAAATACCGGTGGTATTCCAGAAGGCCAGAAATATAAAATCAATTGTGGCACCCAGTAGACTGAAAAAATTCCAAAATACTGTACAAACAAGTAAGAATATAAAAAATGGCAACTTCTTGTGCAATCGCTCAAGATGTCTTATGTGCAAACATTTAAAGAAGACAGAGAATATTACATCCCATTCAAATGGATCTATACATCAAATAAAAGGTCATATCAACTGTCTGTTCACCTATATTGTTTACGCAATCATGTGCCCCTGTGGGCTTCAGTATATTGGTAGAACCAAAAGGGCCCTATGTATACGACTCCTGGAACATCGACGTAATATAATACATGGGTTAAAAACACATAGTCTGTCCAGACATTACGAATTGAAGCACAATAAAGATCTGTCTTCTTTAGTAGTTATGGGTATTGAGGCAATCAGTTCGACACTTTTGAGTGGAGATAAGCACAAACTCCTTAATCTTAGAGAGACATACTGGATCTACGAATTGAATACACTTAGTCCAGAAGGCCTGAATGATTGTATCGATGTCAGCACAGTCATTTGAATCTCAATCTGCTTATATTGTGATTCTTCCTCCTTTTTCCTTTTCCTTTCAATTATTTGAACCTCACACCTCACAGGTTGAGCGATCGCGGAGGTCTGGGTTGAACATGCTTGACATATTCCCTTCGTGATCACCAATTATAGATTACTAATAATTTACACCTACTGCACCGACACACTTTATTCGAGCAAATACCCAGTATGTACCTGGCAGATACCTGGAATGCGCCGCTCCTCACCTCTGACAAGCCCCGTTGCGTTTGCCTTCCCAGCCTGGGTTCATGCCTGGCTAACGGGTGGCTGATCTGTTAAATGATAATGATTAGGATTTAATAGGCTGCAATGCTTCGCGTGTCTACCAGATGGCATAAATTCATGAATTGTAATGCAGTATATATATATATATATATATATATACTGTGCAGTATTGCAGCCAGCGGGAATAAAATGCTTCAATCCCTGCCTGGAAAATAACCCAATGCACTCGGGCAGAAAACAGTCACAAACCTCAATACACCCGGGTATACCCGAATTCGTGGGACTAGCCGAGCTCGAATAAAGTGTGTCGCCAGTGTATATGGAGATTCACATTATTATTTATAATATTCATCACATATAATGGGGAATTTTATTTAATATAATATCCACTAGTAGTTACACACATAAACTATATATTATTCACATATATATTTGAGCACAGTGCCCTTTCGAACTCATTTATAAATGATTGATATCACACCTTAGTCTCAATCAATATTCACATATATATACATATATATTCACACACATAATCATTCACAACACTACACTATCCTTCCCCTTCCCCCCCTCCCCAATTAGTATTGGGGAGTGTCAAGAGATTGGCTGAACCATGCAATCTTGCTAGGCTGGTTATACATGTGACCTAGGATACATGTCCGGTCTAAACTTCCAAATTTATTTCTAAACTCCGTACTAAATTTAGTTTGGACTATCATGTTGCTCTCTTCCACGCTGTTTCTACTATATAGGGAGATCCATATATCTAGAAGATTTCCCTTGTTGGAGGAATTCATGCAAATTAGCAAACACATTAACCTCTAATCTATGGGGTATTAGATAAGCATGCCTAGTTATTATACTCATTACCCAATATTGCTATATAAATTTAATTGGTAACATAAGAATAATTTGTAATGGATTATTGTTTAATTCAATGATGGATTTTTTGATCCACAAACAGCCCAATTAAGATATATTCAGTTTATTTATTTATTATACCAATATAAGTTAACCAATTGTTCAGTAACTATTCAACTCTTCATCATTAATGTTTGTTTTTAGATCTACCCTCCTCAAGCCATACCTATTATGTGTTAACTAGTGTTAATATCATCTCTGTATAATCAGTTCTATTGGGGTATTTTGATATCCCTAGATACACCCTGTGGTCCGTATAATCAAGTAAGGACATCAATTGTAAGTTTGTTTTAATATTTTAATATATAAATACAAATATGAATGTCATTAATTTTATATTATGTCATTGTGTGTTGGCAAATATCTATTTGTGGAGATCTATTATTAGGTGTTCAAATGTGTACACAATTTGATTATTTAGTTATGCAGATTGCCTACACACTGTTTGCCTGTTAATCAATCCAGCTAATTGGACTCGTGGGTGTGTATATATGCCATACTACACACCCAGAGCCTACCCCCTGAAGAGGTCAGTCCATCTGATGAAACGCATAGGGAAGGTGTGCAGTGTATCTTCCTAGACACTTGCTTCAGAACTGCTCGGACATTATACCGATCCGGTATCATCTACCATCTATGTGACGTCATCCGCTGGTGTGCCGCATCTACCATCCCCGGTGGGAACCAAAAGATCATCGTTGGTGTTGTACCCTGGGAGAGATCATTTGCGGAGTTCCTATGACGTTAGTACCTGAAGGCGGTGAGCAACAAAGGCAGCATTGGATCCAGTGGTGTCACGGACTCATCACAGCAGAGAAGCAGTGTTTCCTGGTCCTAGGAGCATGAGTATATCTCATAACATGCTTTTATTTGTTCTATGTTTGTGAGTTCATTTTTATTGAGATTTTTGGGAATTAAATATATCGATTTTGCACAGTAATGCACTAGGATTTGGCGCTTCTTTTTCTTCTATTTTTATATATATATATATACAGTGTTCGACAAACCTATACATTTGCTCGCCCCGGGCGAGTGGATTTAACCCCCGGGCGAGTAAATATTGGCCCAAGCAGCACACGTTTGGTACTAGGTGGCGAGTAGATTTTTTTGTGTGTCGAGTAGATTTTTTGGTGATTTGTCAACCACTGTATATATACAATATATATATATATATATATATATATATATATATATATATATATATATATATATATATATATATACATGTAGAGGTATCAGTACCGTGTTAGCCGAGCTTCAATAATCAAAAAATAGATAGATGATACCGTTCTGTGGCTAACGAAATGCTTTTATTTGTGCGAGCTTTCGAGATACACTGATCTCTTCTTCCGGCGATGTTACAATGAATGAAGCAAGGATAACTTGAAAACAGTGTCTCTTGGAATGTTATCTGTGCTTGTCCTTCCCCCGGTGTGGATGTGTTTTATGGCTAGAGGTGTCAAAAGGTAACTGAATGCAAGTGAAGAAAGAGTGTGTATGTGTATCAGTGTGAATAAAAATGAATGGAGAGCCCACAGTATAAACAGTGCTCTACACAAGGTGTGTGTGGAGTGAGAGGGATATAAATGGTGTGTGTGTGTGTGGAAATGTGAGAGTTTGTAGCACAACTAAAAGTGTGTGTGGATACTATGTGGTCCCTATTGGTGTATATGGATGGAAAAATAAGGAGTATTAGTATGTGTGAGAGACAGCTGTGTGTGCATACATATAGCACAGTATGTACAGACATGGCCTTTAGCGCTCATGGGAAGAGAGTTCGCTAGTGTCAGTAATGACTCATAAAATTTCGATCTCTGTTTAGGCCACTGCTAAGTGTCCCGAACAGTTGCATAAATTTGTATTCATGCAACCGTCTCTCTTTCGGGGTTTTAAGATTACCTTTGTGTATGGCAACCCTCAGATCGTTCATCTTATGGCCAGAGTCAGAGAAATGTTCGCCAACAGGACTGTCTCTTGTTCCGCGTGTGATGCTGTGGCGATGCAGGTTCATTCTCTTGTTTAGCCCCTGTCCTGTCTCACCTATGTAGTAGCAGCCCCCTGGGCATTTCATGCACATGATGAGGTACACGACATTGCTGGAGGAACAGGTGAACCCTCCTCTGATTTTGTATTCCCGATTCTTGTGTGGTATTTGTATTGTGTCCGCTGTGTAGAGCATTGTGCAGGTTTTGCATCTTGGGTCCTGGCATGGTTTTGTCCCGCATTCAGTTGTACTGCTGAATACTTTACTCCTCACCATAATATTCTTGAGATTATGGGGTTGTCTGTATGATAATAAGGGTGCTTCAGGGAAGACCTGTTGCAGTCTTGTATCTTCCTGGAGGATGGGTTGTAGTTTCCTGGCGATCTTGCGTAGGGCTCCTAGGTGTGGGTTATATGTGACCACCAAAGGAACCCTGTCGCTTGTCTCCTTCTGTTTGTATTCAAGGAGATCACTTCTTGGTATTCTGGTGGCTTTGTGAATTTGCTGGTCTACAATTCTGTGGTTATATCCATGGTTTATAAAGTCTGATCTCAAGGCTTTAATCCGCTGGTCTCTGTCTGCTGTGTCGGAGCATATCCGGTTGTATCGTATGGCTTGACTGTAGATGGTTGCATGTTTGGTGTGTGTCGGGTGGAAGCTGTTGTCCCTCAAATAGCTGGCTCTGTCTGTAGGTTTGCGGTATACAGAAGTCTGTAGTTGGTTGTTCTTTATAGTAATGGTGGTGTCTAGAAAATGTACTTCATCCGGGGAATGGGTGAGTTTGAGGTTGATGGTCGGGTGGAAAGTATTGAAGTTGTCATAGTTGAAGTTGCTCTCTTCCCATGAGCGCTAAAGGCCATGTCTGTACATACTGTGCTATATGTATGCACACACAGCTGTCTCTCACACATACTAATACTCCTTATTTTTCCATCCATATACACCAATAGGGACCACATAGTATCCACACACACTTTTAGTTGTGCTACAAACTCTCACATTTGCACACCCACACCATTTATATCCCTCTCACTCCACACACACTTTGTGTAGAGCACTGTTTATACTGTGGGCTCTCCATTCATTTTTATTCACACTGATACACATACACACTCTTTCTTCACTTGCTTTCAGTTACCCTTTGACACCTCTAGCCATAAAACACATCCACACCGGGGGAAGGACAAGCACAGATAACATTCCAAGAGACACTGTTTTCAAGTTATCCTTGCTTCATTCATTGTAACATCGCCGGAAGAAGAGATCAGTGTATCTCGAAAGCTCGCACAAATAAAAGCATTTCGTTAGCCACAGAACGGTATCATCTATTTTTTTTTTTTGATTATATATATATATATATACATATATATATATACATATATATACACAAAGTGCAATTTAAACTCACTAAAAATTACATTAATATGTTAATAACACACATGGTATACAATATCACATCTAAATCATATAGAACATTGTGAATTGATGGGAAGAATTACTATCAACATGTAAATGGATTCATGTAAAAATATAAACTCCAAAACATGTATATAAATAAATATTCTTAAATGGCATATGTAAAAATTATATATATATATATATATATATATATATATATACATATAATAACTAAATATACATAAATAAATGTCCCACAGTGACTAAAAATACATATAAATATATGATGATTATAAATATAACCATCCAAAACACTAATAAATATTAATGAATTAAACTAAAAAGTGCTTAAGATCCCACTCTACACTGGCGACACACTTTATTCGAGCTCGGCTAGTCCCACGAATTCGGGTATACCCGGGTGTATTGAGGTTTGTGACTGTTTTCTGCCCGAGTGCATTGAGGTATTTTCAGGCAGGGATTGAAGCATTTTATTCCCGCTGGCTGCAATACTGCACAGTATATATATATATATACTGCATTACAATTCATGAATTTATGCCATCTGGTAGACACGCGAAGCATTGCAGCCTATTAAATCCTAATCATTATCATTTAACAGATCAGCCGCCCGTCAGCCAGGCATGAACCCAGGCTGGGAAGGCAAACGCAACGGGGCTTGTCAGAGGTGAGGAGCGGCGCATTCCAGGTATCTGCCAGGTACATACTGGGTATTTGCTCGAATAAAGTGTGTCGGTGCAGTATATTAACCTCAGTGGGATGTAACGTGTTCATAACATGAATCCAATACATTTCTCTTGTATTGAGCCTGTTCAAGCTGTCTCCACCTCTAGGGTGGATCTTAACATGTTCCAAGGCGGAAAAAGAAAAGTTAGAGATATCACCAAGACTGCACAATGAAAAATGCCTTGACACAGGGTGTAACATATCTTTTTTCAGAATATGTCTGATATGTTCCTGTATCCTTATTCTCACAGGTCTAATTGTTCATCCAATGTAAGACATCTTACATCCGCATTGTAAGTGATAAATAACATGACTTGTGTGGCAATTCATAAAGCTGTTAATACGATGATTACCCTCACATGTAGGAATGTTTTTTATGGATCTGGCATATTTACAAATTGAACACCGCCCACAGGGGAAAAAACCTTTTGGAATATTACATAGTAGTTGTCTATTTGACTGTGCATTGAATAAACTAGGAGACAAATGATTTCCTAAAGTTTTTGTTTTTTGTAAATGAATCTTGGTCCTCCCTGTACAAGGGAAGCAATATCATGGTCTAAGGTAAGTACTTTCCAATGTTTTTGAAAGATTTCTTTAATTGCTTTAGATTGTTTATTATATACTGAAATAAAGGATGGGCAAATTGAATTATCCTCATAAGCATGTCGTTTCTTTTTATTACCTCTGTTAGACTTTATGATGTCTTCCCTATCCAGGGAATCTGCATATTCAAATGCTTTAATAATGTCTTCTTCTTTATAACCTCTTTCTTTAAAGTTATCTGCCATTTCACGTGAACGGCTCAAAAACATCTCATTCTTTGAACATATCCTCTTTAGCCGAATAAACTGCGCCTTGGGTATGCTCTTAATGAGTGCTGGTGGATGACAACTCGTCGCACATAAAAGTGCATTTTTGGAATTGGGTTTACGAAAAATGTCCGTCTGTATTTCTTTATCAATGTCTATTGAAAGTGTCATGTCTAAATAATCTATGTGATGGATATTCTGTGTATATGTATAATGTAAATTGTAATCATTAGTGTTGAGTGTATTAATAAAAGTGCACAGTGAATCCAAATCTCCATCCCACACCAAAATAAGATCGTCTATAAAGCGCCGATAAAATATAATGTGACTACGAAATAAATTAGAATCGTGATAAATGTGTCGTGCCTCCCAAAAACCCATAAAAAGATTCGCATAAGATGGCACAAAAGAAGAACCCATAGCAGTGTCTAATTTTTGAAGAAAATAACGTGAATCAAACATAAAATAATTGTGTGTGAGTAAAAATGTGACTGATTCCAATAAAAAAGTGCTTAAAGTGACAGATAAATCAGATAAATTCAAAAAGTGTTGAAGGGCCTGAAAGCCATGTTCGTGTGTGATAATAGAATACAGGGAGGTCCCATCTAAGGTGACCCACCTGTATCCCCGTTTCCACTGAAATCCCTTGATGGATCCAATCAGATCAGAAGTGTCCTTAATGAAGAAAGGTAATTGGTACAGCAAGGGTTGAAGAAACCCGTCCACATACCGTGACAACCCATCTCCCAAAGATCCAATACTCGCCACAATGGGTCGACGAGGAAGGTCGACCAGCAATTAATGGATCTTTGGGAGATGATGGAATATGGGTGTCACGGGATGCGGACAGGCCAAAAAACCCATTTCTTTATGATTAATGACTTCCAGTATCCTACCCATATCCAAAAGTTCCATATATTCTTTCTGATACTCCTCAATTGGATTAGATCTTAAAGGTTGATAAAGAGATAAATCATTAAGTTGTCTATATGCCTCTTTCTTGTATTGATCTGATGATAAGACCACCAGGGCACCCCCCTTATCGGCTTTCTTAAATATTAACCTTTCATCTCTTTTAAGAATTTCCAGTTGTTTAATTTCTGAAATAGTGAGGTTATTATTCATGACATTAGAAAAATAAAAGCCTTTATTAAGCAACCGGATGTCACGTTCTACCAGTTTCTCAAAGGCCGTAATATACGGACCTCTTTGAGAACTGGGACAAAAAATGGATTTTTTCCTTAAACCTGAATCATGGTTGCCAAAAAATGATTGCATGTGCAAATTAGGTTGTTCACCTTGTTGCACCAGCATCTCTTCCATATCTGATATAAGACAATGATCTCTAAAATCAAACTTATCAATATTATCATTAGAAATAGGTATATTCTCCTCAGCATTCATATTAACATTAGATGATAAATGTGTGGCCTGTGAAGCAAAAAAATTTTTGAGGAATAGTTTTCGAGTGAATTTCTGTAAATCTATCACCATCTCAAAAATCTGAAAGTTACCAGTAGGGGCAAAACCTAACCCACGATTAAGTAAGGATAGCTGATCAATAGTTAATTTGATACCTGAGAGGTTAATCACATTATCTACAGACTTATTCAGGTATATTTTTTCCTTTTCGTTCTGCCTCTTATTTCCCTGTTTTCTCTTTGATCTTCGTGTGCTTTTAAGTTTTTTGAACCATTATTCGTTACTGGTTTAGAATCAGATTTAAGGGGCCTAGAAAACATTAAGGCAGTAGATGTAGATGGTTTAGGGTCTGTTCTGTGGGTATCTGTATACTCTCTCCCATAGTCATCTGATCTATCAAAGGACACTGAGTGTGGTCTAGTGTCCCCCTCTGATTGGTCAGAATCAAAGCTAGATGTATCTACCCTTCTGCTTTTGAGTATAGATTTGTTGGGTGTACGATTATCTGCTCCTTTATCATAGTATTTCTTAAATGGTCTTGGTCTTGACCCCTCCCGCTGTGGTGGTTTTTGCCAACAATAAACATGGCCCCTGATGTAATCAGCCTTGTCTCTCTTAAACTTAATCTGTTTCTTATCACTAATACCATTCTCAATCGTTTCCAAATTCTCTAATAAAGTAACATCATTTCTAATGAATTGATCCCTTGTCTCAAAGGGTTTCAATTTATTCTGAAAGGATGTGATCTCTACATTCAACAACTCTTTCTCGTGTATTTTTTGTTGTATAATTAGCTCCATTAATCTTATTGAGCACTGATCTAAGATCTTTATCCAAGCTTGCTCAAACTGTCTATTAACGAAACCAAAAGTCGGTACTTTCTTGACCCGGAGACCTCTGGGGATCCTGTTAGTGTTAATATAATTTTCTAACGTGGTGATATCCCACCAGAGTCTTATGTCCTGTACAAGTAATTTCTCCAATATCACGAAATGGTTGGTTAAATCCGATGGTTCATCACAAATTAACTCCTTCTCTTCTCCAAACACATGTGAGGCTTTTTTAGCCCGTTTACTGTTGTTAACAGCTCCATATGTATAAGTCCGTTGTGTAACATGATTTATAGAAATGTCCTCCTCATCCATAATGTAGAAAATACAATTCACCGCAAAAAATCAATAAATAATTCACAAAAATACCATGTATGTAAAGGATAAAGAAAAACTGTATCCTATATGGAAAAAAAAAAATTCTCTTGAATAAATGTTGCACGTATATGCACTTCAAAAATATGTTATATTAAAGAATCACCTAAACAACCAACTTGCGTGTCCATAACCCGGACGGAAAATAGCTTGGTTTTTGCTACTTAGTTACTGGTACTTGTTGTTATATTACACAATTGTTTTTAACTGTATTTTGTGTCTCTTAGTGTCTTGTAAATACATCTTCATGTCCATGATGATGCCTTGTGAGTGAACTCCATTAACCATTCAGGGGCATAGGTTCCCTGGTCATTAATTAATTGGTTATGCAATCACCTGGTGTGTACTCTGCTCACTAATTTAGTTCAACCAATAGTATTCTTGGGCTCACTATATATGCATCATCATGTGCTGTGCCAGATACTCTTTGACAAAGTCCCAGGTAGGGACGAAACGCGTCAGAGTTCGCTCTGTAGCATATTTTCCAGTGTATATGCACTAATTAAAAACAACCTTTTATTTTAATTACGTGTGGATCTCCTATTTTTCATACCCTGACGGCAGCAGTGCACCGCCTGTTTGTTCTATTTTTGTCTGATTTCCCAAGGCTGGAGCACGCTACATTGTACTTCCGGTTCAGAGGTGCCTGACGTCATCGCTGGATGCCGAACGCCGAACGCTGAGCACAGATCAGAGACCCGTCGTGTCAAGATTGTGAGTGATTTCGCTCTTTATTTTACCCCCTCTCTCACCTCCGCTGTGAGGTTATCTTGACCCTGTTTGACGCCGGGTGTATGAGGGCAGTGGCGGAGGGTGGTGGCATACTTAGCCGTTTATGGTTCCCTCACAGGGGACACGGTGGTATTGCTGCTTCACGTTCCTCCCTACCACATCTCAGCCTCTACCCGTGAGACGCCACGGTACACGGTTCAAGTGGGGTGGTCATTTCTATATATCATTCATTCATCAATGGGACTCTGAACGGAAGTTTGTTTTATCATTTATTGTGCAGCAATTTTTCTGAACTTTTTGTAGTATCATCTGCATACGATTTGTAGCATCAGTAATTCCTTGGAGCAATTCTAGGATTTCTACTATCTGTATATACTATACTTGTTGCTCATTGGAACGCAGTTCTACAATCAAGAACTTGGTATATAAAGATTTTATTCTATTACTTAACCAAGCTATTTTCCGTCAGGGTTATGGACACGCAAGTTGATTGTTTAGGTGATTTTTTCATATAGGGTACAGTTTTTCTTTATCCTTTACATACATGGTATTTTTGTGAATTATTTATTGATTTTTTGCGGTGAATTGTATTCTCTACATTATGGATGAGGAGGACATTTCGAAAATCATGTTACACAACGGACTTATACATATGGAGCTGTTAACAACAGTAAACGGGCTAAAAAAGCCTCACATGTGTTTGGAGAAGAGAAGGAGTTAATTTGTGATGAACCATCGGATTTAACCAACCATTTCGTGAGATTGGTGAAATTACTTGTACAGGACATAAGACTCTGGTGGGATATCACCACGTTAGAAAATTATATTAACACTAACAGGATCCCCAGAGGTCTCCGAGTCAAGAAAGTACCGACTTTTGGTTTCGTTAATAGACAGTTTGAGCAAGATTGGATAAAGATCTTAGATCAGTGCTCAATAAGATTAATGGAGCTAATTATACAACAAAAAATACACGAGAAAGAGTTGTTGAATGTAGAGATCACATCCTTTCAGAATAAATTGAAACCCTTTGAGACAAGGGATCAATTCATTAGAAATGATGTTACTTTATTAGAGAATTTGGAAACGATTGAGAATGGTATTAGTGATTAGAAACAGATTAAGTTTGAGAGAGACAAGGCTGATTACATCAGGGGCCATGTTTATTGTTGGCACAAACCACCACAGCGGGAGGGGTCAAGACCAAGACCATTTAAGAAATACTATGATAAAGGAGCAGATAATCGTACACCCAACAAATCTATACTCAAAAGCAGAAGGGTAGATACATCTAGCTTTGATTCTGACCAATCAGAGGGGGACACTAGACCACACTCAGTGTCCTTTGATAGATCAGATGACTATGGGAGAGAGTATACAGATACCCACAGAACAGACCCTAAACCATCTACATCTACTGCCTTAATGTTTTCTAGGCCCCTTAAATCTGATTCTAAACCAGTATCGAATAATGGTTCAAAAAACTTAAAAGCACACGAAGATCAAAGAGAAAACAGGGAAATAAGAGGCAGAACGAAAAAGAAAAAATATACCTGAATAAGTCTGTAGATAATGTGATTAACCTCTCAGGTATCGAATTAACTATTGATCAGCTATCCTTACTTAATCGTGGGTTAGGTTTTGCCCCTACTGGTAACTTTCAGATTTTTGAGACGGTGATAGATTTACAGAAATTCACTCGAAAACTATCCCTCAAAAAAATTTTTGCTTAACAGGCCACACATTTATCATCTATTGTTAATATGAATGCTGAGGAGAATATACCTATTTCTAATGATAATATTGATAAGTTTGATTTTAGAGATCATTGTCTTATATCAGATATGGAAGAGATGCTGGTGCAACAATGTGAACAACCTAATTTGCACACGCAATCATTTTTTGGCAACCATGATTCAGGTTTAAGGAAAAAATCCATTTTTTGTCCCAGTTCTCAAAGAGGTCCGTATATTACGGCCTTTGAGAAACTGGTAGAACGTGACATCCGGTTGCTTAATAAAGGCTTTTCTTTTTCTAATGTCATGAATAATAACCTCACTATTTCAGAAATTAAACAACTGGAAATTCATAAAAGAGATGAAAGGTTAATATTTAAGAAAGCCGATTAGGGGGGTGCCCTGGTGGTCTTATCATCAGATCAATACAAGAAAGAGGCATATAGACAACTTAATGATTTATCTCTTTATCAACCTTTAATATCTAATCCAATTGAGGAGTATCAGAAAGAATATATGGAACTTTTGGATATGGGTAGGATACTGGAAGTCATTAATCATAAAGAAATGGGGTTTTTGGCCTGTCCGCATCCCGTGACACCCATATTCCATCATCTCCCAAAGATCCATTAATCGCTGGTCAACCCTCCTGGTCGACCCATTGTGGCGAGTATTGGATCTTTGGGAGATGGGTTGTCACGGTATGTGGACGGGTTTCTTCAACCCTTGCTGTACCAATTACCTTTCTTCATTAAGGACACTTCTGATCTGATTGGATCCATCAAGGGATTACAGTGGAAATGGGGATAAAAGTGGGTCACCTTAGATGGGACCTCCCTGTATTCTATTATCACACACGAACATGGCATTCAGGCCCTTCAACACTTTTTGAATTTATCTGATTTATCTGTCACTTTAAGCACTTTTTTATTGGAATCAGTCACATTTTTACTCACACACAATTATTTTATGTTTGATTCACGTTATTTTCTTCAAAAATTAGGCACTGCTATGGGTTCTTCTTTTGCGCCATCTTATGCGAATCTTTTTATGGGTTTTTGGGAGGCACGACACTTTTATCACGATTCTAATTTATTTCGTAATCACATTATATTTTATCGGCGCTTTATAGACGATCTTATTTTGGTGTGGGATGGAGATTTGGATTCACTGTGCACTTTTATTAATACACTCAACACTAATGATTACAATTTACATTTTACATATACACAGAATATCCATCACATAGATTATTTAGACATGACACTTTCAATAGACATTGATAAAGAAATACAGACGGACATTTTTCGTAAACCCAATTCCAAAAATGCACTTTTATGTGCGACGAGTTGTCATCCACCAGCACTCATTAAGAGCATACCCAAGGCGCAGTTTATTCGGCTAAAGAGGATATGTTCAAAGAATGAGATGTTTTTGAGCCGTTCACGTGAAATGGCAGATAACTTTAAAGAAAGAGGTTATAAAGAAGAAGACATTATTAAAGCATTTGAATATGCAGATTCCCTGGATAGGGAAGACATCATAAAGTCTAACAGAGGTAATAAAAAGAAACGACACGCTTATGAGGATAATTCAATTTGCCCATCCTTTATTTCAGTATATAATAAACAATCTAAAGCAATTAAAGACAACATTGGAAAGTACTTACCTTAGACCATGATATTGCTTCCCTTGTACAGGGAGGACCAAGATTCATTTACAAAAAACAAAAAGTTTAGGCAATCATTTGTCTCCTAGTTTATTCAATGCACAGTCAAATAGACAACTACTATGTAATATTCCATAAGGTTTTTTCCCCTGTGGGCGGTGTTCAATTTGTAAATATGCCAGATCCATAAAAAACATTGCTACATGTGAGGGTAATCATCGTATTAACAGCTTTATGAATTGCCACACAAGTCATGTTATTTATCACATACAATGCGGATGTAAGATGTCTTACATTGGATGAACAATTAGACCTGTGAGAATAAGGATACAGGAACATATCAGACATATTCTGAAAAAAGATATGTTACACCCTGTGTCAAGGCATTTTTCATTGTGCAGTCTTGGTGATATCTCTAACTTTTCTTTTTCCGCCTTGGAACATGTTAAGATCCACCCTAGAGGTGGAGACAGATTGAACAAGCTCAATACAAGAGAAATGTATTGGATTCATGTTATGAACACGTTACATCCCACTGGGATTAATATAGAGTGGATCTTAAGCACTTTTTAGTTTAATTCATTAATAATTATTAGAGTTTTGGATGGTTATATTTATAATCATCATATATTTATATGTATTTTTAGTCACTGTGGGACATTCATTTATGTATATTTAGTTATTATGTATATATATATATAATTTTTACATATGCCATTTAAGAATATTTATTTATATACATTATTTGGAGTTTATATTTTTACAAGAATCCATTTACATTTTGATAGCAATTCTTCCCATCAATTCACAATGTTCTATATGATTTAGATGTGATATTGTATACCATGTGTGTTATTAACATATTAATGTAATTTTTAGTGAGTTTAAATTGCACTTTGTGTATATATATATATATATATATATATATATATATATATATATATATATATATATATATATTGCTTGTTTTTGCTACTTAGTTACTGGTACTTGTTGTTATATTACATAATTGTTTTTTTTAGACAAGTAGTGTTTTTAACTATATTTTGTGTCTCTTAGTGTCTTGTAAATACATCTTCATGTCCATGATGATGCCTTGTGAGTGAACTCCATTAACCATTCAGGGGCATAGGTTCCCTGGTCATTAATTAATTGGTTATGCAATTACCTGGTGTGTGCTCTGCTCACTAATTTAGTTCAACCAATAGTATTCTTGGGCTCACTATATATGCATCATCATGTGCTGTGCCAGATACTCTTTGACAAAGTCCCAGGTAGGGACGAAACGCGTCAGCGTTCGCTCTGTAGCATATTTTCCAGTGTATATGCACTAATTAAAAACAACCTTTTATTTTAATTGTGTGTGGATCTCCTATTTTTCATACCCTGACGGCAGCAGTGCACCGCCTCTTTGTTCTATTTTTACAACCAAACTGGTGACTGTAATATTTTGCAACGAAGCTGTTGCTAAACAAGACATTCTTTATTGGTTGAAGAGACAATGTACTATGCTGTCTGATCTGGAGAAAATAGAGGAGGAGATCTGGGAAGGTGGTGGGTGTGGACTGGGGGTTGGAGGTGTAAGGTTAAGCTGTGGGAAAGACATGGTGTGTCTCACCACCTCCAAAATTCCCTCTTCATTGGGGGGGACAGAGGGGTCTGTTTTTACAGTGGCCAGCCCAGGCTTTGCTATAAATGTGGTTCCAACAGGCATTTGAGTGCGAGCTGTGATAAGATCAGGTGCAGCCAGTGTGGGGTTCTTAGGCATAACCAATCTGTATGTCCTAATACTGTGCTGTGTAACTTGTGTGGGGGACAGGGTCACTCTTTTAGGGAGTGTCCTGAGGCGGCGCATAATAATGCTCCCCAGGACACTGAGACAGCCCTAGTAGAGGAGACCCATATAAATGAGTTAGCCATGGAGTTATCCTTTGAGCAGGAGGAGGAGCAGGAGCCAGCAAGAAGAGAGGCAGGAGGGGAGCAGGGGCCAGTAGCAGTGGGCGGGGAGCAGGGGCAAGTAGCAGCACGCGGGGAGCAGGGGCCAGTAGCGGCGGGCAGGGAGCAGGGGCCAGCAGTGGCAGGCGGGGAGCAGGGGCCAGCAGCGGCAGGCAGGGAGCAGGGGCCAGCAGCGGCAGATGGGGAACAGGGGCCAAAAGGGGAGGGATGGGAGCATGTAACTAAAGCAAAGATTATGCCAAAGGCAGAGGTCACACTGGGGAGTTACAGTCATCAGGGATACCCACCTCAAATACCTATGATGCATTATCTTGAGGGATACTATGGTTGCAATGGAGGAAGGTGGAACAGAAGCCCTCAAAAGTGAGGGAAAGGAGGAGGGAATAGCTGATACTGTAAAAAAAATGTAAATATTTGAAATAATTGCACTGAATTTGTGTTCTATTGTTTTTATTTGTATATTTTTTTTGTTTACCTCCCGATGTAAATATGTAATGTTTTGACTGTCTGTTTCCAGAATAGAACAGAAACAGTGGGAAAAACTGTGGAGAAATGTAAATATTTGAAATAATTGCACTGAATTTGTGTTCTATTGTTTTATTTGTATTTTTTTTCCCTCCCGATATAAATATGTAATGTTTTGACAGTCTGTTTCTGTATTGTATATGTTGCATGTTTTTCAACAAATAAAATCAGAGAACTCTGCTATGTGAGCTGCTAGCCAGACGGATTCACCAACTAACTCTTTCAACCAAAGTAAGAATTGTTAATTTGTTTTCCTGACTGCTTAATATACACTTACGGTTTGGTAAATGGTTTAGCCAGCCAGCCTGCTAGATAGGCCTGGAGTGTTAGTCAGTTCTCCCAATGTGGAGCAGGTTTTGTTTTGGTGTTTAAAGGGACAGTGTACCCACATGCTATGATATGCTGTGGAGAAATAAAGCCACTGCTTGTTTTCATTATCCTGAACCTAAACGTTTGGACTGTTCCCTGACCTCGGCTATAGACCGTCCTGCCACAGCGCTGAACAATGGAAGCGCCACAGGCGCCGAAAATAATTAAAAAAAGCCTGCGTCTGCACGCGGTTTAAAAATTCCCACGGGGGCGGCCTCTTTAGACTCAGGGCGGCCGCCAATGTACCTTAAGTACTTGGTTTCCGCCTTACCTAAGGCACATTTCTTATGGTTGGCTGTGAGCCCTGCCTCTCTTAGAGATTTGAGGACCGCTTTCAGCCTATTTAGATGGGCCCACCAGTGTTTACTATAAATGACAATGTCATCGAGGTAGGCTGCGGCATAAGATGACTACCGTACCCTCCTATCTAGCCTCCCCTAAGAGTTCTGGCAGAGCATTGCTCACCGGATCCCCCATTGGTGGGCTACAAATGGCCAGCACCGATGCCACACACGGCGCTATATAATTTTTCAACATGTTGATTTCGCATCATAGGTGGGGTTAACGTTATACCCCCTTTTGTATTATTTTACATTTACCATTCTTCACTTAGCTGACTGTCCCTGATTTAGTGCACTGTACAGATGAAGCTAGCCACACATGGCAACCTACTGTAGGCTAACCACGAGATTTTAGGAAATGTTCACGCCAGATAGCCACAAGATTACTGTGGTTTGAAAGAGTGCAGAAATTAAAATGTTGCGTTGTCTGCAATACAGGCCAGAAACCCAAGTCGGCGATCGTGAGTTATGGTGTCTTAAAAATCTAATTGCAATACAACCTGTCTCTTATTCCCATTCAGGTGTGCACGATCCGATATCACACAGATGTTTTGTACTGCACTGTACTGTACAGTATGTACTTCAATTGTGTTTAATTGTAATCTGAAGAGTAAAAACGTGAACACACCAAAGAGTATTTTTAGAGAAAGAAATGTTTTCTTTGCACACATTAGATAATAAAGTAAAAATTAATAATACAAAAATACATAGGGGCCTATGCACTAAGTGCCAGGGGAAAAAATTGCCAGCCTGTCTAAATTGCCAGTTTTGACACCAGTGCTATCATGGTATGCAGAAAGCCAGAATACAGTACCTGTGATAGCAACATTTGCAAAACTGGTGAGTAGCCAGCAATGTGATGATCGCCTCTCTGAATAGGGAGCCCGGAGATTTCTTTCTGCTGCCGAGAGAGAGCCGCCTTCCCCTGCGCTTGCCAGAGATCAAACATTTTTAATATAAAATGTATTACTAGTGTATTGTAGCAGGAGGTCTCTGGAGCAGAGTCACATTGATTTGAGGTCCAGGGGCCCCCTGCTTCACAATATACAGGCCCGTTATGGGGTGCCGGTATCTCCTATGCATTTTATTCCCATGGTAACATGACGCAGGATATTTAAATACATAGGAGATAACGGCACCCAATAATGGTGCCTGTATCTCAGGAAGAAAGGGGTCCCTGGTGCTCAAATCAATGAGGTTCTGCTCTGGAGACCCGCTGCTACAAAAAAATAGTATTAAACGCCCCCCCCAATTTTTTTTAAACTAATTTGTTAACATAACGGCTATCTGCTATGGTAATTAAGCTGCTTTAATGTATTTTTTATTAATAGTGTCCAGGGGTTCTTCTGAGATTAACCACATTGATTTCAGCCTTGGGGACTCCCTGCTTCCCAAGTTACAGGCCATGGTATGGGGTGCTGGTACTTGGACCTTCACACCCCCTCTGCCCCCAATAAACATTACAATATGTACTAACCAGCAATACACAACCCACCCACTGTGCCCCCACATAAAAACATTTTTATTTTTTAGCACAGGATTGATGCCAGAGGAAGGGCAGGGTCCGAGCGAGTATTCGCGGGACTTCAAATGGACCCTGCAGGTGTCCGTGGGCCCCACAGGTTTCCCCAGGTGGTGTCTGTGGGTGTCTGTGGGTCCTCAGGTGGTCTCCACTGGTGTCTGGGGGCACTCGGTTGGTTCCTGCAGTATCAATCCTGTTGGGAAAACAATGTGGAATACATTGCAATAAATACACCTCCCCCACAACACATACAGTAATGGACAGAATAACTATTATCCAGGTATGGATAATAGCTCATTGCCCATTATTAAATAAAACATTAGCCAGCCATCATAATAATTAAAATAAACTTTTCTACTTACCCCTGACATCATGAAGAGCATCCTCGGATGCATACTGCAGGTCCATATCCTCCGATGCCAGAAAGAATACAAGAAAAAATACAATCTAATGGCCCTTAAACTCTTTATCACCTTAGCGGTTAATAACAGCTATAGTAATTAAGAGGTTAACCCACCCTCCCCCACTACCCACCCAGAAGACCTAACCACACACCCCGGGGCCACTATACCAACCCTGTACCCTTTGATTGGCATAATGGTACATCATACCCCTATAAGGCTGAGTCCCCAGTCTTCACTGTGACACGCGCACCCCGCGATCTGTGGTCTGGGGGGAGAGGGAAGGTTTACGACGGGAGGGGGCATGGCTGTGTGTTTGTGGGGGCGTGGCCATAACATTCCGTGGCTGTTTCGCCCTTATTGGCTGAACCGCCGGCGCGGCCACGCCCCAGTCGCAGATGTCGAGGTCAAATTCCCCTGCCTCCCTGAAAACCTGTCGCGCACCGCTGGGGAAAGGTGCGTGACAAGGTAGGGACTGGGACCAGCCGGACTGGAGGGGCGGGGCTTGATAGCACAGCGCACGCCGAGCCGTGCGCTGTGGCGGTGACTGGGACCGCAGTCTAATATGGGCATGAAAAGCCACTATAGCAGCCAATGGTCACCCTAATTAAAAAGCATGAAGGCCAAAAAACACAATTATAAAACATATACACAAGCACATAAACATCACAATTAAATAAATAAAAGCACTAGCCAACCAATCAATTAATTATTTTTAAACACTATCCAACAAAACAATAAATGAATTTAAACCACTAGCCAACAAATCAATTAATTAATGAAACCACTAGGCAACACATCAATTAAAACCCATAGACAACAAAACAAATTATTAAATGAAAACTCTAAACAATCGAAAAAAGGAAATTACAAACAATTTAAGCCAAACAATAAACAGAAAAATAAAAAGCAACAATCAATAGAAAAAATGCTTTTGATAAAAAATGCATTGACTGTCACTGTATTTATTTGTACCTTAAATGGCTGCAGATTAATACATTATCAGTCAATGGGCAATGAAAAACATAAAAAGAAAATAATTCAATAAAAAACCTGAAAAAATACATTTACATAAATTCAGTATTTTTCTCACCTTTAGAATCGTTGACCTCGGAATCGCATTGTTTCTGCAAGCTCTCATGCTGTGACATCATCAAAGTCAATCCAACGCCATCCACCTTGAATATCTGGAACAGGTGGTACAGCTCCAATCTGATTGGACACTGTATCCTGTGCCCGCCTCTTTTTTTTGTTAAGGATGTGACGTCATCTCCAAGGGAGGTACGTCACATCCTTCAAACCACATGGCTAAATCACATGGTATTACAGCCAATGGGATTAAAAAACAATCCCATTGGTTTCTGTACCATGTTCTAGGTCATAGTAATTCAAAAGGATGTGACATCATCCCTTAAAGTGATGTAATATCCTTTTGAATTAATATGACCTCTCACATGGTACAGCAACCAATGGGATTATCTTCAATCCATTGGCTGTAATACCATGTGATATAGCCATGTGGTTTGGAGGATGTGATGTACCTCCCTTGGAGAGGATGTCACATCCTAAAAAAAATAAGGGGGCACCCGATACAGTGTCCAATCAGATTAGAGCTGTACCATCTGACCTCACAGGCCATATATAAGGTTTTGACATCTCATTTAACAGAAAGAATACAATGAGACAACATCCATTGGGATTTACCATGGGTTTGGATTGACAGATGAAGAATGAAGATAGAACATTAAAGAAAATAGAGACATAATGACAGAAGAAGATAGAAGAAGGCGATAGAAGATAAAAGAAAGAAGAATGTTGTTACCTGTTCCTGATCTTCAAGGTGGATGGTGTTGATTGACTTTGATGATGTCGCAGTTTGAGAGATTCCACAATCGCCGGGATTCGGAGGGTCAACACTTCTAAAGTAAATAAAAATATTGAATGTATGTAATTTAATGTTTTACAGGTTTTTTGATTGTATTTGTTTATTTTAATCTTTTCCATTGCCCATTGACTGATAATGTATTAATTTGTGCCCGTTTAGGGTACAGATAAATACAGTGACAGACAATGGATTTTTTGGCAAATGCATGTTTTCTATTTTGTTATTTTTTCCATTTCTGTTTATTGTTTGGATTAAATTGATTTGAATTTGGAAGGCTTCTTCTTTTGAGTACATTTTAGGATTAGTTAGCGGTCTTAATTATTTGTTTTGTTGGCTACTGGTTTTAATTAATTAATTGTTTTGTTGGCTTGTGTTGTAAATTAATTAATTGTTTAGTTGGCTTGTGGTTTTATTTGTTTAATAGTTTGCTTGGATAATTGTTTATTTAATTGTATTGTTTTAGAATAACATTATTGTTATAATTTAGCTATTTTGGTAATAGATAATTATTTGTGATGTGTATTATTAGGCTATTTAGTTCTTTTATTTTGGGGGTTTTAGGTGCTTCTGTATTTATGTGATTATTGTGTATTTTGGCATTCATTATTTTTATTAGATTGACCATTGAGTGATATAGTGGCTTATTATCACCATATTATATGGGTATAATATACCACTGTGGTAATCAATGGGTACAGGGTGGGTATAGTGGGTCCAGGGTTGGTGCTTATGCCTCCCGGGTGGGTAGCGTGGGATGGGGGTTAACCTCTTAACTACAAAAGTGGTTATTAACCGCTAAG